>NC_143479.1:65538041-66145894 GCF_027475165.1 Benincasa hispida | reverse complement strand
TTTAAAACCTGATGACCCGAAAAAATCGATCAACCCAGGTTGGGTTGGGTTATCAACTCATTTGGATTAGGTTGGGTTTAAATAAATGAAAATTTTATGGGTTGGGTTGGTTCATAGGTTCACCTAATATAACTCAAACCAATCCGAATTTATTATTAACTTTAAAATATATTTTTTTTATTACTTATAACACAATTATTTATACATATATTGATCATAATTTTATTTAATTTTAATATTTTTTGAATAATTTATTTTTCAACAACTCTTAAAAGCAGTTTCTTACACTTAAGAAATAAAATTTCACTATATAAATTGAAATTGAGTTGTTAATCTTAATTCAATATATGAAAAATAATTAAATTATATTTTTACATATTTATGTTTTGCTTCTTTTTAGAACAAAATTTTAAATAAATGACCCGATTAACTTAAACCAATCCAACCCAACTAAAATATTTCATGGTTGGGTTGAGTTGGGTTCATTTTTTAATAATGGTTATTTGGGTTGAAAAAATTTACAACCCCATATTAAAATTTTGCTAGTTCGTGTAAATAATTTACTTTATTTTTCTATTATAGTGTTGTTTATTATGTCTTTAGCATTTTCTTATTTTTATTTTTATGCACATTTCTATTTTCTTTATTCTCTTTGTGGACAACTTAATATATCATTGATAATGAATATTTGAATTTTTTTTTTTTTTTTTTTTTTTTTAATTCGGGTTCACTTTTGTAATATACATATATATATGATATGGATTTTAACCATATTTGAGAATCTTATTTTCTAGATTATTGAGATGAGAAAGTTGATTCTTTTGAAGTCCTAGATTGACTTCCAATATGTTTAGTTAAATTTTTAATATCCTTGTAAATATTATTGTTTATTTATTTATCACTTTAAATGCATTGTTAAATTGTATACTTTGCCCATGTAAATTTACATGTATTAAATTTGATGTTAACTTGTATGGTAATATTTCTCTATTAATTTCAACCATTTTAAATTTTAAGTTCATTTTAAAATCTTTAGCATTTAATATTTTGAGTTTTGTTTTTAAAAAAATGTCTTAATATTTTTTTCTTTTAATTTTTTGTTTCAATGACGTTTTTCTAAAATTTATTGGATTCTATAAATATTTGGGAATCCGATTTTTTAGATTTTCGAAGTGAGGGTTCATAATCTTTGGAAGTCCGAGATTTTGAACTTAAGATAAAATGAATTTAATTAAAATAATATATATATATATATATTAAAAAATCATTTATTAAAATGCTATCCTAAGACAAATTTGAGAAATTGTAGTAATTTCTCAATTTGTTGAGGTGAATAATTTTTTTCTCAATTATAATATAGCTTAATTGATGAAATTTTTTCACTCATTTTATGGGATCATAACTTTAAATAAAGAGAAATGAGGTGTAAAATAAAACATTATTTTAAAAATCTTATTTTAAAAAAAAAAAATTCTTTAAAGAATAATTTCAATTTAAGATTTACAAATTGGCTACCATTTTCTAAACGAGTATTGTGGGGGTGTTAACACCTTTCATACACAAACGTCTCCCGAACCCAATTCTAGTTTTTGTAGACCATTTTTTTTTTAATTAAAAAATTATTTGTTTTATTTCAATGTCCAATCATATTGTAAAAAGAATTGGTGGTAACTTCCTTTTCATTTTTTTAAACTAGTAATTTTAGGAAGCAATTGCAACTTTAATTTTTTTTTAAAAAAAAATAAAAGGACACGTGTCTCTAGGTTTTTTTTTTTGCAAAATATATCAAAAAAAATTTCGCCTAAAAATTTGATTGTTATATGATTGCTATTTGATTTATATGTGATTGCTATGTGATTGTCACACCCGCAATTACAAAAAAATTGAAGTCATGACTTTGATTTCTTAAAATATATTTGCTATACAATGTAATTTCTCTTCCAAATATTTGGAAGTATTAAATACCAAAGTTGGAAAAAAATAATAAAAGAAGAAACCAATGCTAATAAAAGAAATTAAATAAAATATGATATTAATAAAATAATTCAAATAAACAAAATATTTGGGAAGTGGAACTATTTGAAAAAGGCAATTTAATTCAAATATAAATACAACCTACTCAACACCAAAGTGTTTTTCTTTGGGAAAAAAAAAAAAAAAACACAAATCTTCAAATATCGAGGCTTTAGAAGAATTCAAAAAAGCAATCTATGCGATTGAGGGTATCGGTGGAGCCATATGGGAGCCAGAGGGGCACATGGTCCCGCTTAACTTATCGTATTTTACCTTTTTTTATAAAAAAAATCAAGTAATATCTAACGATATATGTGTATATATAAACCAATATTTTTTCTTGAAGGTTAAAATAGTGTAGCAGTGAGGAGGGCACATGTTGAAGCTACAAGATGTGGGTTCAAATATCTTCAATATGTAACTTTTGAAATTTAAATTATTTTACAATCGAAAACTGATAGGGTTGTTACCCATAATTTAAAAGAAGAAAAAATTAATTTCTTTTGATTATAGATATTTTTCAACCAACATTTTCATTAACTTTTTTTTAACTTAATTTTCAGATTTATATTACTTAGTATATAAATTTTCTTAATCATTTTAATTTTCATACTTTTAAATCTATATAATAAATAATAATACTTATATTGATAATACTTTTGCAGAGTTAATCCTATATCAATATGGAGAAATATTTTAAAATAAAAAAAAAATAATAATAAAGATCAAGAAGTCATCATCTTAAAAAAGAAAACACACATATGATTCCGATAGATCTTATATAGAAATCAATTTAGGAGAACTAGTTGCAAATCCTGATCTAAGAACTAAAATTTATAAATATAATGATAATATTTAAGATTAAGTTCGTCGAGTATACTTACAACAAGGTCTTTGTCATATCATATTTTTCCATTCAAGAAATTTGAATCGATTTCAAAACATAAAAATTCGTAGAGGAAGTTATAATTTGTACTAAATTAGTTAATCTATCGAGCTATGAATATCTTTTTCCTACATTTCTTTACAATTTTTTTTAATTACATAGTGTTCCCTATACAACATTCTCGTCGAGGGTAAATGTGGACATAAAACCATGAACTCTTAATGAATGTGTTGGTAGTATTTCATTAAAGACAATCCGCTATCTTTAAAAAATACATAATATTTTTAGCCATCTATTCCAATTTTCCGTTTTCTAAATTAGCCCATTAATAGTAATAAAATAGAGGTTAAAAATATTATTTTTGTTCTTATAATTTTAAGTTTGTTCAATTTTAGTTTCTGTACTTTTATTCAATTTTAATCTATGTACTTTCAATAAATTTTAAATCTAATCTCCAATATTAATTTATTGTTGATTTTTAAAAACTTTTGGTAATCTATTGACATTTTTACTAAGATTCTGAAAATATATTCACCTATTATATTTATTTGCATGAAAATTGTTATTATTATTATTTAATCAATTTTGATAAAAATTAATTTTGAGGACTAAATTTAAGATTTATTAAAAGTTCATGAACTAAGGCTGCATTTACTAAATCATAATGAAAATTGTTGCAATCGAAATGAAATTTTATTAATGAATGAATAGTAATAAACCTGAATCGCAAACACAATTGGATTGCTTTTGATTACATTTACCTAGAATTATGAATTTTCACATTTTATTATTATCGTTAATGTTTGACCCTAATAGTAACGATAACAGTAGAAATAGATGTGACAAATTCATAATAACAATAAAGGTAATGGATCCACGTAATTTTCAATTACACTAAGATTGAACAACTTTTATTCCTTAATTAGATTACAAATTTTAAAGTGACCCCACATCTCATTATGATTATGGAAAATAGGTAAACAATAATAAAACTAATTAATTAGGACTCACATTTATGGATAGATTATGTTTTAACCCATGTAAACGTGGTCTAAAATTAGACAATTGAAAGTATAAAATCCTGTTAAACAAATTTCAAGAATCAAAATAGTAGTTTAAAGGGAAAAAAAGCTTTTAAGGGTCATTTTTCAGAATTACCCAAATTTTCCCTTTTCTTAGGAAAGCTGTTCATAGTTGGAAATTGGGAGAGGCATTTAAATGGCGTCATTTCTGGCCTTGGGTTGCTCATTTGTCCTCCCGCCATTCGGACTTTCGAACTCTCCTTCACTGCATTTCCCCATCTCCTCTCTCACTCCCTCTACTTTCTCTCCAATCTTGACACCATGAGTTCCAAATCAGGTACCACAACATTCTAACGCTCATCTTCCTTCCATTATATAATTTGTTGCGTACTCTCTGATTGTGTTAGACGGTCAAATTCTAGGTGGAAAGGCCATTGATTTGTGGGCGGAGTTAATAGCTAGCGAGGGAAGCGATCGCCAAGAAGAAGCGCGAGTAGAAGAGGTTTATAGACGAAGAAAGCCAACCCAGAAGACCGTTCATGCCGTTCCCCCGTAAATTTTCTTCAATCACTCGTTTAATTCCTCTCTATGTTTTATTTTGTTTGATGAAATCCACTGTTTCATGTTTCCATTTCAATTTTCTTGCAGGAAGCCGAACTTGGGTTCGAATCGTTGCAATGTGAACAGGGTCAGTTTAGCTGCTGTTGACAGTAAGAGAATTAGTTGGAACCGTGCCCTTTCCGTCAGGTTTATTTCGATTTTCTTTTAATGTTCTTCTCAACTTTATGTTGCCAATTCTAATAAGGGCGTCAATCGGTTTGATATCTGGTTTCTGGTTTCTTAATTGTTGCTAACACGGATAATTTTGTTGTAGCTTATCCCTTTTAAGTTGACTATGTAATGACTATAATGAAACACAAAAAGGGAAATATCCAAACGACAACGAAATAAGTCTACATAACAGATTAATATGCTCTGCAGCAGTAGATTGTCGAGTTACCATGAAGAATAACTGCTAATCGGATGCCATGAAGTGATCTTAAAAAGATAGACGAGTTGTAAGAACGGGTTATAGAGTGTAGGGATCAAATCAATACTGTTTGACCTTGGCCGTTCTTCTTTTCTTGTAAAAAAGAGTATTATTCATAGACCCTGTCTAATTTGACATATTGCACTTTTATTCACATGCTGAGTAGGATCGCATCTATGGTATGGCTAATGAAACTCTTTAGCAAGGCCTAGGTTCTCTTGGCTAGATTTTCTGATGCCCTTAAGTTTAAGCTATTTTATGGAAATGGAAAATTCAGCCTAAAAGCTTACAAAGAGGCTATATTTATACAAGAGGGAAGGCTTGCCTAACCGGCTGACAGCCTGAACCAACTAAACAGCCAAGAAATAGCTGTAACAAACTTAAAACAATCAGCCAAACGAATTACAAGAAAGTAAAATTACCACAACCATACTTGGTTATTTATTATTATTATTTTTTTTTAATTTTATTTTTGATGAGAAACATGAATCATAATTTCAATGATAGCATGAAATTGCAAAAGGGCAAAAGATGCCATGTAGAGTTATATAATGCTATTCCAATGTGTAATGATAGATGTAAGGTCGTAATCAACCACACTTGGTTAAGAATTCTCATATAATGAAAGGCCCTACATCAAACCCTTCCCACCAAAAAGAAGACTTGCCCAAGACTCAAGAATTTTAGGTGCTAAGTTGAATTCAGAAGGGGCAAAGCAGAGGAGGACATTCAGCACATTTAAGGTGTTGCTAATGGGTATGGAAGGAGGGTGGTCAATACAGTAAGCATTCGGGCCAATCATCTCTAAAATCGGAAATGAGCCAATGTTCTTGTTGGTGAGCTTAGAATGAGTCCTAGCGGGAAGTTAGAATGAGTCCTTGCGGGAAGTCTAGAGTTCTTCATGCACCATTACAAGATCACCAAGTTGAAACTCTTAGCATGCCAATGGGCATCAACTTGAGCCTTATAGGAATTGATGTTGAACTTGTTGGAGCTCCAGAAGGGAAATGTGTTTGAGGGGTTCAAATGAAGAAGAAGAAATTGGCTTCTCTTATTGAAGCCCATGGTTCGTGAAATTCCTCCCTTAAATGCTCAAGGAATTCGTTGTTGATGTTTCGTTGTTCTTTTGAGTTTTTGGTTTGGGTTGAATGGTTCTCCCTTGATGATTTGGGGCTTAATTCTCCTTTTCTTCTTGGTGGTTTTTCTTTTTGGTTGAGGCTCAACTCATCCAAAGCTTTTGGTTTTCAGCAGTTGTCTTTAGCTCGTTTCCTAGATAGCAGCCTTTTGTTTTGAGATTGGTCCTTTTTATCTTTTATTTTTTAAAATATTTTTTTTACTAGTTTCTATTTATTTGGTTCACTCAATGTTTTCTTGTTGTGAAAGTTTCTTTTCTGTATTATATTCTCTTTTGGTTCACTAGAGTGGTTCCTTTTGTGTTTTGTTCTGTTCGGTTTACCACTCCCTTGTGGAGTTTGTATCTCTGAGTGTAAGTCTCTTATCATTTATTCAATGAAAAGTTCATCTACTTTCACTAAAAATTTTAATAGGTGGTTACTTTTGGATAATATAGCACCAATACACACTCCATAGGTGTCTATTGTTATCTCAAAGGGTTTGGAGAACTTTGGGAGGCTAAGAATAGGGGTAGAGCTGGGAAGGGAACCCGAGTGATATGTGGTCTCTTGTCAAATTTCATATTTTTCTTTGGACTTCACTTACGATTTTATTATATTTTTGGGTAATTATTCGGTGTTATTTTACAGAATCAGAGGCCCTTTCTTTAACGACTCTCCTTTTTTTTTTTCTTTTTGTGGGTTCAGTTTCTTTGGTGGATCGTGTATCCTTTCATTTTATTCTTCATGAATGGTTATTTCTTTATTTAGGGTGAACTGTTGGTGTTTAAGTATATTAAAAGCTCTCCAATTTTAAAAGTTGTGTTGAAATTCTTGAAGAACTTGGTGGATTGTGTTCTGAGGTGGTAAAAATGACTGCTAAGGTTTTAAGAACTAAGGTTTTAAGAACTAAGGTTTTTTGCTTTGATACCTACACGAATCTTGGGAGAAATAAAATTATTGTATTTCTTCTATAGGTTGAATCAAATACAAAGTCTTAGAAGAAAGACCAGCTACCAATAAGAAAAAAATATCTACCAATAAAGAAAAATATTACAAAAATATGAAGGAAATCCATCAGTTACGAAGTAGAAATCCTAAAAAATATATTTCAATGGTCAAGAATGTGCATTTCTTTAAGCTTATGTAGAGTTTCTTTGAGCTTATATAGAGTTTCTTTAAGCTTATGTAGAGTTCATTGTTTTATAGTGTGAAAATTGATTAGGTGTGAGATTTTCTATAAATTAATATATCATTGAAGTAAACCACAGAAAATTTATTACAGTAAGGAAGCAAAACCTGATTTATTAAGCGCGTAAAAGAATAAGATCATTTGATGTTAAGGAATGACAATTCCCCAATGGATCTTGTCCTTGTAGGGTTTAGCTCCAAACAAGATGGAGAATTCTCATTACAATAGGATCAAGGTATATTTTCCATCAATCAAGCACGTAAAAGAATAAGATCATTTGATGTTAAGGAATGACAATTCCCCAATGGATCTTGTCCTCATAGTGTTTAGCTCCAAACAAGATGGAGAATTCTCATTTACAATAGGATCAAGGTAATTTTTTTCCATCCATTCTTTTGGGGACAGGGATGGGAAGTACATTTCCCGCACCACCTTTCTTCTGGCCTTGATTCCAATTTTAAAAAATCATTAATATATATATTTATCATCCTTTTCTATTATATTGTTAATACAAAATTATTGAGTATTGAATATTTTTAAAAACTAATTATTTAAATAAGTAAATAATGTAAATACAAGATATGTGTAGTTTTAATATATTTTATGATTTTGATATTGAATAACTTTTTAATCTAAAAAAATTAAATATTGAATAAGGAATTGTCTTTGTAGGGATCCTGGCCTAGGGATGGGGATTTCCCAACCTTGACCATGATCTCAATTGCCGAATTGGTAAATGGGACCAGGACAAAGACTAAAAACCCTTATAGAGCTAGGAACAAGGATGGCATCTCCTGCTCCATTGATTTATTGATTGATGTTACTCTCTAACCAAATATTCACTTATTGTCTTCACTCTTCATTTTCTTATTCATTTGCAATTGGGTGAGTATTGTGTTTGACTTTTATTAGAGGGAGGGCGAGTATTGCAATTGAGGCTTGTATAGATCATCATCTTCAACAGAAGCAGGCAAAGAGAAAAGGAAAACCTGCTCTACCCAAAGTAATCTTCTTTTCTACTGGTGACCTTTGTTTCCCCTACTTTATGCAGTTAGAGTGTTTTATACGTTTATTCTTTTTTCGTAAATGTTAAACCTTTTTGTATCTCCCACCAATGCCTTGCATTGAGTATTTGAAGTTTATGTGAGGTCCTTCATTCTCTACGTTCATCACAATTACTTTAATATTTGAAATTGGCAGGGAAAGTGTGTACCACCTACAAACTTTGACAAGGAGCGTGCATACTTTCAAGAGGTAGATGCTTTTGAGTTGTTGGAGGAGAGCCCTTCCCCCAAGAGCTTCAGTACGTGGACAAGCAGTCAGTTTGGTAGTGCTACAATACCATCTCTATGCTCTAGAATAGAAAAATGGTTAATTGCCAAGAAATCAAATTACAGTCTTGCACCTTCTAGCACGTTATCAAAGATATTAGAAACTCCAGTGGGGACCTTTGAGCCAATTGGTGGAAATCATTTGGACCAATTCAATTTGAAAACTCCTGAGAAGTCTGCTAGAGAGATAGATGTGCACTTGTGCTCTATTCAGAGAAGATTTGTTTCCAGCATAAATGATATCGATGCCCTTGAAATCGATGGCAATGGAAGCAACAGAATTAACAGAGCAGAAGATGTGAGAACTGAGGATCGTGAAGACATTGAAGTTGCTGTGAAGAAACTTTCTTTAACATCAACATCTACTTCTTTCCATAAACATAATTTGGATCCACTTGGTGCATTATTAGCAGTTTGTGGACAGTCAGCTCCTTCCACGCTTAAAGATGCATTTTCTAATTATTGGTTTGTTCCTCATTCTGAAAATATGTATTTTCATGTATTTATCTCGCTTATGGTTTAAAGGAGCATAAAACAATATATTTAGCCTTTTGTCTTCTCCAAGATTTAATGGTTGGTTTCTGAATCTGTTCTCTTCTTTGCCTCTCTGACTTCTTTGTATAAGGAGTGGTGGGAAGAGGTTCCACCTCCAAACGGAGATTCCTAAGTAACGTCATTAGTACCTGCAAAGTGTTTTTTGAGGATTAGCTTAGGGATTTGTGTTCCTGCCCTTTAGTTAATTGTCAAGGTTTAGCACGACAACCTCTACTTGGAAGTATTAATTGGATGAGTTGATTCTGGATCAAGCTCGCCAAGTTACAGTTTTCTTAAATCTGTTAAACTCAAGTAATTTTGCTGAAATTCCAGTCTCCAATTGTCATAGAGTCAAGAATATACATTCACATTTAATCTTTCGTATGCCATTAGGTAAATGGTTTGCGGCCACTGCTCTTGCAATTGAAGTTGTTCTCCAGTTAATTTCTTGGCTGGCTTAGTTTGAATTTTTCTCACTGTTCTTTACATTTCTTTAATTGAGTTCTTGACTCAGTGATCCGGAAACTATTGTCAAAGTTGGTGAAGGTACGTATGGAGAAGCTTTCAAAGCTGGTAACACCGTTTGCAAGATAGTTCCAATAGACGGAGATTTACAGGTTAATGGAGAAATACAGAAGGTACACTTTACCAACTCATGACTGTTCCAGCTAGGCAAGTGGCACTTGATAGAATAATTGTGGGGTGGAAGATCATGTTGAAGAGTCCTTGCGTTTTGGGAAGTAGATTTTTAATGCATTGATTTTTTGAAATTCTTTACTATATTTTCTTTCGTTTGCTCTATAAAAAGAGTATAATATTTGTTTTTGATTTTGTATTATTTCATTGATTCTGATGAATGTAGTAGAAGTCAGAAACTTGTTATAACTCTAAGTCAGTTATACTTTGTATCAGAGATCAGGAGAATTGCTGGAGGAAGTCATACTTTCCAGAACTTTGAACACTTTAAGAAGTAATGAGGGTGGTGCTGATAACTTTTGCACAACATTCATACGAACCATAGAGTATGTTTACTGCCTAGTGAGATAAATGTCCATGGTTTTCTATGATGTCAATGCACATCCACTAACTAGAATTTTCCAGCACGCTTTTCTTTTATCCGCAGTAATTTCTTTTTGCTTTATGTTGGGCAATCAAACATTTTGATGTGATGCAATTTTTAGGCTAATTAAAGGAGAGAGAACTTGTTTCCAGCACATTTCATGTACTGGGTTATGAGAGAATAACTTTCGTAAGCAGTAATGGAGCAGTTTCTTATGGACTATTAACTAATATCTCCGTGATCTTTTTATCCAATAGTTTAAGGGTATGTCAAGGTTCTTATGATGCTGTACTAATCAAGGCATGGGAAGATTGGGATGAAAAGCATGGTTCAGAAAATGATCACCCTAAGGAGTTTCCAGAGAAACAGGTTTCTTTTTGTATAGATCATGAATTATTTCTTTTTCTGAAATTTAAAAAGGAAACATAAAACACAGGAACGTAGCACTGTTCTCATAATGTTGCTTATCTTGTGAAAATAATTTATGTAGCTAGAAGATAATTTGTATAGATCATGAATTATTTCTTTTTCCGAAATTTAAAAAGGAAACGTAAAACACAGGAACGTAGATCTGTTCTCATAATGTTGCTTTATCTTGTGAAAATAATTTATGTACCTAGAAGATAATTTTATTTATTTTTGTGTTTCTTCATATAACACATGTATTTGGGTTTCCAGAGAAACAAGTTTCCTTTTTTGTATGGATCATGAATTATTTCTTCTTCCAAAACATTTTTGCAACATGTATTTGAGTTTTAATCTTTTATATGTACCCACATCATAAAGGGGAAACATAAAACATCGAAACGTATATATGTTCAGATAGTATTGCTCATCTTGTGAAAATAACTTTTGTAGCTAGAACATCATGATTATTTCTTTTTTGTATTTCTTCATCTACTACTAACTTTTCACTTTGTTGTAAGATCTCACAATCTATTCCTTGAGTACTGTTATTAAATTATTTTAAATAAAATGTCATATTATGATATTAGAGGCTTGGTTTATGCAATTTATCCGGTTGTTGACTCTTGCTGACGTTCTGTACAGTTTTATGTTGTGTTTGTTCTCCAACATGGGGGAAAAGATCTTGAAAGCTTTGTACTCCTGAATTATGACGAGGCCCAGAGCTTATTAGTACAGGTCTGCATTGATTTTTACTGGCATTATTGGCTTTTGAAGTTTTAATCAAATCCAATTTCGATGATTTGCAGGTTACTGCAGCTCTGGCTGTAGCTGAAGCTGCTTATGAATTTGAACACCGAGATCTGCATTGGTCGGGTTCTTCGTCCTTCTACAGTTATTTTGATCTTTTTTTTTCTTTTTCATTGACTACTGATTTGGATCGTGTATTTATTGCTAGGGGAAATGTACTTTTAAGTCGGAATGATTCTGAAGCGCTGCAGTTCACCCTTGAGGGTAAGAACATGACCGTACAAACATTTGGACTTCAGATTTCGATAATTGACTTTACTCTATCGCGAATCAATACTGGTAAGAGGTTTAATTTATCGTCTTTGTGGAATTTGCACTGAGCTAATTCCCTTCTTAATTAAAATTTGTTTATGAGCTAGCTTTGTTGCTTGCTTAGCCAAAAAGGGAGTTAGAAAACTCAATGAATGTTTCACTTGCAGGTGAAGACATACTCTTTTTAGATCTCTCTTCGGACCCTTATCTCTTTAAGGGTCCAAGAGGAGATAGACAAGTAAGCAACCATTCAATTTGACTACTAAAGATAAATATTATCAATCTTACTTATTTGAAAATTTTCGTGTTAATTTTATTTATTTATTTATTTTTTCGTTCTCATATGCAGTCAGAAACATATAGGAAAATGAAGGAGGTGACCGGAGACTGCTGGGAGGGGAGGTACAAGTATTTATGCGTTTATCTTTCTATCAATTATCATATCTGAATCAATCATAGAGGCGATTTTGATCGTTTTCCCCATTGGCATCCTCAGGTTTTAATTGCTAATATTTGGTATTTTTCAATTTAGTTCTTTTTTTTTCCCTATACATTTGTTTATGTACAATATCATTTTATTTGCTCAATAATAGAGGCTAAATCATTAAAAATTTAAAAATACAAAGACTAAATTGTCACATACTAAAATTTGTAGATTAAACTCTAACAAAAATGAAAATGTAGGAACTAAATCATTAAAAAAAAGTTCAAGAACTAAATTGTTGCTTACATGAAAGTTTAGGGACAAAAAGTAATTTTAACCTAATATTTGTCCATTTAATCTCTGTTGCTGAATATAAAAATTGGTTGATTATTAACTTAAAATTAATGAAATTTAGAGAAGTAAAAATATCTTCTTAAATAAAAAGAGTCGAAATTTATACTAATTTCTAGAAATTTGGAGGAGAAAAAAGAAACTTTGCTTTTCTAGATGTCCTTTTTCTCCTCTAAAATTTTTCCTAATTCAATAAGTATTATAACATTAAAAAAATTGTAGTATACCATGCATGTTTATCATCTATAAATTTAATATTTATCAGTTGTCACAGACTAAATTGAAAAATGCTAATGCATAGGGGATTATTTTAAAACTGCCAATTCATTGGGGATTATTAAAACTTTTTAAATGATAGGGACTAGATTAAAAAATATCCAAACATGAGAGACCTATATTTTATCCTTTTAGAAATGTCCAAAAAAGATGAGCACGGTGTTGTTTATGCTGGATTTGCTGCTTGGTAAAAGTGCAAAGGGGAAGATTTTATTCTAGTTCTTCCCCTCCCCCGCCCTCCCAGCAAGAGCTACCATTGTTATTCTACATGATATGAATCTACAACTCCATGCACAAAGTTGATACATCTAGTATTTTTAAATGTAATAGATGAAATTAGCAAGACAATATGCTTTCAAAATATAGTACTTAGTGGTAGACATTTTACCATCCATCATACTAACCCGATACTTTTCGCTATTAAAAATTGTACGTGACTCATAACTGAAACCATTGATTTTATATTCAACAGCTTTCCTAGAACGAACGTCCTGTGGTTACTCTACCTTGTGGATATATTACTTCTGAAGAAATCATTCGTAAGTATTCTATATATTATCAGGAAATCAATCATAATCCTTCCTCAGAAACGGAAGAATTGAATTTAGCTTTTGTGAACAATCACGTTCAGTTGTTAGAGATTATTGAAAGAAAATTTATTGCTCATTTCTCAAAGACTTCTAGAGTAGATTTATCAACATAATTTAGTTAATCTTTAATTATTATTCTGAAGGTTGATTTTGAATCTACATAAGTAGCTAGATTTTTTTTGGGTTGTATTATTTTCTAAAGGTTCGTACATATTCAGAAAGTTTATTTCTGAAGTGGTTTACAATATATATATATATAGTCCGTGTCTATGTCTAAACAAAACTTGGTAACGTATGAAGTTGGTTATTCTGAAGATTGACATAAAATCCAAAGATAAATACTGTGGCTGCTCTCCTTTTCCTCCCCCCCCTTTTTCCTTCTATGGTGTTTGTCTTCTGGGGATTCAGATATCGAAAAAGGTGTACGTTTACAGTGGTTTTGGAAATGTTTTTACTGTCTGAAATGTCAACTGTAAAAATTTGATTGAAAGGCTGTCGATATTTTCCAGGAGCGTAATTCAAAGCATGAAAGGGAACTGCGTGCATTCAAGAAACGTCTAGACAAATATAATTCAGCAAAAGAAGCTGTTTATGATCCATTTTTCAGTGAGTTGATTGTTTGGTCAAGCAGTGTGGACTAGAGCTGGATGATATGGACTTTCCAACATGAAGTAGAATGAAGTCCTGAAATGCCAATGCTATTTAAATTATGTACTGATGTCTTTTGCATCAATATTTTGTAGGATATTGCTTCCTGCCGGTCGCCCGGTGGATGTAAATTAATCATAGTATTTATAACGTTTAAAAATATATAGACCAAATTTACAGAAATGTTGGGTATAGTGGCAAAAGGAATTTTTAATAACCTCTCTTTTACTTCAGAATTTTATGATATCTTGTTCCTCGACAGTGACTTTTCTCATTTCATTATGAATAATCTGAGTTGTTATAGTTAATTAAAGGCAAACCTATCAGAGAAAAAGGGGATTGATAGGTGATAATTTAGATAAATTTGCTTTAGTATAAAGTAGGGTGCATCATATCACGTTTTGCATCATATTTAATTTGTGCTCTCTAAGCCAATCGATTTCAGTCTTTGTTAGAACATCATCTGAAGATGTGCTGGCAAACCACTACCATTTTATCTTCTACTAGAATCAGGCATATGCGTGGCATAGGCTCAACTCTCAAGGATTCATATTTCTTTAGTTTCCAATTTTGGGCAGGGAAAAGCACCGTGCTCTTTTTATCATCTTTGATATTTCTGCTTTTAATGTGTATGGGCAAGAAATTGACATGCAATTTCTCGACTATCCCATGGATTTATTTTGCATGCAAGGGTATTAAATCAGAGACTGCTGGAGAATTATTTTGAAAAGCTAGCTTTTCATTTTTGTTTTCTGAAATATTCTTAGGGATTTTGGATGCCTTTTCTGAGTTAGTGTACTGTGCATTTGAATTATTGTTCTCAAGTTTGAGATTTAGTTTTGAAACATGTTATGATTCTGGAATTGGGTATCAGAAGGTGGCGTACGGCTTTATGCAGGAAAGCCCCATGGAGAAATATAAAACAGATGATTGACGGTATGAGCACTCTCTTTCTAAATGCAATGTGTTTGCTTTCGGCTTTGTCTAGTCAGACAGGTGCTTTTGATCCATTGATACGAAGAACCAAAGCGGCACAGGTTATTCCACATGCATTGTCCCCACTCCCATTGTATATTCTAAATCTTAATTCCACCATCACCAGCCGCAACAGGACCTCCATGTTTGTGGAAAGTAGCAAAAAACCTTTTTTTTGAGCCACTTAGGAAAGCATTTGTAGCATCAACCTCGTTTCAAAGCCTGGATGATTTTGTGTATTCTTTTTTCCCTTTGTTTTGCTGCACTCTGCATAAACTCAGATGTTCTGCCCATTCTGTCTCATTTTTCCAATATTGGCTGTCAAATCTTGTTCCTGAAGTAATCTCAAAAGGCCAAAGGCTGCATCATTTCATCCTAATCCAGTTTCCATGTCGATCTGATTCTCTCATTTCTTTCTTTTCCACCTCTAATAAACTATTAGCTTTGTGGGTTTTGCTGAGCTGAACACATTTGTATCCAGTTATATTATTTTACCCCTCCACTGCATCTGTCCAGAGACAACTTTAATATCTAATCTTCTTTGGACTTTAAAGTCGGATTTTGAGAAAACATATCTTGTATATATATTTGTTGGAAATTGGAATGGTTGTTAGCTTATTGTTTAATCAATTTAACTGGTAAACTTTAGTTTGATTATCTTGCTCCCAATTTCAAAAGAAATTAGGTTGGAGAAAAGAGAGAAAAAAGGGTTGTGATTACTTGGAAAGGGAAGAGAATGGAATCACCTTAGCTTAGTTGCAGTCATGGGTGCATGTGTGTACAAATGCACATGCATGTTTTCTTCTCTTGTAGTTGTGCCATGGTTGAATGTTACTTTATTATCTTTGAGGTTATTTATCTTTTGAGAAAAGATGGAAAAAGCAAAAAAGTATGGAGGCTGTTCCCCTTTTTCTACTGTCATCAGAGCAACATTTCCAATATCATCCTTGCTCACAAAGTAACCATTTTTTCCCTTTCATTTATTAATAATCTATTTTCTTTCTTTTATATTGCAGCCGTAAGCATTTGCAACTTGGTCATCTGTCTACTTTTTTCACCTTTACCTTCCCTTTTCCCTCCTTTCTCTTTCTCTTTCACTTTGCATGTTTAGCTCATAAGTCCTTTCCTTTTACACCATTTTTCCTGTCTGGTTTCGTTGTTTTTAAAAGCAATGCCTAAATTAAATCGATCCCATTAAGAATCCAGTTGGGTCTCTTCATTTGTCCCCAGAAAACTATAACCTCCCACCATTAAAATGGCCCAAACAGCTTCCAAATGCTTCTTCTTTTCCATTCTGTCTCTCCTCGCCATCTGCTCTTCTGGTAAGCAACTTCTTGTCTTCCAATTAGAACAGATTATAGATCTAGCTCAGTTCGTCGTTTTCTGCTTTGATTCTGTCTTGGTTCCTGCGAGTTACAGTTTCTGAATCTAAACTTTTCATTTTCTTTTGTTCCCACTAATGGCATTTCCTGTTTTGGAAAAAAAAATTAAGGGGTTTTGTTTCAGTTCTGTTTCTGAATGCTTCTGATTCTTCCATTCTTGCAGGTAGGTCGCATTTGGTAGTGGAAGAAAATGGTTCCACGGAGTTGCAATGGAAGTTCACTGAACTTGGTCGGACTACAATTCACGATGCCACAACAAATTCTCCGACAACCCTGGACACCTCCACGCCGACAATCATCACCGTTCCCTCGACCAACCCTGTCACTGTCACTCCGTCGAGCCCTGTTGCCACGCCGGTGTCCATTCCTTTGACGACACCCATCACAGTTCCGGCTAACTCTCCGGTGCCGCTCACCAATCCGGTTGCGCCGCCGGTTACTGTCCCCGGAGTACAGCCCATAACGAACCCTGTGACCACTTATCCAGCTCCGACAGGTGGCGCTCCAGGGTTAACACCCGCCACAAACCCAGTTCCGGTGTCTCCTCCGGCGACGACGAACGCACCGGTAATTCCAGGACAAAGCTGGTGCGTGGCCAGGTCCGGCGCTTCGCAGATGGCTCTTCAGTCGGCGTTGGACTACGCCTGTGGCACTGGAGCGGCCGACTGTTCTCAAATCCAGCAAGGTGGAAGCTGTTACAACCCAAATACACTTGAAAATCACGCTTCTTTTGCATTCAATAGCTATTTTCAGAAGAATCCTTCCTCTACAAGCTGCGACTTTGGAGGATCTGCAATGGTTACCAACTCCAATCCAAGTAAGTGAAGATGTTCATTGTTTCTCAATCCCCCACTTGATCCTTTGTTTTTTCGCAATTAATCTTCTTTTCTTGTAACAGGCACTGGCTCTTGCATTTACCCATCATCATCTTCCTCTGCGACGCCGGCATCCATGACGCCGTCGGTTCCAACGCCGACACCAACAACAACAGCGCCGATCACCGTCTCACCAACTACAGTTACGAACCCAACAACGTCTTCACCCTTAGGGAACGGCATGCCAGAGTACGTGCTCTGTTCGCCTCTCATGCCTTTGAATTCTTTGAAAAAGTTTTAAGACTTTTTTAATTCATAGGTTTGAACTACACGTTTGGATAGTTTATAATATATCTTCATCTGATTTATCTAATTTGTAATCTTCCGTTTCAACATTTTTTTATGTTCTTCCCATGATTTTTTCTTAGAATTTAACTCAGATGGTTTAATACCTCCGCATATTTTGTTTTTGTTATGCTTGTATTTTTCACTATTCTTCCCATGATTTTCATCTTCCCAAGTAAATATGAATTCATAGTCAAATTGCAAAAAGATTTTTTTTAAAGAAAAACTATTTGTTTTAGTTTGATAACCATTTTGATTTTTGAAAATTGTGCTTGCTTTCTCATATCTTTTTAGTTGTGATTTTCATCTTTCCTCAAAACTATTTTTTTCTAGTTTTTAAAATTTGTAACGGATTTTGAAAACACTCTGAAGGGTAGACAAATCACAAAACTTAGAAACCAATGGTGTTGGATATGGTATTTATAAGTTTAATTTTCAAACATCAAAAATAAAAAAACCAAATAATTATTACATGGAACTTTAAGTTTGTCTTGGATTTTGAAAGCAATCTAAAAGTATCAAAAACAAAGAAACTCGTAGGAGGTTTATAAGCTTAAATTAAAAAAAAAAAAACAAAAAAAATCCAATAGTTATTAGTTGAAAAGGGGGTTATCGGAGGAAAAATTAATCATCCATGTTCTTGGTGCAGAAATGGAAGTCCTCCTGGAGTGTTTAACACAGACAATCCAGCTTCGAGCATAGGCAGCACAACAGGGTTCGGAACTGAGATTCCTCCAAGCTCAAGCACCTCAATATCCATGGCGGCTGGATTGAGACCCTTTACTTGTTGCATCATTCTGACCATTTCCTTGATCACTCGCCTAATAATCACTCTGGACTGGTAATGAAATCACCGACTTCTTCTCCTTCTACTGTACATGAAAGGCCCTCGTAATTCATAGCTTCAGAATCGCCGCCCAGTTCCACCATGACTGCAATTTTTGGAGGAGAAAAGGAACCAGAGGTGAGTCAACGTTTACAGATTGCACTGCCACTGCCACTGCCCTTGCTTGAGCTTTTGTTTGTGTAAACATCAAATATAGGATGTATTAGCTACTTGCAACTTTGAGACTCTGTAATATAATATAATGCTAGATTTTGGGAATATTGTTGGGATTTGTATTGCTGTTGGTCATAGTGCATTAGAATTAGAATTTTGGTTAGAAGAAACAGACATATAGCTGGCCTGGAAGTATGAAATTCGTATGTTCGAGTCTCGAATGTTTTGTATGATTTAATGATTAATTTATTGTTTGTTTACGTATGAGTTTACAATTGCATGATGTGTGTTGCTCAATTTTTGTTTCAAAATTATTTAGTTGACTTCCTCTTCTCCAGCAACCAACAAGAATACTTGGAAGGAGGTTAGAGAGACCGATGACTTGAGCATTAAGCATCAATGTGATGTGAGTACATGAACTAAAATTGGACCAAACTTTTAGTTCCTAAATTTTAAAATTGATGCCTATTTAGTCTTTGGAGTTCAAAATAAACTATTTAATCTCTAAAGTTCTAAATAATTTTCAACTTGATGTCAGATTATCTGAAGCAAACTAGTAGGTTTGTTTAAGATGTGTTGGTTCCGACTAAGAATGAAGGGCTGGGATTTGAAACAACAAATCTATATATGAGGAACAAGTTCTCTATGTTTGTAATCGAACACTAAGTTGAAAATGTAAAGCTAATTTTGATAAAGTTAGTAATGGAAAGCTGGTTTTCAGATAGCTGTGATATGAATACTTCTATTAAAGATTAGGTTAAAATTACTTTTACATAGAGATTAAATCAATACAAATACTATGTTTTCCAAAATGAAGTGGATATAATTTGATGATTGAGAAGCAGAAAACTTGGGACTTGGGCGGCCACGCAAGCATGTGACGGCAATGATTGTGAAGTGCCATTAAACAGATTTGGTGAGAGAATTTAAAAATAGAAATTTTAAAACAAGAGATTAAATGAAAACAATTATATTTCATGTTTTCAGATGTGTTGATAGTAGAATTTAAAAATTAGATTTTAATTTAAATATTTACAAACTAATTGTTAGTTACCCATTAAATATTAGTTAATAATTTATTTATGAACATAGTTTATGTTAAAAAGTGTAAAATCATTATTTTCTAATCATATATAATTTATAGGATAAATTGAAATTTTTGTCTCGAAGAAATTAGAATTTAAGTCTTATGATTAATTAGAATTTGCCCCATATGATCTGATAAAAGCTTCACAAAACCTTATGGTAGGGATTGTTTAAAAGGATTTAACAAACCATAGAGATTATATATGAAGTTATATCAAACCATATTAACCAATTTTTAACTTTATCCAAACCATAAGAACGGAATTTGAAATTTAACTTAACTTATAATATATTACATAATAAATATTTTAATTTTATTTAAAAAATTAAATTAAATTATAACATGACATACTATATTTCTAAATGTTTTTAACCTTATGTAATATAATTCTACATTTTAAATTTTAAAATTCTAATTCTAATTCAAAGAAAACATAAAAATGTTGTTTTCAAAATTTATATTCTTTGGATCACAAAATCCTAAAACAGGTTTCAAAAACATAATTTCGGTTTTCTACCAAATGTATTCACTGAATTCCTGGATTACGAACCAAAGACCCCTTATTCATCATACCCATTTGGAGGGCTTCAAAAATTCTGGGCAGTAGACGCATGTGCTTCAAGTATAAGGAAGCAAACTCCTGCCTCCAAGTTTAAACACCACCCCCCCCCCCCCCCCCCCCCCCCCCCCCCCCCCCCCCAAAAAAAAAAAAAAAAAAAAAAAAAATCGAAGGAATAAAGATCAGTACAGCAACAAAATTAGCCGTTGCCACCAACTTCAAGAATTGGAAATTGGATTCCAAATCATGACAACTCATTTAACTTGAAATCATTTGATTACCCATTTCACCTAACCAGCAGCACTTGAGATTTATCAAACCTTTTCCATATCTGCCTATACAGCTGCCACCATCTGTCAAACAACTTAGCCAAAATGAGAGGGAATTAAATCAATTGCAGAAGACAACACTAACAGTTTCTCAACATTACTATTTGAATCTAAAAGAAAAACAAATTCTTCGCATGTCATAAGGTATTTCACAAGATCTTCAAGAATGGTGTATCTTTTACAGAAAACACTGCTCTTGTAAATCTTGATCACAACATGTTCTTGTATGGTGCCTCTTTCTCCTTTCCTTCTCAATATCAAAAGAAATGCTTCTTTGGGTACCTAAAATACTTTTTCACATTTTCAACATACAGCCAAATATCAAAAAAGAATTTGATATTTGGTTTTGATCACAAAAAAGTAATCTCAGCTTAATGCAAAGAAAACAAAAACATGCTACAAACTGAAGGCAGCTAGAAGTAATGAAAAAAAAAACAATCCAAAGCATTAAAACATCACAATAATGAGACAATGGAAACCCCCATCCAATTCATTCCATCACAATTCTGAGTCATTTTCTCTATGACAGTCACCAATCTTGAGACAAAAGAAGCAAAATAAACTATAACACTATCTCAAGAATGTCAAGAGTATAAGTTCATCAAAGTTGAGAGGGGGTTTCAGGAAACTAAAAGAAAAGAATGCAGTAGAATGCTGCAATAATGTGCAAAGTAACAGTCTCGCAGATACACAGAATAATGTTGAACTTCAATTAATCTACATTTTTTACACCATGCAAGGAGGGGCCTTTGAAAAGAGAATTCTGATAAACTCTAGACCACCCAAATCTCAACAAGGAATATCTGGAAAAAAATTCACAGGCATTGTAATATCCTCACTATATGAATTCCTAAAAAGAGCCAAGTCACACCCATACGAAAATAACTTAATAAATTTTTATACTTTAGAACCATATCATTTTGCAAAAGACCAAGGAAACAATGATGTGATCAATTCTTGGCTCTGTATCATCAAAAAGGCTATTTTGTGGTATTAACAATTCCTCCAATACGATCATGTTGCACATGCTCAACTTCGCCATTCTCATTCTCATTTCCAGACTTCTCCTTCTCATTTAAACCAATGTTGTTATTACTCTGTAAACGGTCAGCCTCAACATTTTTCTGCCTTACAGCTTCCTCCATGGAAGCAGCCACCTCGTTCTTCACCATAGACATCTGTCTCACAAACCCATTTAAGCTCTCCCTCCTCTGAGTTAAAGCACTACCAGTGTTGTTCAAAGTTGAAACTGCAGGGACCTCAAAAGGATTCTCCACTTTCACCATAGAACCCAAGTTCCTATTCCTCTCGTTCTCCTTCATCACCAAATTCCCAGAACCTGAAACCTCCATAGACGCCTCCTCCTTACGCCTAGCTCTTTCTCTAGCCAAAAGAAAACCAACATGCTCAAGAGCCTCTCTGGCTCTCTTCCTCGCCATAGCCGCCTCCCTCACTTTCCTCTCCGCATCCGCTCGCGCCACAATCACAGCCTTCCCCATCGAAGCAGAGGCAATCTTAGCCGCACAGAGCAACACGACGGCGGTCTTCCTGTCAATAGACTTAGGAGAAATCCGGGGTTTAGAGTCCAAATCGAAAAAAGAGAAATTGGGTTTGGCGCAGGGAGGGCAGAGATAAGAGGAGGTAGTAGACGAGAGAAGCTGAGGATCGGGACAAGCCGGATTAACAACGCAGTGAGAATGTGTAATAGAAGAACACTTCGAGCAAGTGAAACGATTGACAGGATGAGGAGACACGGAAAGATCATAGAACTGGAAACAAGAAGGGCAAAACGAACTGGGATGAAGGCGAAGAACGCAGGAAGTGCAAAGCCGACGATTAATGCCTCGTATACGAACGTGATGCAGAATCCACCGACCTTGAGAGCCGCAATTACCACACTCCTTCAGCATTTTCGTAGGGGGATTTGGGGTGGAAGGTGGAGGAGGAAGATGAGGGTGATTCATTGGGAGAGGGAATATAAAGAAAAACCCTATAAGGGTAAGAATCGAAGATGAAAAGAATGGCGGAATCAACCTTAGAAGGGAATAGAGGGTTTTGATAGGGTTTGGCGGTGATTTTGACTCTGTTCAGTTATGGTTTCAAAAGTTGAAGGAGGGGGAAACTCGTTGTGTGGAGTTGCAGAGAAATTCAAATTAGGGTTTGCAAATTTGCACTCACTATTGGAGAAGACAACGAAACCATTTTGAATATTCTAATAAAAATTGGAAAAAAAAAACTAATTATTTATTTTGTATTTTGAATTTCATAAAATTAATATGGCCATGTTTTTTTTTCCTCCTATTTGACTGGAGTTATAAATTGAAATTGATATTATATTTTAAATTATTTTGCTAAAATTGTCTTCTTATCACACCACAATTTCAATCTGTTTTTAAGTCAACAAAATAAAAAGTTGGCCAAGACAAGACAGATATATAGGGAAAATTAAAAAGATGTTGTCTTTTTAGAAACTATTAGAAAAATATTATTATCTTCAACTATTTGTAAAAATATTATTTTTTTAATAACTTGAGGGTTCAAAATTCGACCTTGTCCAAAATGAGTAAGAAAGAGGAAGAGTAAGAGAGAGAGCGAGATTATGAGAGAGAGCGAGACTATGAGAGAGAGCGAGACTATGAGGGAGAGCGAGATAGCGAGATTTTGATAGAGAGGGAGAGTACACTTCAATTTTTGGGTCATCCGTACAATTTTTTTTTTTTTTAATTATTACACATTCCACCTTCTTCTTTCTTTCTTCCTTTCTTTTTTTTTTTCTTTTTTCTTTTTTTTTTTTTTAATTTTTCATTTTATAAAAATAATTTTCTTCTTTCTTTCTTCCTTTCTTTTTTCTTTTCTTTTTTTAATTTTTTATTTTATAAAAATAATTTATAAATTTTTTTTATTATTTTATTTAAACTCTAAAAAGAATGAAATTTTGAGAGCGAGAGCGAGATAGCGAGATTTTGATAGAGAGCAAGAGTACACTTCAATTTTTGGGTCATCCGTACAATTTTTTTTTTTTTTTTTTAATTATTACACATTCCACCTTCTTTCTTTCTTCATTTCTTTTTTTTTTTTTAATTTTTATTTTATAAAAATAATTTCTAAAAATATTTTATTATTTTATTTAAACTCTAAAAAAAATAAATTAAAAAAATAATATCTCATAAAAATAAAAAAATGTAAATTAAATATCTCATTTATATAAAAATAATTACAAAAATCAATGTGTCCCACAAGGCGGACGTCGTCGATTTCGAGCTGGTTGTCGTTGTTGACTTCGAACTTGAGATTGCTCGGGTTCTTCTTGATGTTGCTCTGGTACCTCTGCAGGCGCTTCATAATATAAAACAACCCCGAACATGTCCATGCACGTATGAAGACGAAGGACCAACCTCTGAGTCATAATGTTCTGAACCAAATGCTGGCATCATCATCATCAGACTAACATAATCAGTTTGACTTTGCGTCTACATCATAGGGGGCAACTCTTCCACATTATGTGCAACCTCATCAAACTCATCCTCTTCTCGAACAGGTCCTCTATGTCTAGGAGCTGGTGGAGGAATAATAGGTATATCATACATATAATGAATTTCCTCCATATAGCTTTGGTTGTCACTACGTATAGCAAGAACCTGGTTCAGATCATTCGCAACCTCACGGAGTACTGTTGTTCGATCTCTGTGAATTATAAAACCATTAGACAATATTTAAAATAAATTTGAATTAAAAATAATTAGATAATATTAATTCATTTACCAGATGACCCACAGTTGCTCCGGACGAGTGACGTAGCACCTTGTGATATTATTATGCCAATGAATATATTCTGGAGTGACATCTGTGTCAAACTGTTCAAGAGAAACCCCCACTGCAATAAATCTTGCACGATAGTGCCATCGCACTACCGAATGTGCAACTTTTTCGGACCAATCTCCAGTCCTTAGGTCAATATCATGTAGTACGGGTTCAGTATTACAAGGAGATGGGACATCCTGCTGAAAACCGAATTGTCTCATCACCTTGTCAGGAAGATGCCACTCACTGATGAGAAAACATATGAGAGGACTCATCGTCTGCCATATGTTTTGATATTCGTACAAAAAATTAGGCAAAGTATGCATAATAATTTTGTACGGCTCCCAAATAACCTGAAACACAAAATATTATATTAGAGAATATTGGCTGACTACATGTGTGGTTGTCCTAGTCACACAAAATTTGTCTCTCCACCTAAATTTTTAAATTGATAATTTAGAATTTAAATTAACTAGATTAGTGATATAAAAATTAAATTGAATTAAAACAACATATTGAGAACCGTAGGCTCGTCCAACTAACTAAGTGTCATTAACATGTTGTAGCTATGGAGCCATTGTTGGAAATCGCTCCTAAGCCCATAGTTGCAAAAGTATGAGAGGCCCAGCTATATCTCGAACCTCAGGTCTTGTTGCTTTGCATAGTTGTCTATACAACCATGCCAAGCATGCTCCACTCCCAGAATACCGCCCTGCATCATGGAGGTTAGTTAATAGTGGCAGGAACATCAAGTGAACAAAATGACTTGATTTATCTGAAAACAAACTTTCATCCATCATTTGTAGTATATATGCTCGCGCATATCTTATGACAGTTTCCTCGTTTGCATCATCTGTGAGCTCACGAAATTGTGTTCCTAACCATATTAAACTTAACCTCGATCCTTTAATCTTGTCGGCAGGTGGGGTCACACCAAGGTATAATTGACAAACTTCTGACCAGACATCGTACATCACTCTGGTGACCGGCTCACCGTCAACAGGTAACCCCAACAAGACTTCTATGTCTTGTAGAGTGATAGTGCACTCTCCAACAGACATATGAAATGTATGCGTCTCGGGCCTCCATCTCTCGACCAAGGCTATGATTAGATGCCAGTCCAACTGAATAAATCCTAATTTGGCAATCCCACAGAATCCAGATGTGTGCAATAGTAGTAGTATTCGAGGGTGGAGTGGGATAGTGGGCTGGAGAACTACCTCTCAACGCCTGCAAGATATTTCTCCAATAGTATGATCTCGTCATACAATAGATGATCGATGAATGTACTGGTCGTACAAAACATCGAGATCAACAGGTCCTGGGTTTAAAGCCATGATCTGGAAAAAAAATATTTATTTCTCAATTAAAAAAATATTTGTTTCTCAATTAGAAGAATGATGTACAACTTAATTAAAAGAATAATGTACAACTTAATTAAAAAAATAATGTACAACTTAATTAAAAGAATATTTTAATAATGTTCTTTTGAGGCTAGTAAATTCCACACTGTTAAGTAAATTCTTTTGAGGCTAGTAAATTCCACAACTTAATTAAAAGAATATTTTAATAAAGAAAATTGGATATACAATAAAAAAAATGAGGATCTCGCTCAAGCGAGACCCTCAAGCATTGCTTTAACAAACTGTCTTCCTAGCGATGCTCACGAGATTCAGCCCACATTTCTAACGAGATTCCCTTCTAGAGCGAGATTCCCATCACAAAATTAGCGAGATTTCCTTCTAGAGTGAGATCTTCATCACAAAATTAGTAAGATTTCCTTCACCCACTTATCTTCCTTGTCGAGGGTTGAAGTTTCGACTTATGTATGTCAAAACTTCAACCTTTGACAACCTAATATACACCATCACAAAATTAGCGAGATTTCCTTCTAGAGCGAGATCCTCATCACAAAATTAGCGAGATTTTCTTTTCCTTGTCGAGGGTTAAACTTCAACCTTCGACAACCCTAATATCATATTGTTTCCAAGTTTTTCTTTGTTTTTCGAGTTCTCAACGTTTGACCTCTACATTAATCGAATCCTCAACCCTCGATTTCTAGCCTCAAACTCCCAAAACAATAATATTTCTCTAATAAGTTTCAAAACAAAAATATTTCTCTAATAAGTTTTGAAAACAACAATATTAATATTAAAGGTCCCAGATATAGATCATGATTATAAATATCAACTATTTAAAATTTTGAAAAGAAGAGTTGAGAGTTTGTAAATAATAGTAGATATTTAAATAATGAAAGAAAATAGGAAAAAGTTTGTTAACACTTTATACATCTAGAAAGTATTAAGATTTTATACATAAAATATAAAATATGTGTGCTTTTAATATATCTCTTTTTAAGTTGGAAGAAATTTAATATAAAGTGGCCAAAATGAGTATAACTCAAGTGACATAGTGCTTGTACTATCAACTTCAAAGTTAGAGATTTGATTCCCCTACCACACATATTGTCAAAGAAAAAAAAAAGAAAAAGAATTGAGCTACAACACTTAACTCTACTAGAGAAAACGTCCTTAGACCTAGCTTGAACATGCCAAGGAATGTTGACCAAGAAGAACATACGGGCAATGTCAAGACGAATGTCGACCAAGAACAAGTTTGATCAAACCTAGCTATGTAGTGCAATTGTTGAAAAAAAAAACATTTAAATACTATTTGTGCCTATACTTTTGACTTTGGTTCATTTGGTTCTTGTCATTGGTTCATTTGGTTCTAGAGGAAGAGTTAAGTTTAAGATGGAACAAACAGAGTTGACATGTGAGAATGTATAATAGAAGAATACCTTAATTGGTTAGTGGGGATAAATCAGGCCAGAATTCAAAAGAATTGGGGTAAGTATTTGTTCTCATACAACAGAAGTGGAAAGACACTAAAGGAGAGGAATATACTCCTTTATTTTTATAATCGTTGAAATTGTATGACGAACCTTTTTGTTCTAGGGATACGACCTTGATATGTTATGATTTTTATCAATAGGCTTGGTTTATAATTCTAAAGTGATAGTAGTCTTAATAAATAAGTAAGAAAAGAGCTAAGATTCCAGAAAGGAAGCTTTATGGGAGTAAGAAAGAAAACCATTTTTAGACAAAGAAGATAAAGAAAACAAAACAAGAGTGGCTAGAAAAGCCCGGGAGATTCTATGGGAAATTAAAAACGTCAAAATGAGTTACAATTTATAAATAGAAAGATGAGAAGATGACATGCAAAGGATATTCATTATATTAGGTTTATTTATGTTCTCTTGGTCCTTGCTCGCGGGGCAGCATACCATAAAGAAAAGAAAGAAGGAAAAAAAAAAAACTCATCTTTCATTGGGCCCTAAAAGCAAGAAGATGCAAAGCAGATGATTAAGCCTCGTCAATTAACATGATGTAGAATTCAACTTTGCAATTTTTACGATTCATCAACCATTGCATTGGAGTATTTGGATTAATCATCTAGCACAACACAAGTGAAAGAGGAAGAAGAGGGTGATTCTTTGATGGGAGGAAATATAAAGAAAAACTCTAATACAAATAAGATTATGTAGAACACAAAAGAAAGAGCAGAATCAACCGCGTGATGAAGTTGACGAGAAAATAGATGAATAAACATGTATAAAGGCTAGAGGGTTTGAAATTTTTAAGATTTCTTTATGTTTTCGACCGTTTAATTTCAATTTTAAAAAGTTAGAAGGAGAAAAAGTTGGATGAGTTGAAAAGAAATTGATTTTTTTTTTGAAAAGGTAATTCATAAATGCCAATCAAGGAGGCAAGGGAAACACCAAGTCAACATTATTTTCATCCAATACCCAACTCGGCAAATTCGTAGCCTAACTACGACCATCATTTTTGGAAGAATAAAAAAAATCCACATGATTATCAAAACCAATAGCAAAGCGGGCTACACAGTAAGCAACCTTATTACAAGCATGCAGGTAAAACGAAAAGGAAACATCTGGCTTGCTAACGCATAAAATTCATCAATTGCATTCTTAACCTAAGCAGTTATTGACCATATTAACCATCTCCCTAACATCCGATTCAACCACCAGAACAAGGGAGGGGAAAAGAAGAGAGGAAAATTAACCCTCGATGATAGTTTGAGCTTCTAAAAATTTGATAGACCAATCCTTGGAAAGACCACCTCACGCTGTCACTTCTCTTATCTTTGTTCCAAGATACATCAGCATTCAACTTCCACTCGTTCAGGCGAGAGGCACCATTGACTTGACTCGCTTTCCTTCAAGCTGGGTCGCAGAACAAGCTTTTCAACCATCCACCCCAGAGCTCTGAAGGATGCCAATCAGACCTATACACCACAAAGAGGCGCTACATGTTAGGGATGTACTTAAGCCAGATAAACTTGGCCATCTTGCAAGTCAATAGGACGTGAGACACGGTCTCATAATTTTTTCTCCAAAACAAACACAGAGCATTAGTATTGATTTCTTTCTTTGCGATATTGACCTTAATTTAATTTCTCGCTACTATTTGATTAATGCACATGTTAAACATTGAACAATTCATGGTTCATGAATTTCAATCAAAATTTGGCTTCAAGGTAGTTTTTTTCTGGATTATTATTAATTTTTAAATATAGACATTACCTTCAGACCAAAAAGATATTTCAACCTTCATTTAAACTCTAAACTCACTGAAAATTATTTTGTAAGTTGGGGTGGTTTAAACTAATATCAATTATCATGAAGAAAACATGTAAATATCCAAACCCTTAAACAGGCATTGTAAACTTACAAATAATTTGTGTTTAATCTAAATAAGAATATTCACACACACACACATATAAAGTTGTGTAAAAAACAAAGTGGCTGCCATTAATTTTATGAATAATTTGAATAAGATAATTGAATAGTAATCAATCCATGCCAGTATAAATACATATTCTCAAGACTTGTGACATAACAAACTTCGACAATGGTTTAAGATTACAATATTATCCAGTCTCATTTGCAAGATCTAGTTATAATAACAGAACGCATCAGAACTACAAGTTTGTCTAAGGATATTGTCTGGAGTATGATACTTGTATGGATATCTCTTCATCAGACTAAATTGGCTTGAAAACAAGATTGACACCAAACTTGTAGCTGATACATGAATTAACAGTCTAATAGTGAGTAACAAGTTTAAACAAGACTATCTATTGGCATGAGATTACATGAACTCAACTTAAGGGCGAGAAGATGTTCCTTGAAGATACAACCCTCAAAATGCTGATACAAGATGCAACTTGGGAACTGTTTTGCTATTCGTCATCGCTATCATTCCTGAAAACTGAAGCTACGGGTGCTACTTTTGGTTTCTTTGTGGCTCCACCAAAAATGTTCTGCAATAACACAAGTCCGGAATAAATTAGATAGGAGTTTTCAATTCCTATTGCTAGTACCATGAAGAAGACAAATTCTATCCCAAGAAGAAAGAAGAAAGCATGAGCAATGCTTGATTAGTTCCAAACATGGAACATTTGAGCTGCTTTGCTCCGATGGGAACTGGATATTCTGCTAACTGGTTACTTATTGAATCCTAAACACTCCAAAAGATGTACCAGATACTTCATTATCATTACTCATCATGTAGATGGGTGGCACCTTTAGAATGAGCAATCAAGCCCCAATTAATTTCAGAATCAATCGTAATTATAAAAAGAAAAGGAAGAGAAAAAAGAAAATTCAGAATTGATTACGAAAAGATGTTATAAACAAAGAATGCCAGATCGTGTCAAGCAGAATCTTCTTAGTTTAGGTCTAATGGTATCATTGTTTGTCACATTGTAATTTCATTATGGCTTTAGCTTTACCTTCGAGGTGCCACCTTTAGAAGAGAAACCAAATTTTAATGTTTTCCGCTGATCCTGATCAGCAAGTGATGTAGCATTTCTAAGTTCAGTAGAAACAGGAGCCTCGGCTGCTGTTTCTTGTTGTTCCAGCATCTGCAGCTGCTTCTTACGGGCATCCGCACTATTTTAACATGAAAGAACATATAACAAAATCACACAAAATGAAAATATAAAGAGAAACTGAAAATGGGAATAAAAAAAGATCTTTTTGAAAAAAGAAAAGTGAGGGAAAAAAGAGATACATTTGAGCAAATTTTGCCATCTCTCTCTCTTCACGTTGCTGTTCCCGTTTGTTTCTGTCATCTCGGCTGCTTGATCCATGCATTTCTCTCATTTCTTTAAAACGCTGCAATCTCATCCAACAATGCTTTAGATTCAATGGAACTTCAAAGGACATCCAACGAAAGAAAGGAGAACGATGATTTTGCTACAGCGACTACTTAAGAGAACTATTTCCTACCTTTCTATGATTATGATCATATGAGCTGAGATGAGCTTCAAATTCCATTGCCAATTTGTACTGTTTGTTGCAAAGATCACAATAGAAAACCTTGCGTATTTCTTTGACCTCAGTTTGAATCTTCTCCTCACGTTCTGCTAAAACCTGGATTTTCATAATGTGCACGAAGCAGGCAGTAGAAGCCACCAGGTAATAAAAACTGCAGGAAAATCTGAAGACCTTCCAAAGTTGATGGTCCCCTATGATATACCATTCCCGCTAAAAGACAGGCATATATGCTATATGCTGCCTTCTGCTATTTGATATGAGTTTCAGAAAGAGGAAAGCATCAACCTCAAAGCCTTAGCTAATAATTATTCATTTTTCCCAACTGTATGATAAAAATGACATACCTCCCGCTTTTTGGCATGTTCTTCTGTCTCTTCCACCTCAACATCAAGCTTTTTCCGCTGGATATTTTCTTCTGCAGTGAAAAAATCATCTTCTTCTTGTTTTCCAATTCCTAGTTTGGGATCTCTCATTCCAGATTTTATTGGCTCAATAATTCCTACACCATCAAAAGTTCCTATTATTTTCAAAACGCTAGACCAACAAGTACCAATTAAGGATTAATTTTGGATGTACATTCAGAGAACTATATTTGAAAGAAGAATAACCGAGAAGATTTTTGAAACCATAAGAGGACTTTTTCTTTTTATATTCCTATTTAAGTTCAAAATTTCTACTTCTAAAAAGCACCTAAATTAGGGATATATTTCTGCCATATCAGGTAGCACTACCAAATGAGTCCTACTTGCATCCAGAGTGAAATATAAAGCAAACGGATGACATTTGCATGCAAGGTCTTTGAGGGAAAGCAAAGAGAAGACCACTAAATACTTAGAGAATCTAAGGTTCATGAGCAAAACTATAGAAAATAATACACTAAAAGTCAGATTGCACAATGAATGAGCAGAGCAGGGTTTCATATCCAGAAAAACACAATACCTTGCTCATCCTTCCCTAGTCCCTTCCCTTTCCAGCCCATCTTCTGGAGAAGCCTATATCCCACATTTGATGAAGTTAATTGTGTGTCCAATGATGCTTGTTCCACATTATCAAGATCAACATTTTCTGTTGGTTTATGGTTGATGGGCAAGCGAAAATCATCTATAAAGTCATCAGCAAGAGATCCCTAATATTCCCACCAAAGACAGAAATATGTGAAACATTAAATATCACAAAACCATACTTCCTATTATTTTATTATTACTATTATTTTAAAATGGGAAGTAGAATTCATAAGTCAGAAGTTTAGATAGACATATATTGAGTGTTTCCAGTTTGACATGATCACTCATTCATACCTGCTCCTGAGCATAGCCTTTATTTGAGTTGTTTGTTTCCAGTCTACTACTGTAACCCCGATAATCCATTTTGTATTGCCTATAATTATATCATACGGTTATTACAATTACAAATTGAAATTTGAAGCACAAGAATAACAGGTTAGAAAGTTCTAAAGTAAAAATGAAAACAATTAAATGTCCGTTTGGATTGATTTGAGAAAAAAGTGTTTTTCAAAAAACTAATTTTTATATAAACACTTTTGATAAAAACTGAATAAAATAAACTTGAAAAGCTATTTTGAGTGGTTGTCAAACACTCTAATTTCTTTCCAAAATGACTTATTTTTTAAATTAAACTCTTGAAAATGTACTCCAAACACACCCTGAGTGAGAAGAATATGTCAAATCCACTTCTGTGTCATTTCTAAATAGCACTTTGTGAAAACTGCAAACATGAAAAATAAAAAAACGATCAATTTTATCAATGGTTTTTAAAATATTCATCATGAGTTGACCAAAATGGCCAAACGGACAACCCATGGTTGTTACATCCCAGGAACACCAAAATTGTAGCACTTGCAAGTTGCTAGTAAAACAGATGCATATAACAGAATCTCAAGCAAGCACAATATTGAAGTTGGTTAAAAAGATTGTATTTTTTGTTTATTTCATTATGCGGTTGCTTTTAGTTAACATTCAGCACGATTCTAGCTTTATTCAATAAACCTGAAGGTTTGAAGGTTTTGTCAAGAAAATAACCTCCGAAAGCAGAAGGGTTGTAGTGTTGGGGGTCTTTGGGCAATCTGGTCGTGGATCCTTAATATCCCTATTTCCCCCTTAACGAAACCATACTTTTATAGAAAAATTGAGCGAATCTACAACGGGCATACAAAAAACAGCCAACAACAAGAAAAGGAAGAGCTTCAACAGTTAAGAATAAGGAAGATGAGGAGGGAAATATACGTTCCCCGTCCAATTCTTCCACAACAAATTCTCTTCAAGATTAATTGGCTACAACGAGATGTACAAACCCATGATCATAAATGATCGCACAGAGAGCCGGAAGTAAAATCGAAACTACCATGAAGGAGGAATCAGAAGTTAACAATTTTCCTCAAAAGCATGCAATGGAAATTCATCAAAGTAACTAATTTATTAAGAAGTAGAAAAAGCAATGAAATTCCACAGCCCTAGACGAACACAGGACCAAACAAATGGCGTCGGCGACATAGAAAGAAAAATTGATGGCAGTATCAAAGGGAATTGTAAGTGGAAAAGTACCAGAAATTGAGAGAAATTAGGTCAACAAGATGGAAAATTGGTTGTTTCAACGAGCACCTTGAGAAGCTGCGTTGCGATGCGACGGACCTCGTGCACAAATGGCAACAAGAGAGACGGCTGCTCAATTAATTTAAAACAAAAACAAAATATATATTGGGCCCAACCTCGTGGCCTGTCAGCCCAGCATCAATAGGCCCAAATGATTAGGGGTAATTTTTTTTTTTTTTTTGGAGAATTTGGTCTGGATAGCTAAACTCCCATAATGATTTTGAGATATCACTAAAGCCATGTTTACCGATCCATAATCAAAATTGGTGTAATCGTAATGAAATTTGATTGATATATCAATCGTAATGGGTCACAATCACAAATGTTATTAGATTGCTTTTAATCACATTTACTTAAAATTGTAAATCTGACGCATTTATTATTCCTGTTACCATTAGGGTCAAACAATAATGGTAAAGATAAAGATAACCATAATAGAAAATGTGACCGTTCATAATCCTCATACTGTAAAACCATCATTCTCTATAAACAGTAACGGTAAAGTTAATGGAATAATGATAGAGATTGTTGATGAAGAGTTTTAAGCCTTTACTTAATTGTCTAGTTTCAAGTTATTAGTAATTAGTAATTAAGTGAAAGAAACGATTGTTTTCAAAAGGGACAATTCAGATCAAAGACTTCTAGATCTAGGTGTTCTCTTATCTGGTTGAAGAGTTAAAACAATCGTGTCTAGTAATTCCATTGATGAAATGTATTCCCTAGAACGTCTCTTTGTTGAAAATCTCCATTCTTGATCACTTTATTTGCTTAGATTAGTTTAATTTACTTTCATCACAAGTTGGTCCCCTAAATAAAATTGGAATGATCTCTAAAATAGCTAAAAGATTATCAAACTGATTCCCTGAGGATAATACTTGGTCAATACTGTTTTAACTATATTTTAATTTGACATGTGTGATTACACTCTCATCAAGTTTTTGGTGTTGTTGCTAGAAAATTAACCTTTTATTTCTTTTAATATTTATGAGATTTGACTAATCTTAATTAAAGATGGAAATTAATTTTTTTCCTTTATTTTCTTGTTTCTGCATTTTGTTTGATTTTTGTTTTTTGAGTCATTTTTTCGTTGATTTATTTGATGTTTGCATGATATGACTTATAATTACTTGTGTCATTATGGGTTATCCCAACCTAACTTAGGTCCAACACCACCACCACCATCCTTTAATCCTAAACCCTTACCCATTGAGCTACCCTTCCCATGATTATGTAAGCTATAGTCCAATCCCAATAGAGGAGAAACTTTCTTTAGAAGACTAACTTAGAAAGTTTGTCTTAGAGTCTAGAGTAAAGAGGTTTTGTAGAGAGGAGTTAGAAAGGTTGGATAGGCTTGAACCTCAAGTGGTAGATATTGAGGCTGCTCTAAACCATATTATTAATATAAACAACTTAGTTTGATAGTTGATACACTTAGAACCTTGAGTGAGGATGATGTTTCTGATGCCACTGAGGTAGAGAGTGTTGGGATATATGCCCAAAGCCTCGTAGTTAATTTGTTATTTGAAATAATGGTTGATTACTTATATATGCAATTATCTGTTAAAGAAAGATCCAAGGTTATTTTATGAAACTTGAACAGTATGTGGAAGACATATAAGTGGATCATGTTCAAGTAGTAATTTAAAAGTATATAGATAAGGTTGGGTGTTTTATCTTAGTGATATTACCGATACAACCTACTTTGTAATTGTTATAAGAGTTGCAAAGTGTTACAAACGATTTGATTCTAATCGTTCATGTGGAAACATGCGAATGGAGGTATTCTGTACAAAGAGATTGTATAAGACCAAACAACGAAATGATTAATCTCTTTTTATAACATCATTGAGTGAAGAGATTAATATTTTTCATAGGATGACCACAAGTAACTTGATCTTAATCTTGAGTGGGTTATGAACTCTTGTCTATGAAGGTAGTCATTTGATTTGTATAGGTGAGAGTGGCCCAACGCGCTGACTTAATAGGCCTACCATTTTGGAGATTTTTCCGAGTAGGGAGCTAGAAACATAGCTGCACAAGATGAAATTCATTCCCTTCCGCCTTTGGGTAACTAGATGAATTGCTTTCTTAAGTGCTAACTCTGGGTTTTGAACAATGAGACCCCTTCCTCTCACTGGCTCTAGTAGGTTTTGTTTATGGAACAGGTTGTTTAGTAGAGAATCAGTGGGACTTAAGGAGTTAGATGTAATTACAAGGGTAAAATGATAATTTGACCCAACTTTAATTATGAGTGATTCGTGAAAGGTTGCCTTATTATTGTTTGGTTATATCCGTGGATGTAGAAATATATCTATAGTGCGAAGAATGTAGCTGTGAGTCTTTAGTGGAATGACCTGCAGTTAATAAATGTTGATTAATTTAATTAAAGAGTTTAATTAATTAATCTCGTATCATTGAAGCTTATAATCTGTAGGTCCATTAGGTCACCTGCTAGCTCACTAAAGGTAAAGCAAGAATAATATAATTTTAGATTAATTTGAATTGTGTAAATTATATAAGGAAGTTAATTGTATAAAGTAAAATTAATATAATGTATATAGATACATTATGATATAAAGTTAATTTTGAATGAGATTTAAAATTATATTTTAAAATATGAGAGAATAATCTATTTGAATTGCTGGGTTTTATGTCCTAAAACTCGCAATTTGTAAAATGATAAACATTTTCTATAATCAATAAACTTATTATTGATTTCATAAATTGTATGAGAGTCTAAATCCAATAAACTAAGACCCATGACTATTGTATAAGTACTTGAACTTTATGTGGAGATATAAGAGTGGATCAAGTTCGAGTAAATAGTCAAAATGATCTATGGTACATGAATAAGGTTGGGTATCTTATTCTGGTAACACCATTGGATGCAGCCTACTCTGTAGTTGTTACAAAGAGTTGTAAAGTGCTACATACGATGTGATCCTAATTCATACATGTTATGACATGAGGAGTGGGGTGCCCTATACAATGAGTTTGCATAAGATTGTACCAAGAAATAAGTCACTCTTACTTTATAACGTTGTTTACTGTATAAGACTGACTATTTCACCTAGATGACCTAGGTAACTCGCTCTTAATCTTGAGCTAACTATGAACTCCTTTTTATTCGAGATTACCCTTAGATTTGCATAGGTGGGGGTTGGCTCAACAGTGCCGACTCAATAAGACTCCCATTTCAGGGGTAAGACCAATAGATAGCTGGGGACATAGGGTGCAAGATGAAGTTCACGCCTACCCGATTTAGGGATAGGAGAAAGATTGTTCTCTCAAGTACTGAATCTAGGTCTTGAACAAGGGGTCCCACTCTCTCACTAGGCTGAGAGAGTTTGGTTTAGTGACTGGATCACAAACCAGTTGTTCATTAGAGGATCAGTAGGAACTTGAGGAATAAAACGTAATCTTGGGGGTAAAATAGATATTTCACCCAACCGTTATTACGAACAACCTGTGAAGGGTCGACTTGCTGATTATGGTTAAATCATGTGGACATAATATATATACAGTGAGGGGAGTGCAACTATGGGTTTTAGTAGAGTGACCCATTAGTAAACGAATGAGGATTAATCTGATCTAATGAGTTTAGCCAATTAATCTTGGATTGTTGGAGCCTATGATCTGTAGGTCTGCGAGGTCCCCCTACTAACTCGTAACGGACTAGCTCTAGAATAGCGTGATAAGTTAATTTGAAAAGTTCAAATTAGAAATTAAGGGAATTAGTAATTATATGAGATATAATTACGTGTTTAATTTGAGAATTAAACGGAATAAGAGAATTTATATTTAAATATGATTTAAATATATAAAGATGGATGTATGTAAAAATTAATTTAATATTTGATATTAAATTAATCAAGTTTTATTTAAAAAATTAATTTATGAAATTAATTAAGTTTTTTAGTTTTGAAATCAAAATAGATTTTAAGAAATCAAGTTTTGATTTTTGATAAAATTGGAAAATAGAAAATCAAAACACAAATAGAAAAACCTTGTTTTCCATTATCCATCTTTTTACTTACTCACACAAAAGCCATCTTCTTTGCCTTGTCTTACTCCAAGCATGAGTTGCAACTCATGCAACTCTCTCCCTTGCATGTTGATTTGTAATATAATGAAGAGTTTGGAGTAAAATTCGGGCATGCAATCAAGAGAGAATTTTAAAGAAAATTTGGGTTGAAGAAAAGGTTCTTCAACAAGATTGCTGCAGTGAGCATTTCTCCTTCATCCCTTGAATCAAGCTTGTTTTGAGTCCCATAACCCAATCTAGAGCATAAAGAGAATAGTGGGGAAAATCTTGAGGTGGTCTGCAACAAGATTTGGAGAAGATTGCAGCTGGAGAACAAGCTTTGAAGAAATTCTACAAGAGGTATGTCTTGAAACTCATTTGTTTTCTGCAAGAACATGCTTTATATTTTACCAAAATTAATGAATTAGAGTGTTTAAATGATTCTTGTGCTTCTGTTGTTGCTGATACATTCCTACAATTGGTATCAGAGCATCATATAAACATTCAATTCGGTTTAATTTTGGTTTTATGGGTGTTTTATATGAGCAATATGAAACTGATGCACTGATATGGTTTTCTGAGTTTTGACATTTTAATTCTTTTTAATTTCTCCTTTAAATTTATAATTGGATCTTTTTTTATGAGCTTTTATGTGTTAGCAAGAGTCTGTAATTTATTTGGAGTCACTGAAGTTGAAATTAAGTTGTAATTGAAGAAACAAGTGAAGAAGGCCGAGCTGCTGTTCCAGTTTTCAGCTTCTGCTCACAATCGTTGTTGAGGTTCCAGTTGCTAAGCGATCGTCTAGTCCCAAGCATTACACAATTTGAAGAAAAGCTAGATGATCGTATACCAATGGGTGCTGGTCGTTGTGATGTTAAACGCTAAGTGATCGTGTACCTGCGGGAGCTAAACGATGCGTTCAATTTACTAGATGATAGCACTAAGCGATCGTTTAGCTTTGGCGTGGAAACTAAACGATACGTTGAATTTGCTAAATGATGGCACTACATGATCATTTAGCTGTAACATGCGTTAAGCGATGCGATGAAGTGCTACATGATAGCACTGAGGGATCGATTCGATGCAGAGCTAAGCGATCGTGTAGACGAAGTGCTAAGCGACGCGATGATTTTCTATATGATAGAACTAAGCGATCGTTTAGCTATGGCGAACACTAAATGATGACATGAAACGCTAGGCGATGATGTTAAGCGATCGTGCAGTTCTATACGATAGAACTAAGCGATAGCTAGGCGATGGAGTTAAGCGATCGTGTAGTTCTATACGATAGAGCTAAGCGATCGTTTAGCTTCGGCAGACACTAAGCGATTGTGTAGGTCTATGCGATAAAAATAAGTGATCGTTTAGTTGCGACAAACACTAAGCAATCATGTACCCCTTCATAACACAAGACGATGGAGCTAGACAATTGCCTTCAGCGCTACACGATCGGCCTTAGCAAGACTTTGAGGTTGGACCGAGAGCAGCCGGTTCGACCGATTTTCTCAAGGTCTAATCCGGTTTAGCCTCAAAGTGTTTTTGGCTGGTCCGGTTCAGACTCATCTAGTTCGTTCAAGATGTTTGGGTTCGGTTTGGAGCGGTTCAAAGATGGTTTTGAAGCTGTTTGTAATAGTTAGGCTTTTATTTACTTGTTTATGCCAAAACTAAAACCATATCAGTCTGTGTTTTAATTATTTATGCATTTGATGTATGTTATAATTAAATAAATCTTAGATGTGCATACAGTATGCCATTTATATTTAAAATCCCACCATAGGAAGCATGTTACTGTTGGGATTGGTGTCCTAATTCTTCCGGAGTCTCGTTGTTTATAAAGAGACACATTGTTTGATGAATAAAATAAATGTTATTTCATTTTGACATTTACTCATATCTTATAAACAAAGCTCCTTGGTTATCTTATGTGAACTTAAGCATGTATATGTAATATACAAGTGGAACATGCCTTAAGTGATAACCTAAATAGGTTTGTAGTATAAGAATTAAGGTGGGATACCTGATCCTGGTGACACTACGAATATGACCCGTTTTGTAGAGGTTTGCAAGTGTTGTAAACTACTACAGATGGTAGATCTTGACCATTCATATGGAGACGTGCGAACGAGAGTGTCCTATACAAAGAGTTTGTATAAGACCCGGACCACGAGATGACTAGACTCTGTATATAACGCCATTGATACTAGAGACTTACATTTCACCTAAACAACCATAGGTGACACGACCTCAATCCTGAGTGTTTTGGGAACTCTTGCCTTTGAGGGCGGTCCTTTGATTAGTACGGGTGAGAGTGGCCAGATTTCCAACTTAACATGCCTACCTTTTTAAAGACTTGTCTGATTTAGGAGCTGGGAACTCAATTCACAAGATGGAATTCACTCCTTTCCCAAAGTAGGGATAAGTAGAGAGATTGCTCCCTTAAGGGCTGATTCCGGGGCTTGAACATAGTGGCCACAGTTTCTCTTTGGAAGAGAGGACTTAGTCATAGTAGAACTATGACTTATGTTCATTAGAGAGATCAGTGGTACTTAAGGAGTTAGAGGTAACTACAGGGACATAACGGTTATTGGCCGAGCTGTACATATGAGTGATCTGTGAAGGGTTGCCGTACTTCTGATTGGTTAAAATGGACATATAATATATCTGTGGTAAGGAGAGTTCACTGTCGATCTTTAGTGGAGTGCTTGGTAGTTAACAGATGGTGGATCCCATGACTAAAGATTTAGTCAGTTATTCATGTACTGTTGGAGCTTCGAGCTACAGGTCCATAAGGTCCCCTTGGTAACTCAATGGATTCAGTTGAGGATCAGTTCTTGATGTGGAATTGAAATGTTCAAATTGACAAGAGGTAATTTGATTATATGATATAATCGGTATGATGTATGAGATACAACTAATGGAGGATTAATGTAAATGAGATTTACATTAAGTACCATGGAATAGAAAAAGAACTATGGTTTATATGTTATATGAGATGAAATATTAAAACTATAGATTATAAATATAGTATGATAAGTTGATTATCATTTATATTTATAATAATATTAATTCTTTTTCTCTAATAACCAATTAAGTGAGAGGTTATTGGTGGTTCATGGTAACCGTGAGATAAAAGGAAAATGGTTTTTCTAATTTTAGAAAGTTTTTGCTAATGTTGAATTGGTGAATTATCTCTCGAAAAAGAAGTTGTCAAGTAAATAGGATGTACTAAACGACAGCTTGAGTGAGCTAGACGATCGTGTAGTGTTTTATAAGCGATAGACACGGAACTAAGTGATGAGCTAAACGATCGCATAGCTTTTGCTAGACGATCGCTTAGCTTTTGCTAAACGATTGGGCATCGACCTATACGATAGGTTTAACCGTCTCCCACTTGTCCAATCGTTTACACGATTGTTGATTCCTCCATTCTTCTGCCTCATACCAAGTCCACACAGAGCCCACCCTCTGGATTCTCACATCGAGAAACCAAGGTAGCCTTCTTGGTGGTGTCATACTCAACTCGATACCGTCAAGGTTCTGTGGAGGCCGTTCGTGTTCTTACTGGAGTGTTCGTGACCGATGCGATCGTGGCGTGCCAGTGTGCGGTGTTCGTGCTATGTAGTGGTCGTGTTGTTCGAGCGTTCGAGGTTGCTGTGTTTGAGCGTTCGTGAGCAAGGAGCGTGGAGATGAGTCTACCAACATGCATAGAGTTTCTCCTTGTTCAGTTGTATTTTCATGCTATAATTTCTATAATGAATGCATAACCATTTGTTTCGTTTTATGAATGTAATTTGTAATGTTCATACATGATTGTAATTTGGAATGATCTATTCCGCTGCTCATAGAAATCCTCGTGATCGATCTCCTTCAGTTACATGCATTGAAAGTATGTTATAATTAGTTATAATATATAATATGCATGTTAGGGTTTCTTGTATTTAATATAAGTGTTATATTAAATATTGAATGCCTTATGTATGTTATGAATGTTTAGCATGTCTAAAGTTTTATAAGTTGTTATAAAATTGGTTTAGACATTTAAAGTCTATAAACAACAGCTGCATGCTCATGTAGGTTAACCACCTGTTTTAATAGTTAAAACTTATAAAACCTAGGTTACAAACTCAACCGGTATATAATCCTGTCTAAGGGTGGGGGTACTTAAGTTGACGGTTTACGGAACACCTTCTACTTGGGGATTGGCCGAATTATTGAGCATTGGTAACGGTTTTATGAGCATACGTGAGTGATGTGAGGTAATAAAATGGTTTATCACCTAGACATGGTAGGTTAAAATCCAATTATAAGAGTGATACTTGGATAAACCACATAGACTTAGGGTTGTTTTATTAGCCGAAAAGAACCTAAGTATACATCTACCCAATAGAACACTTCAGTGGCAGTTTAATAACTTCTATATGATAGAGTTATCAGAAAACTTCAGTGGGAGATTAATAACATATACAGTACGTTTTTTTAGCTCTCACGTCTTTAAGAGTTCATAATCCAAATTTAAGCGGTACTTTGTGTCACCTTGGGAGTGATCTCCATTTGGAAAGTATTTTTTAGCTTAAATCTAGATTTTGGTGAATAAGGGGAAGTTGTTCAAACATAAGTCTATTATATGATATATAGATTTCAACTGTCATGTCTCCACATAGTTTACACCGTGAGATTCATATGACGCTTCGTATCACCCTAGGAGTGACCTCCATTTGGAAAGTGTTTTGTATGAGTCAATATCAAGGTAAACGAAGGAAGTAGTTCATAGTAAGTGGGTGAAGGATATGTGTCAATATATCCTACGGTCTCCTTCATTAGTCTGAACCGTGAGATTCCTATATTGCGCCTGCTGGTTTGCTTTAGGCGACCCTTTGCTAGTCGTTTAGCGACGGTTATCCCCTCGGAGGGTTGTAACATAGGATTCGGAACAACCCAGACTTCAGTAAAATGAATAGGGTCTTATAGTTCCATCTTGGATATTGTCTTCTACTTTGAAGGCAAGTTCATACCGTCCTATAAGATCTGAAAATAGCAGGTCACACTTACAAAAATTACTAAGTTGTTAGTAAAGATCTTGACCGAAAACGATAACTAAACGACTATAGGAATAAGAGTTATTCTGGAGACAATAGGAATAAGAGTTATTCCAGGGATAGTGTTTGGTCAAAATTGTTTGTTTTAGTGAAGGAGTATATGATTGCCCCTCGGTAGCACATATTCTGACTCACTAAAGTATCGCAACAAATAAATAATGGTTATGGCTATATTATTACTTTTTGCTAAAACTTGATTTTGAATTTAGTTATAATTTGCTAATTAGAATTTGTTTGAATTTTATCAGCATGTCGAATTCTTCTAGAAAACTCACTTTCGATTTAAATAACAGTAAATCAAATCAATAAACAAATTACTAGCGGTTGATTACACCAAAAGAGTTTTAACAGAGGATTGTCCTCTATCTCCCAACTCATCTGAAATTATGAATTATATAGGTGAAAGTGTAGAATTTGAACAACAAGATAAATATGATTTACTTTTTATCAAAGCATGTTTAGTGGAAAACGATAAAATCTGGATAATTGATTCAGGTGCCGTTAATCATGTTTGTACTATCTCACAGGAAACAAGTTCCTGGAGACAGTTGACAGAAGGTGAAACAATCTTTAAGGTAGGAACCAGGGAGATTGTTTAAGCCAAAGCAGTGAGAGATATGAAGTTATTTTTAGGAGATAAGTACATTTATTTGGAAAATGTATATTATATTCCTTCTATGAAAAGGAATCTAATTTCTATCTCTTGTTTTCTAGAACAAAATTATAAAGTTTATTTTGAAAATGATGAAGTATTCATCAATATAGGAAATAAATAGATTTGCTTTGCAAAATTAGAAAATAACTTGTACATGTTAAAACCAACTGAGGTCAAAGCCGTATTGAACATAGAGATGTTTAAAATTGCTGGGACTCATAAGAAAAGAAAGATTTCTCCAAATTCCTATCTTTGGAGCTTGAGACTGGGTCACATAAATCTCAATAGGATTAAGAGATTGGTCAAGAGCGGTCATCTAAATAAGTTGGAAGACAGTTCGTTACCACCTTGCGAGTCTCGTCTCGAGGGTAAAATGACAAAAAGATCTTTTTCTGGAAAATGTCTTAGAGCCAAAGAACCTCTAGAGCTGATTCACTCAGACCTTTGTGGGCTTCTAAATGTTAGAGCGAGAGGATGGTATGAATATTTCATCAGTTTTATAGATGATTATTCCAGGTATGGGCATGTTTATCTAATGCACCAATAGTCTGAAACTTTTGAAAAGTTTAAAGAGTATAAGGTTGAGGTTGAAAACAAATTAGGTAAAAAGATTAAAACACTTCGATCGGATCGAGGTGATGAGTATATGGACGTAGAATTCCTAAACTATTTGATAGAACATGGAATTAAATCTCAACTCACAACTCCTGACACACCTTAGCAGAACGGTGTGGCAGAAAGGTGAAACAAAACCTTGTTGGACATGGTTCGTTCCATGATGAGTTACGCTTAGTTACCAAATTCTTTTTGGAGATACACAGTTGAGACTGTGGTATATATTTTAAACATGGTTCCCTCGAAAAGTGTTTCTGAAACACCTTACGAGCTCTGGAGAGGACGTAAAGGAAATTTATATCACTTCAAGATTTGGGGTTGTCCAGCACATGTGTTGGTGCAAAATCCTAAAAAGTTGGAACACTGTTCAAAAGTATGCCTATTTATAGGCCACCCAAAAGAAACAAAAGGTGGTCTCTTTTATGATCCTCAAGAAGATAAAGTATTTGTATCCACAAATACAACCATTCTAGAGGAAGACTATATAAAGAATCATCAACCTCGCAGTAAGCTAGTGATAGAAGAAATGTCCAGAGAAATGACAAACGTATCAACAAGAGTTATTGATAGAGCAGGTTCTTCAACAAGAGTTGTTGATAGAGTAGGTCCATCAATAAGAGTTGTTGATGAAACTGAGACTTCACATCCTTCTCAAGAGTTGAGAATGCCTTGTCGTAGTGGGAGAGTTGTGCAACAGCCTGACTGGTACATGGGTTTAATTGAAACACAATTCATCATACCAGATGATGGTTTAGAGGATCCATTGTTTTTTAATCAAGTAATGAACGATGTGGACAAAGACCAATAGATTAAAGCCATGGACCTTGAAATGGAATCTATGTATTTCAATTCTGTCTAGGATCTTGTACATCAACCCAAAGGGGTAAAACCCATCGATTGCAAATGGATCTACAAGAGAAAACGAGACCAAGATGGTAAGGTACAGATCTACAAAGCTAGATTTGTGGCAAAAGGGTTTACCCAAAGAGAGGGGGTAGATTTTGAAGAAACCTTCTCTCTAGTTGCCATGATAAAGTCTATTAGAATACTCTTGTCCATAGCCAAATTTTATGATTATGAAATATGGCAAATGGATATCAAGACAGCTTTTCTGAATGGCTATCTTGAAGAGAGTATCTATATGTCTCAACTAGAAGGGTTTATACAACAGGGTCAAGAGCAAAAGGTTTGCAAACTTAATCAATCCATTTATGGATTAAAACAAGCTTCTAGATCATGGAATATGAGATTTGACACTGCGATAAAATCTTATGGCTTTGAACAAAATGTTGACAAACCTTGTGTATACAAGAAAATCGTTAACAAAACTGTCACTTTTCTGGTGTTGTATGTTGATGATATTCTACTCATTAGGAATGAGGTAGAATATCTAGATGACGTTAAGAGATGGATGGCTTCACAATTTCAAATGAAAGATTTGGGAGAAGCACAATATGTTCTTGGAATCCAAATAGTTGAATCGCAAGAACAAAACATTAGCATTATCTCAAGCATCTTATACAGACAAGATGTTGTCTACGTATAAAATGCAAAATTCCAAGAAAGGATTTTTACCTTTCAGGCATGGAATTCACCTGTCTAAGGAATAGAGTCCTAAGACACCTCAAGAGCTTGAGGAGATGAATCAAATTCTATATGCATTAACAATAGGGAGTTTAATGAATGTAATGTTGTGTACTCGTCCCGATATATGCTATGCCGTAGGAATTGTCAGTAGATTTCAGTCCAATTCTGGTCATGATCATTGGGCTGCTGTTAAAAACATTCTTAAGCATTTTCGGAGAACAAGAGATTATATGCTCGTGTATGGTGCTAAGGATCTGATCCTTACTGGATACACTGATTCTGACTTTCAAACTGATATTGATTCCAGGAAATCAACTTCGGGGTCAGTATTCATTCTAAATAGAGGAGAAATTGTGTGGAGAAGCATCAAACAAAGTTGTATTGCTGACTTCACAATGGAAGCTGAGTATGTAGCTGCAAATGAAATAGTAAAAGTAGTATGGCACTGAAAGTTCCTGACAGATCTGGAAGTAGTTCCTAATATGCACCTACCTGTCACTCTCTATTGTGACAACAGTGGAGCAGTTGCAAATTCAAAGGAACCACGAAGCCATAAAAGGGAAAAGCATATCGAGCGGAAGTACCATCTCATCAGGGAGATTGTACACAGAGGAGACGTCATCGTCACCTAAATTGCTTCCCAAGACAACATAGCTGATCCATTTACAAAGGCCCTATCGGCTAAAGTGTTCGAAGGTCACCTAGTAGGACTAGGTCTACGAGTTCTATATTATTAGGGCAAGTGGGAGAATTTATGGGTATTGTAATCCCCTAGTTTATTGTATTTGTACATTTTATTCTCTCCATGTAAACTCAACATTATATATATTTGTATATATTGATCTACTGAAGTTTTAGTTCAAGTGAGAGTATTGTTGGGTTTTATGTCCTAAAACTCGCAGTTTGTTAAATGATAAACATTTTCTATAATCAATAAACTTATTATTGATTTCATAAATTGTATGAGAGTCTAAATCCAATAAACTAAGACCCATGACTATTGTATGAGTACTTGAACTTTATGTGGAGACATAAGAGTAGATCAGGTTCGAGTAAATAGTCAAAATGATTTATGGTACATGAATAAGGTTGGGTACCTTATTCTGGTAACACTATTGGATATGGCATACTTTGTAGTTGTTACAAAGAGTTGTAAAGTGCTACAAACGTAGTGATACTAATTCGTTCATGTTGAGATATGAAAAGTGGAGTTGTCCTTGTGCAAAAGAGTTTGTACAAGATCGGAACATGAAATTAGTCACTCTTACTTTATAACGTTGTTTACTGTTTAAGACTGACTATTTCAAAGCGATGACCTAGTTAACTTGACCTTAATCCTGGGCTAACTATGAACTCCTGTTTATCTGGAATTATTCTTAAATTTTCATAGGTGAGGGTTGGCTCAACAGTGTCGGCTCAATAAACCTCCATAAACTTATTATTGATTTCATAAATTGTATGAGAGTCTAAATCCAATAAACTAAGACCTATGACTATTGTATGTGTACTTGAACTTTATGTGGAGACATAGGAGTGGATCAGGTTCGAATAAATAGTCAAAATGATCTATGGTACATGAATAAGATTGGGTACCTTATTTTGGTAACACCATTGGATGCGGCCTACTCTGTAGTTGTTACAAAGAGTTGTAAAGTGCTACATACGATGTGATCCTAATTCATACATGTTATGACATGAGGAGTGGAGGCGTCCTATGCAATGAGTTTGCATAAGATTGGACTAAGAAATAAGTCACTCTTACTTTATAACGTTATTTACTATATAAGACTGACTACTTCATCTAGATGACCTAGGTAACTCGATCTTAATCCTAAGCTAAGTATGAACTCCTGTTTATTCGAGATTGCCCTTAGATTTGCATAGGCGAGGGTTGACTCAACAACACCAGATCAATAATACTCCCATTTCAGGGGTAAGGCCGAATAGATAACTGGGGACATAGGGTGTAAGTTCACGCCTACCCGATTTAGGGATAGGAGAAAGGTTGTTCTTTCAAGTACTGAATCTAGGTCTTGAACAAGAGACCCCATTCTCTCACTAGGCTGAGAGAGTTTGGTTTAGTGATTGGATCACAAACCAGTTGTTCATTAGAGAACCATAGGAACTTGAGGAATAAGACGTAATCTTGGGGGTAAAACAAATATTTGACCCAACCATTATTACGAACAACCTGTGAAGGGTTGACTTGCTGATTATGGTTAAAGCTTGTGGACATAATATACCTATAGTGAGGGGAGTGCAACTATGGGCTTTAGTGGAGTGACCCATTAGTTAACGAATGAGGATTAATCTGGTCTAATGAGTTTAGCCAATTAATCTCGGATCGTTGGAGCCCATGATCTGTAGGTCCGCGAGGTCCCTCTACTAGCTTGTAACGGACTAGCTCTAGAATAGCGTGATAAATTAATTTAAAACGTTTAAATTAGAAATTAAGGGAACTAGTAATTATATGAGATATAATTACGTGTTTAATTTGAGAATTAAACGGAATAGGAGAATTTATATTTAAATATGATTTAAATATATAAAGATGGATGTGTGTAAAAATTAATTTAATATTTGATATTAAATTAATTAAGTTTTATTTAAAAAATTAATTAAAATTTTCAGTTTTTAAATCAAAATAGATTTTAAGAAATCAAGTTTTGTTTTTTTTTTTTTTGATAAAATTGGAAAATAGAAAATCAAAACACAAATGGAAAAACCTTATTTTCCATTATCCATCTTTTTACTTGTTCACACAAAATTCATTTTCTTTGCATTGTCTTACTTCAAGCATGAGCTGCAACTAATGCAACTTTCTCCCTTGCATGTTGATCTGCAATACAATGAAAAGTTTGGAGTAAAATTTGGGCATGCAATCAAGAGAGAATTTTAGAGAAAATTTGGGTTGAAGAAAGGGTTCTTCAACAAGATTGCTACAACATTTCTCATTCATCCCTTGATTCAAGCTTATTTTGAGTCCCACGACTCAATCTAGAGCACCAAGAGAATAGTGGGAAAGATCTTGAGGTGGTCTGCAACAAGATTTGAAGAAGACTACAGCTGGAGAACAAGTTTTGAAGAAGTTCTACAAGAGGTATGTTTTGAAACTCACTTGTTTTCTGCAAGAGTATGCTTTATATTTTTCCAAAATTAATGAATTAGAGTGCTTAAATGATCATTGTGCTTTGGCTGTTGCTGATACATTCCTACATGAATAAAATTCAAATATTAAATAATATGAATGAGATTCATATTATAACTATAGGTTAAATTTAGTATGAATGAGATTCATATTAAAACTATATGTTAAAATTAAAATGAATGAGATTCATATTAAAAATATAGATTATATGAGAGAAATAAATATTTGAATAAGATTCAGAAATTATTTATATGAATGAGATTCATATAGAACTATAGGCTAAAATTAATATGAATGAGATTCTAATTAAAACTATAGGTTATGTGAGAGAATATTATTTGAATATGATTCATGTGATGATATTTATTAATTAAGTAATCAATTGTTAATTAATTAATATTTATTTAATTATGTATATTAAATTTGATTTAATATATATATATATATATATATATATATATATATTAAATGAGAATAACTTCCAAGGGAGTTATTCTATGTATTGGGGAGGGGAGTTGTAACTCCTCCAACCAATTCTTTCACACTCTCACATTAAGAAAATTTGGATAGAGATTTGATGAAGAAGCTCTCTACATTTTTTTCTCTATCACATCAAAGAATTCTCTGTCAAAGTTTTAACAGAAAAGAAGTTCTATGTAAAAACTTTTCCATTCCAAAAGTGAGATCCCACCATCTCGATTCTTGCTGGAGAATAGTAAGGTTTTTGACTGGTGGTGTCCTTGTTTATGGTTGTTTGTGTTCTTGGAAGTAGATTTGAGTTCGAGGGAGAATTTCACAATACGAAGTGTTCGTAACGTGGAGAGGATTCCCAAGAAGAAAGTCTTCAAGGGTAAGTTCTTTTCTTTCCCTAATAGCATGCTGTAAAATTAATGTTTATCCTATACATATTCTATGTATTTTCTTTGTTTTTCAAGTTTTTCAAAATGAATTTCATTGGCACATGCATTCACGCGCTTCTGCTGAGGAATTCGATTCCTTCAAGGAGGTTTGGTATCTTATACTCTGATGGTGAGGATGAGTTTAGGGAGTTTGATTTAGCCAAGGAGAAGGTTTATGAGATTGAAGAAGAAATTGTGCCTTATGTTGAGGAATACATTCAAGTGATAAAGTTTGAGGATGAAAAACCTAATTCTTTATCTCTAGAGAGTCCTCCTATTGTTGAATGATATTTCTTTTTCTATTTCTCATGTGTCTTATAAAATTTTTTTTGATTTTGATTTTTCATCCCTTTATTTTTTATATATGAAAAATAATAAAAATAAATATTTTTTTACTGTCAAATGCTCATGAGAAAATGGTAGCCCTACTAAGCTTAGTAGGTTACATTGATTCAAGCAAGAAGAGACGTGAAAATGGGAGAATTTTTTACGTAACTTGACATAGAAACAAGCTCCCTTGTCGTCTAACTTGATACATTAAACCTAGCACTTCTTTTGGGAGGCAACCTAAGTTTATTGCTTCATGTTATTTCTATTATTTCATTTATTTATGTTTTTAGTAGTTTGGCTTCTATGACATTTCTAATAATTTTCTAGTTTTTCTTATAGGAGCCCTTTAGAAATACAAAATATTTATCCGCCAGCCTACTTGGTGGACTCCCACATACTCCTAAGCTTGTATCATTTTCTTTGAGTGAATACTTTATTCTTTTCATGTATTGGGGACAATGCATCATTCTAAGTTTAGGGTGGGAGGCATATTTCATACTTTTGTGTTTTTATTTATCCTATTATGCATGTTAATAGATGAATTATGGATATTATACATGCTAATTTAATGTGTTAAATTTTATTTTTATTTTTTGAGGTTGAGGAAATCTATAGGCATGCTTTTAGATGCTTGTCTATGATGTAATTTGAATATGCATCTTAGATGATCTGTTGTGAAAATATAATAGCATGCTCTTGAGTTATGATCTATTCAAGCCCTTCTTCGAGTCTTTCATATTTTGAGCATGTAATCACTTTAATTTAGAACTTTTAACTAAAAGATCAGTTAATTTGAGTTTATTTTTTTGTCACTTCAAAAGGCCCCACCAGTTAAAGAGTATTCTTTCATGATGGTTGGTAATGTTATACCAAGGGAAAAAAAGAGTTTTATTTGCCTACTGAAAATATATATATATATATATATATATATATATATATATATATATTTGTGCACAAAAGAATGAGTGGGACGAAAGAATATCAATTGAAAGAGATTTGAGGAGAAAAAACTTGTATTATGTATGCATAACCAGGGGTAAAAATAGTTGCCTTTGCTATGATCAGTTAGGACGCCCATGAAAATTCTGGGTACGAGTCCCTATGGTGAATGTGTGAAAGTTAGTGCCATGAGATTAAAGAAATGCCAATTTAGGGCACTTACGTTGTTATTTTAGGAGCCGATCGACTGAATGTGTACGAATGATAAAAATAAGATTAATATGGTCTAAGTGCAAGCATACCGGTCAATGAAGTAATAAAGCTTTGAGTATTTCAAGAGTCGAATCCTATAAGACTAGTTCAATTTTAATTCTTTTTATGTAACCATGTAGCCAAAGGTGACTAAGTGTGAGAATTGATAGTGAATTAGTTGAATGTTGATTAAAAGTAATAAATGAGAATAGATCAATAGGGGAACATTAATGTTCCAATCAACATGGAAGTATGCCTTAGGTATGTTGGGGTTTGTGCCCTAAAGTCTCGTGTCCTGTAGTTTGTAAACAATTTTATAAGAACATTTGTGATGTATAATATATATGATATTTACTTCACTTCTTGATTTTGCACATTTAGATGTTTTTTATTTTACCACAAATCAATGAACGTAATATCCCTGGTTGTCTTTATGTAACTTAAGCATGTATATAGTGACATACAAGTGGATCATGTCTTAAGTGACAACCAAAATAGTCTGTAGTATATGGATATAGGAGGGAAACCTTATCCTAATAACACTACGAACGTCGGTCACTTTGTGGAATTGTTACAAATGTTGTGATTTGTCACAGATGGTCTAATCCTGATCATTCGTGTAGTGGACATGCGAGTGGGGGCGTCTTATACAAAGAGTTTGTATAAGACCTGACCTCGAAGTGTTAATGTCTTCTCATATAACTCCGTTCATGATTGAGACTTCACTTCACTAGGATGACCATAGGTAACATGACCTCAATCCTGAGTGAGTTGGGAACTCTTGCCATTGAGGGCGGTACTTTGATTTGCATGGGTGCGAGTGGCCAGAGCGCCGACTCAAACCTACCATTTTGGGGATTCGTCTGATTTGGGAGCTAGGAACTCAACTTCACAAGATGAAGTTCACTTCTTCCTTAAAGCAGAGGTAAGCAGATAGATTGCTCTCTTAAGGGCTGATCCCGGGACTTGAACAATGTGACGCCATGCACCTTCTCATGGCCCGAGAGGTGTTCACACATAGTAGCACTATGTTGTATTGTTCATTGGAGGGATCGGTGGTACTTAAGTAGGAAGATGCAATTATAAGGGCAAAACGATAAATTGGCTTGTTGTAATTACGAGCATCTGTGAAGGATCATCGTACTGATGATTGGTTATATCCAATGGACATAGAAATATATCTATGACAAGAAGAGTTCAACTGTCGATCTTTAGTGGAATGTCTGGTAGTTAACGGATGGTGGATATCGTGACTAAAGAGAGTTTAGTCAGCTATTCATGTACTATTGGAGCTTCGAGCCATAGGTCCATAAGGTCCCCTTGGTAGGTTGGATACAAGTTGAGAGTCAGTTTTTAGGTCAGTTTGAAATGTTCAAATTGACAAGAGGGAGTTTGATTATATATGTTATAATTGAACGAGTTAATTAAATATGATATAATTAACTTTATGTATGAGATACATTAATTTGGAGGAAATTGGATATAAATATGATTTATATCTAGTGGAGGAAAAATACCATAATTAATATATGATATTAATTTATATGTTATGAATATGATGAAATCACATTCATTAGACGGTTAAAAGGGAAATGGGATGACATCTCTTTTGTTCTAATAACGGATGAGTACGTTGAAAGATCACTTTGAGATGCATAAATAGCTGACGGTGTGTTAAGCATGAGATGCACGGACATTGTGTTAAAGAGTGTGTCATTGCTTAGAAAATCAGTACCTATACAATAGTGCCTGCAAGATCGCTTACCTATACGATATTGCTAAGCGATCGCTTATTGATTACACCTTCGCGCGCTATTTACTAAACGATCGTTTACCTTTTCCTAAGCGATCGTTTAGCTCCCGATATTTACTAAACGATCGTATAGACGATCACTTAGTTTTTCCTACACGATCGTTTAGATGATCGCTCACCCTTTTCCTACTCGATCGTTTAGACGACTGCTTACCTTTTCCTACACGATCGTTTAGATGATCACTTACTTTTTCCTACACGATCGTATACTTCACCTAAACGATTAAGAATCTCGTCTATGCGATAGACAGGCTCATCTCCCACTTGCTTAATTGTTGTGTACGGTCTCTCTTCCTCCTCCCCTCTACCAAATCTGAACAAAGCCCACACTTTGGATTCTCACTCTAAGAATACTGAGGGCTCTGAGTGGTGGTTTCATCTCCGTTTCCTTATGTTCGAGTGGTGATTGTTTGAGGTAGATAGTTGGGTTTTAGACTCGCTGTGAAGAAGAAATCTTCAACTGGTATGATCTTTTGATCTCTTTAGCATTATGAATGTATATTAGTATGTTTGAATGTATATGTGGTAATTCTGTCACAATGAATTGGAAAGGTCCACTTTTGCTCATAGGTACTCTTGAATAAGAGTTCCTTCAAGGTAATGTGGCCATATCATACGTAGACAGTGACTTAGTCATGACATAAAATTCCTATTTAGTCTAGTGTCAAGTCTCTTTAGGAGCTCTAAGTAGCTAATGCCTATAGTTCAATGGTTAGTTGGATCATAGACTAATTTCATGCAATTTATTTATCCTATGGTATATCTTATTTCTAAGGCTATGTGATAGTCTTGTTTCTAGGATCGTAGTCTCATATTCTTTTGTGACATCGATTTATATTCTGAACTTCTCAGTAGTAAAACTCCATTAGATTTCTAAAGTAAGTGACCAGTTTAACTTAACAATTTTTATCTATAAACTCAACAAGGGAAATGCATAGCTGAACCCCTTAAAGAATTTAGCTCATGATTAAGAACAAATGAATAGATTTCATTAGATCAATAACCATGAATACAAGATAAATGTTCAACTGATGAAAAGAAAGGAAAATAGAAAAGTGCAAAAATAAATTAAAATAAATGTTGAAAAGTTCAATATGAAATTTCCTTGAAGCGAACTCTCCCTAAGGTGAAATCTTTTTTTTCAAGGATGAATCCTCCTATTATACTTGTTCTCACAGGGTAGGGATGACCTAGAGCTAATATTCTTCAAGAAGAATTTTTGTTCTTGAAGTTTTCTAGCTAAGGAGGTTAGAATCCTTTCAAAGGTGGCTGAATTTCGTGAATGGTTCATGGATGCTATAGGCTTCCCATCTTTATATAGGCCCAACTTAGTTGAGGGGAGGCCGAAAATGGTGCTCCAAGCATTTATGATATGTTTTGGGATGATGCGATGAAAACTAACCTTAAGCCATGCCTTCTAAACTTATAAATACATTGTTTTATCTAATTGAACCCAAGTGCAAGCTCAATCAGAGTCTTGGAGAGTCCAGGGTCGAACACAGGGATCACGCCTAATTATGCGATGAAATAATTATTTTGATCTTAATGCAAATTGTTCCTCAAGTATGCGATGATGTGGATTTACTTAATCTACCCTACTAATTATAGCTATAGTGCATGAATGATGGTGAGTGTGTGAGTGACGATGCGATGGATGATGGTAAGTATGCGATAACAATTACAACGTGAAATAAAACAGCTTGTGAATGTCAAGAAATGAGATTTCAATAAATAAAGTAGGGTTAAGAAAGATTTATTCTAACATTTCCTAAGCTATTCATATGCCACGCGTTCATGAAAATTACTCATATATTATAAAAGTCACCTCTCAATGCTTTGAGTCACAATACCCTATTTCTAGGATGCATGTAATGAGTATTTCATGCAGAAGATTAACTTTTATTTCTAAAGCTACTTCTTCTTTTGTTTAATGAGTTCTAAAATCCCCTACTTTCTCAAGTAGTGACTGTAACTATCTAGAACAATCTCTCAATTTGATCTAAAACAGTTTATGAAGCATACACTAAACAAGATGAATGCTTACTTATGTATTATTTAGTAACATGTTAGTCTTATCCTTCTCAACACATTATAAATTTAGTTGGTCATGCTTGATGGAAGATACATGGATGGATGAAAAAATGTAATGACATTCAGATTGATAATGAGAGTTTTTCAATCTCTACAAAATAATACAAACACTAATGATAAGAAAAATGGAATAAAAGACAAGGGAGGAGAGTAAGGAGTTGCATACCACGACTTGATTCTCTATCTCTATCTTTTTTCTTCTACAGTTGTTATTTATATTGTGTAAAACGTTGAAAAACTCCTTTTTATCAATATAAATGCATCTACAGTTTATCTTTTATCCATCTATCAATCTTTTACCATGACCAACTAATTTCTTTATGGGTTGAGAAACATTGCAACTAACATGACTAAGTAAGGCTTAATTGTGCGTTCAACTTGTTTTATGTATGCTATATAAATTATTTGAATAAGTCAAAAGATTGTTCTAAATAAAATGAATCCATGTTTGAGAAAGCAAAGGATTTAGACCTCATAACACAAGAAGAGATTATCTTTAGAAATAAAGAAACATCTTTGGCATCAAATACTCATCGCATGCATCCTAGAAATAGGATATGGTGGCTAAATAGACTGAGAAGTGTAGGTTGTGATTTTGAGTAATTTGCTTGAATGCATGATTTATGCAGTTACTTAGGAATGTTAGTGAATATTTTTCCCAACCCTATCTTATTCACCCAAACTCGTATCTCTCTGCACTGATACCATCGCATCCATCACCATTTATTTTAGCGATAGAATAGGAATAAATTGCATATTTAACAAACAATTTACGTCAAGATCGAAACGATTATTGTCAATGCATCAATAGAACACAATCCTTGAGTTCGACCTTAGACTCAACAGAATTCTAGTTGGACTTATACTTGGGTCTAACTAGGTAAAACAATGCATTTATAAGATAGTACAAAGCACTTAAATCATCACATAGATAAAATGCATCAAAACACATCAGGTGGTGATGTTTTTTTTTCTTTTTAGAGAAAAAATTGAGCTTTTACTCGAAATTCCTCAAAGAAAAGTTCCAGAGGTGGTGGGTATGGTAGATGTAAGGTGAAAAATGAGCATAGCCTTGGCCAATTTCTTGGTTAGACGTCTTATACTTAGGCAACTCTTCGATGTGCTATTTATAGGCGTTAAAAGGAAGGTTCCATGCCTCTTTCTAATGATTGTGCTGACACTCGCGTCAGAGATTCATTGGCTCTGCCATGATCTTTTCACGTAAGCTACCAACTTGATCTTTTTTATTTGACTTCCATCGCCCATGCGTCTGTCATATTTCTAATCTTGTTTCATCTCATTGCATGAACTATGTGATGCCAATTTGGGCGTCAGACTTAATTCAATGCATTCATGGCTGGGACTTGCTTCTTTTGCTGGTTTTCTCTATTTTCGACAGAATCCTGCGTTCAAAAGTGATAAATTTTGTAATTTTCAAGGATTATTAGCTTTTTAGGCATGTGGCAGAATATGATTAATTACACGATTTTCTTATCAAGCTAATGCATTTTCCTATGTATTTTCCTAATTGTTTTAAATGAAACAGGTAAAATAACTTGTATTTTTACAAGTTATCACACCTTCAAATTTAAAACAATGCTTGTCCTCAAGCATATATTTAAAGTCCTAACAAATCTCAACTCACTTCAATGCATTAACTGGGCCTTTCAAAGTGCTTCTTAATACAAGATTTATTTGACTAGCATTTTTCCTTTAAACTTATTTCCTTCCCTTGGAAATATTTTTAGATCTTAGATGCGGTAAGCTTATTTCTCAAAAGTCCCTTACTCATTTCTAAGACTTTCTTATATTTCTGTTCAGCAATAGGTTTATGGTTCAAAAGTTTACAAAATTTCTCCTTGTTATCTCTTATATTAATATGTAGCTATGCGCTGATCCAGGCATCTCGCCTTTGTTTTATTTGCCTCCATGGGTGTCATGCGAATATCCAACTACGAGTAAGCACTTTCTTGAAGGAAATATAACACGAGGATTTCCATGAGCAGCGAAAAGATCATTCCAAATTACAATCGTATATGAACTTTACAATTATAGTAAAAAACAGAAACATACGGTTATGCATTAAATACAGAAATTACAGCATGTTCAACAACAGATGAGGACAAGAGTAACATACTTTTGTCGACTCATCTCAAAGCTCCTTGATCACAATGCTCGAACACAGCAACACCCAAACGCTCGTCCAACACGACCGCTACACTGCACGAACACCGCGCACTCGAAATTAACGATCGCCTAGGTCACGAACACCCTAAACAACATGAACGGCCTCCATAGAACCTCGGTAGTGTCAAGTTGAGTATGACACCACCAAGAAGGCTACCTTGTATTCTCGGTGCGAGAATCCTGGGCTCTATGTAGACTTGGTTTGAGGCAAAAGACCGGAGGAAATAAAATCATGTAAACGATTGAACAAGTGGGAGATGACATAACCTATCATATAGGTCGATCTCCAATCATTTAGGAAAAGCTAAGCAATCGTCTAGCAAAAGTTATGTGATCGTTTAGCTCATCGCTTAGCTGAGTGTCTATCACTTACTAACACTCCACGATCATTTACCTTACACCAAGCTATCGCTTAGTAAATCCAATTTACTTGACAACTTCCTGTGAGTAATTCTGAGATTGGAAAATCTCAAAACACAATTTTGCAAAAACTTACTAAATTAGGAAAATATTTTTCCTTTTATCTGACGGTTACCATGAAACCAACAATAACCTCCCACTCAATTGGTTATTAGAGAAAAAGAGTTAATTATCCAATAATTAATATTATTATAAATATAAATGATAACTAACTCATATTATATTTATAACCTATAGTTTTAATATTTCATCTCATGAAACATATAAACATAAGCTCTTTTTCTATTCCATGGTACTTAATGTAAATCTCATTTACATTAATCCTCCACTAGATGTATCTCATACATTATACCGATCATATCATATATAATCGAATTACCTCTTGTCAATTTGAACATTTCAAATCAACACCAAAAACTGATCCTCAACTGAATCCATTGAGCTACCAAGGGGACCTTATAGACCTATAGCTCGAAGCTTCAACGGTACGTGAATAACTGACTAAACTCTTTAGTCATGGGATCCACCATCCATTAACTGCCAATCACTCCACTAAAGACCGACAACTGAACTCTCCTTACCATAGATATATTATGTGTCCATCTTAACCAATCAACAACGTGGCAACCTCTCATAGATTACTCGTAAGTACAGCTTGGCCAATAATCGTTATGCCCCTGTAGTTACATCTAACTCCTTAAGTACCATTGAATCCTCTAATGAACATAAGTCATAATCCTACTATGACTGAGTCCTCTCTTCCAAAGAGAAGCTGTGACCACTATGTTCAAACCCTAAAATGAGCCCTTAAGGGAGTAATCTCTCTATTTATCCCTGCTTTGGGAAAGGTGTGAATTCCATCTTGTGTATTGAGTTCCCGACTCCCAAATCAGACAAGTCCCAAAATAGATAGGCATGTTGAGTTGGCAATCTGGCCACTCTCACCCATACTGATCAAAGGATCGTCCTTAAAGACAGGAGTTCCCAAAACACTCAGGATTGAGGTCGTGTTACGTATGGTCTTTTAGGTGAGATGTACGTCTCTAGTATCAAAGGTGTTATATACAGAGTCTAGTTATCTCGTGGTTTGGTCTTATACAAACTCTTTGTATAGGACACCCCTGCTCGCATGTCTCCACATGAATGGTAAGGATCTACCATATGTAGTAGTTCACAACACTTGCAAACCTCTACAAAGCGGGCCGTATCTGTAGTGTTACCAGGATTAGGTATCCTACCTTAATCCTTATACTATAGACATATTTAGATTGTCACTTAAGCATGATCCACTTATATATCACATATACATGCTTAAGTTTACATAAGATAACCATGGAGCTTTGTTTATTGGATATGAGGAAATGCCAGAATGAAATAATAGTTATTTTATTCATAAAAAAATGTGTATCATTACAAACAACGAGACTTCGGGAGAATTAGGACACCAATCCCAACAATCTCCCACTTGTCCTAATTCCTCGGGAGACTAATGTACAATACAATATAAAACATGTACAATATACAATAAACTAGGGCATACCCCAATATCATCTCCCACTTGCCCTAGACAAGATGCCGCATGTCCCGCAGACCCAGACTCTCCAGGTGACCCTCAAACACTTTAGCCGTGAGAGCCTTTGTAAAGAGATCAACAACGTTGTGCTCCGATGCGATCTTCATGACAATCACATCACCGTGATGCACAATCTCCCTGATCAAGTGGTATTTTCGCTCTATGTGCTTACCCCGACGATGACTCCGAGACTCCTTTAAATTTGCTACAGCCCCGCTATTATCACAATACAGAGTGATAGGCAAATCCATATTTGGAATAACTTCGAAATCTGAAAGGAATTTCTTCAGCCAAACAGCTTGTTTAGCTGCTTCACAAGCGGCTACATATTCAGCCTCCATAGTAGAGTCCGCAATGCATTCTTGCTTGATGCTTCGCCAGACTACAGCCCCTCCATTCTGAGTGAAAATTGACCTCGATGTCAATTTGAGAGAATCTCTATCGATCTGAAAGTTAGAGTCCGTGTATCCTGTAAGGATCAGATTCTTATCTCCATACACGAGCATGTAGTCTCTCGTTCTCCGAAGATACTTGAGGATCGTCTTGACCGCCGTCCAGTGATCAAATCCTGGATTGGACTGATACCTAATGAAAATCCCTACTGCATAGCAAGTGGGAGATGGCAGAACCTATCATATAGGTCTAGCAAAAGCTATGCGATCACTTAGCTCATCACTTAGCTGAGTGTCTGTCGCCTACTAACACTCCACGATCGTTTACCTTACTTCAAGTTGTAGCTTAGTAAATCCAATTTACTTGACAATTTTTCGTGAGTAATTTCGAGATTGGAAAATCTCAAAACACAATTTTGAAAAAACTTACTAAAATTAGGAAACCATTTTTACTTTTATCTCACGGTTACCATGAAACCACCAATAACCTCCCACCCAATTGGTTATTAGAGAAAAAGAGTTAATTATCCAATAATTAATATTATTATAAATATAAATGATAACTAACTTACCATGTTATATTTATAACCTATAGTTTTAATATTTCATCTCATGAAACATATAAACCATAGCTCTTTTTCTATTCCATGATACTTAATGTAAATCTCATTTACAGTAATCCTCCACTAGATGTATCTCATACGTCATACCGAACATATCATATATAATCAAATTACCTCTTGTCAATTTGAACATTTCAAATCAACACCAAGAACTGATCCTCAACTGAATCCATTGAGCTACCAAGGGGATCTTATGGACCTGTAGCTTGAAGCTCCAACGGTACGTGAATAATTGACTATTCTCTTTAGTCATGGGATCCACCATCCGTTAACTGCCAGGCACTACACTAAAGACCGACAGCTGAACTCTCCTTACCATAGATATATTATGTGTCCATCTTAACCAATCAACAGTGCGACAACCCTCCACATATCACTCGTAAGTACAGCTCGACCAATAACTGTTATGCCCCTGTAGTTACATTTAACTCCTTAAGTATCATTGAATCCTCTAATGAACATAAGTCATAGTCCTACTATGACTGAGTCCTCTCTTCTAAAGAGAAACTGTGGCCACTATGTTCAAGCCCTGGAATTAGCCCTTAAGGGAGAAATCTCTCTACTTATCTCTGCTTTGGGAAAGAAGTGAATTCCATCTTGTGTATTGAGTTCCCAGCTCCCAAATCAGACAAGTCCCCAAAAAGGTAGGCATGTTGAGTTGGCAATCTGGCCACTCTCACCCATACTAATCAAAGGATCGCCCTCAAAGACAGAAGTTCCCAAAACACTCAGGATTGAGGTCGTGTCACCTATGGTCGTTTAGGTGAGATGTAAGTCTCTAGTATCAACGACGTTATATATAGAGTCTAGTCATCTCGTGGACCGGTCTTATACAAACTCTTTGTATAGGACACCCTTGCTCGCATGTCTCCACATGAATGGTCATGATCTACCATCTATAGTAGTTTATAACACTTGCAAACCTCTACAAAGCGGGTCGTATCCATAGTGTCACCGGGATCAGGTATCCCACCTTAATCCTTATACTACAGACCTATTTAGGTTATCAATTAAGTCATGATCCACTTGTATGTCACATATACATGCATAAGTTTACATAAGATAACCATGGAGCTTTGTCTATTGGATATGAGTAAATGCCAGAATGAAAGAACAATTATTTTATTCATAAAACAAAGTGTATCATTACAAACAACGAGACTCCGGGAGAATTAGGACACCAATCCCAACACTTCTCAGATTCAATTCTTGCCTTAGTAAATTTTCGTTTAGCACAGGCAGTGGAGTTGCAACTATATTTATATTTTCTTGCGTTGATCATGATACCCTCCTTCATTTTGGCTTGCTATTATAGGTGTCACGCGGACAACCAACTTTGAATAAGTTCCAATCTTAGCGTTTATATATATATATATATATCACAAGAGTTGTTTCTAAAAATTTGAACGCATATAGCTCAAACCTTTCCCACCCTCAAATTTAGAAGGCCGTAAGGTCCTCATTGCGAAAATCGATTTATGCGATGATCCTAGATTTTTTTTTTTTTTTGCAAAGAGTTTTGAGGTAAAACTTACGTGCATACTAATTTTGAGAAATGTTTCCAAAGGCAAAGTCTTATAGGAAAGTACTAGAAACTTATCATAACAAATCTAAGCGTTAAGTTGCACAAGTATCATCATTGAGGTCACGACAGAATGCATCAAAGCAAGGAGAAATATTAAGAAAAGAGTAAATATGAGCAAGAAACAAATGCAAGGAAAAGACACAAGGAAAATGAGTAAACTTAATAATTCATTCAATGTGATTAATTAATGGGCGATCATTACATACAAAACATTGAATGAAAGGAACAAAAATTGCAAACACCCCCAAATTTTAGTTTCCTCCTGCATTGTTGTTGTTATTAGGCTTAGGAGGGAAGATGTCATCGTCCTCAGAGAATTGTAGTGGGTTTTGGAGATGCGACAAAATGGCAGGTCCAATGATGAGGTGAACAAGAACGTCTTAAATATAGAAGCATAAATGAAATCGGTCATGCTACCTCAACATCTTACGGTGAATGAAAGTTCTTGTTACAACTCGTTGACGCTGAATCATCTGGACTTAGCGATGGACAAATCTTAGCAGCTTGCTTTGTTGATGAGCGAGCTCTTGTTGTTGTCACATGAGATTAGTTTTTTAGGTGCATGATGTCTCCTTGTTGATGCGACAACTCATCAATGCCTCCCAAGAGTGGCTGACAGAGATCATCGTGTAAGAATCTACACCATTCTTCGTACTCTGGGTTAGCTTCATCGTCAGTGGTCAAGGGAGGGCTCTTGTGGTAGGTGCTGTCATCATTGCTAGATGGATGCCTACCATCCTCACTAATGCCTGATCCTCTACCCACTTCATAAATAGTAGGGGGATGAAAGCTTAGGTCATCAGTGGCGGGCATTGTTGTATGGACACCTGAGACCTTTGGCTTTTAAGAAATTGGAGCCTTACCTTTGTTGTTGTCAGATGGCATTAGAGGCATTTTTTCTTTAGGCTCAAGCGACAAAGAAGGGAAGATAGATTCTTTTAGAAGGGTGAGAGGATGCTCATTCAAATCAACACCTAACCTAGGGGACTCTCTTTGTGATTGCGAGGAAATAATCTCAACATCCAAATCTTCATGGTATGGAGATGGAGTCTACCGCCTAGGCTGCAATGGAGAAGATTTTTCTTTTTCAACTTCTTTCTTTTCACCGAAATCAAGGCAGAGGGAGGGCAATCTTTCAGTATCTTCAGCCCTAGGTGATGCAATCACTTCTTTTCTTTCAAGTGAGGGCGTGGTGATCGCCTTTTCATCTTCAGCGGTAGACGCATAGGTCACCTTCCTCCTTTTGGATTAAGAGGGTTGTGGAGAAGATGTAGGTTGTAACTGAGAATGCTACTTAATTGGCTGCTGAGTTTGACTACCTCAGCTTGAGGCATCGATGGTCTCATCAATCGACTGAGATAATTGTTTGTGAGGATTCTTCTCACTACCACTTAATCTTCTTGTTTAAAGAGGCCTTGAGTGGTACACAACCTTGTTGTCAGGGATGGGAAGAATAACTGCCCTCTTGGCTTTGAGAATGAACCTAAAATTTGGGTTGAGATGAAGTGCCCAACATCCAAAGGGATGCATCGCATGATGCAATAGATAACCATCACTCAGTCCCTTAAAATGGGGTGGTCATGCGTTGTTGGGAGCAACTTTTTTTTTTTTTTAACAAAATATAGCCATTAGCTTTAAGCATTAAGCTTTGTGGTGACAACGTTTTCATCCCTTTGGTGTAGGTATTCTACTTCGACCCAAGCTTCGCCAACACCTTCAATGCATCATTAATTTCCTCATTTATTAGTTCTTCAATTATTCTATTTCCTTCAGCCTCAGGGTCATTTGTCAGGTTATATAGCACGTTCACCCTCTTCGCGCCAAAACCTAATTTCACCTCTACTAATTGAGTGCTATATTTTCCCTTTATAGAACACATGGACCACACTTGGCTTCACTGCTTGAGGTTTTCCATAGAAATTTCGTCAGTTCATCATGCTAACTACATCCATTATGAATGTGGGCAACTGTGTGGTCTTGGGGAAAGACCCCATCTCTAGCAATATAGACGGTCTCTTCTTTGGTGCCTTCTCCCTTCCTCTATCATTGGTGCTTTTCCTTTGTCCTCTTTGTTTTTGGCGTCGATTTCTTGGGCGTTGCATCCTTTTTCGGTGCTTTCACTGCCTCCTTCATAAGTTGTTCTTTTCTCTTGCCAACCTCTTTTCTTTTTCTTTCTTTTTCCCCCCTCAAGAATCTCTTTTCCTTTTTTATCTTCTCGGTATTTTCCTTGATGCGTCGAGCCTTCACTTTGCGAGCTTCTCTGTCCACATTGCTTTCTTCTTCCATTTCCTTAATCAACTCCACTGCAACTCTTATTGAGCTATCCATTTGTGTAGGCTCAACGGGTCTATTCTTTGACGAGCTGTCAGCTTCTTCAATTTCTTCATCGCATACTTCTATTTGAAATTTACTCGCCACCCTGAGACTTTCAGATTACTTCCGCAAATCTTGGAGGCCTTTTTTAGCTTTTTTCGTTTTGTTGGCCAAAGTGGCCACCATCTACTCCACAGAGGATAAGAGCAAAATCACCTCCTCTTGCGTCCTGAGATGCGCTTCTCTTTCCTTTCTTTGGCATTTTTCCTTTGGAGAGGCATCTCTTCTTCCTCAATCTCCACTTCTTCCAGGTCAGCACCATGTGCGACTACCTTTTCTTCAATGCTTCTTCTATGCCGTTTGGCGGTATTGCCGTTATCACCCTTAGTCACTTGTTTATGCTCGAATGTGACAAACATCTTCCTTTAAGGCCTTTCCTTAATGCTAGCTGGGCTTGGTATATTGGATGCCAATGTTTCAAGGGCACTCGTCACAGGGATAGACCCATGCGGAGAAACTTCTCTTCTCCCAACCATCCCCTTTCTTGACTGGTTTACCACTCGTTCAATGTCAAGACTCTCTAGTGGGTGCATATTCTCCAATATCTCCCTAAAAACTTCATGCTCATCCCTTCTCCTTGCTTCATTAGCGCCTACCATATTGCTGGTGCCTGATTGCAATGGACGCATTCCCAACTTAGGACTGTTGAGACGAACCTTCTTCTGTGGTCCTACGATAGCTGGTCTAGCTTGGGCTCTTGCCTCTTATAGTGATGATGATCGTGAGAGAGCTTGTTTTTTAGGGAAAACCATGTGGTCGACATTGAGTTTACCGTTGCCTGTAAACCTGCGCATACAAAAATAATATTTATAAATCGCCGAACTGCTTATACTAACTGGTAGTACAAGCTGCAAGTTCGGGGTCAAACGTTAAGGAAGCGCAGAAGATTAGTTAAAAGAAGAAAAGCAAAGATAGGAATCAATGGGCACATGAATTGAGGCATGATGTCAGACTAATGATGCCACATTTATTAAAAGGAGACATGACACTGTGTTAGGTAGCTCACGTGATTGACGTCCTTTCATCTTCTACTAATGGTTAGAAATCACTAACTCTTGAGGTCCCTTCCCTGCTTTGAGTATGTTGGATGCATAGAGTTATTACCCCAATGCATCCTATACTCAACGCATCACTCATCGCTTTCCTAAGCTCCCAGATTAAAACAGTTAACCATACTACAATCATAATCAAGAAAAATTGCTAATTCCGCAAAACACAAATAAAGAAAATAACAAAGCAAAAAATTAAGAGGAAAGCAACATCATAAAATAAAGACAAAAGATAGGATGCGTCCCTAGAAAAATGTTGTCATTATCGTCGTAGGGACTACTTCATTCAGGCTTTCCAAGGTCTATGGAAACTTTTTCGCAATCAAAATCACCTCTATAGTATGGTTTGGTTATTTATCCATTGACCTTGAATGCCTTTGAGCCATATTCATTTGTTAACTCCACAACTCCATGAGGGAAAATCTCCTTGATCACAAAGGGCCTAGACCAATGCGATTTTAACTTTCCTAGAAACAAATGAAGACGAGAAGTAAATAAGAGAACTTTTTGCCCTATTGTGAAAGTTTTCTTACTGATATGTTGATCATGCCAACGTTTCGTTCTCTCCTTATAAATTTTGGCATTTTCTTACACTTGTAGTCTCCACTCATCTAGTTCATTCAATTGAAGTTTTTTTGCCTTTCTACCTGTGTCGAGATTGAAGTTTAGCTTCTTAATGGCCTAATATGTCTTGTGTTCCAGCTTCAACGGTAGGTGACAAGCTTTGCCAAACACTAGTGCATACGAAGACATACAATAGGCATTTTGTATGTTGTGCGGTAAGTGTATAATGCTTCGTCCAATTTTTGTACCTAATCTTTATGCATTGTATTGAAAATATTTTCAAGAATCGACTTGATCTCTCGATTGGATACTTTGGCCTACCTATTAGTCTGTGGGTGGTAGGCCATCACGACCTTATGATGAATGTAGTATTTGATCAGAAGTTTGCCGATGATACGATTTATGAAGTAAGTGCTTTCATTGCTTATAACGGCTCGTGGTGTGTCGAAGCGAGTGAAGATATTCTTTTGGAGAAATTTAGAAACGGTCACCGCATCATTGGAAGCACATGAAACTACTTCTACCCATTTTGAAACATAATCCACAACTACTAAAATGTAACTGTGGCCATAAGATGGTGGAAATGGACCCATGAAGTCGATACCCTAGACGTCAAACAATTCAATTTATAATATAGCAATCATTGGCATCTTGTTCCTACCAGAGATGTTTCTAGTAAGTTGGCAGTTATCACATTTTATTACAAATTCTCTTGCATCTTTGAATAGCGTGGGCTAGTAGTAACCACTTTGAAGCACTTTTGTTGTTGTTCTTTGTCCTCTAAAATGTCCGTCAAAGGGTGATTCGTGGCACTGAAATAGGATGTGATGATATGCAGTTTCAGACACGCATGGTTTGAAGATATGACCTGGTCCGCGCTTATAGAGATGAGGCTTATCCCGATAGTAGAATTTGCACTCAAGCATGAGTTTTTTCTTCTGTTGTGCATTGAATTCCTCAGAAAATTATTTGTATACCAAAAAGTTTACTATGTTTGCATACCACGGTACAAAATCATTAATTTTTAACACCACTTCGTTAGGGAAGCATGTATTGGCATCTAGTTGCATGCGGTCAACTTTGATGTTTTCAAGGTGGGACAAATAATCTGCCACATTATTCTCTGTTCCTTTCCTATCCTTAATTTCAGTGTCAAACTCTTGAAGTAACGAGTCCATCTAATTAAGGAAGGTTTTGTGCTCTTCTTTGGTCATCAAATATCTGATTGCAGAATGATCTAAATGAATGATGACCTTTGATCCCAACAGATAGGCTCTAAATTTCTCAACAACAAACACAACCGTAAGCAACTCTTTTTTAGTGGTTGTGTAATTCTCTTGTGCATTGTTAAAAGTCTTGCTTGCATATGTGATAGGGTGAAGGATTTTGTCCTTGTGTTGTACTAAGTAGCCCCCATCGCATAGTCACTCGTGTCACACATCAATTCAAAAGGGATCGACTGATCAAGTTCGATGAGAATAGGTATGGTAACTTGCGCTTGCTTCAATGTCTCAAAAGCCTTCAAGCAGTTATGATCAAACTCGAAAGGTTTGTTCAGTTCTAACAGCATACTCAACGAACACACAATCTCTGAGAAGTTTTTAACAAATCAATGATAGAATCTAGGTGTCCTAAGAAACTTCTCAATATTTTCACATTCGTAAGGGTGGTAGCTTCTCCACTGCTTCGATTTTTGCTTTGTCAACCTCTAGGCCAAGTTTGGACACCTTGTGCTCAAGCAAAATTCCTTCAGTAACCATGAAATGTCATTTTTCGTAGTTTAAAACCAAATTGGTTTTCTCGCATCTTCTCAATACCTTCTCGAGGTTGGCCAAACATGACTCATACGAGTTTCCAAAGACTAAATAGTCATCCATAAAGATTTCCACTGAGTCTTCCAAGTAGTCAGAGAAGATTTCCATTATACACCTCTAAAAGGTACCGGGGGCGTTGCACAGTTCGAAGGGCATGCGTCGAAAAGGCGAATGTTCCATATGGGCAAGTGAATGTTGTCTTATTTTGATGTTCAGGCATGATCATGATCTGATTGTAGCCTGAATAACTATCTAAAAAGAAAAATAAATTGTTCTCTGTCAATCTATCCAACATTTAATCAATAAAAGGTAGAGGGAAATGTCCTTCTTTGTCAATGCGTTTAATTTTCTGTAATCATGTAGATTATCCACCCTATAACAGTGCAAGTGGGGATAGGTTCATTTTTTTGATTAGGAATTACAGTGATGCTACCCTTCTTGGGAACGCATTGGATAGGGCTTACCCATTTGCTATCCGAAATGGGGAAAATCACCCCCACGTCCAACCACTTGATCATTTCTTTCTTAACAACCTCTTTCATCGCATGGTTGAGCCTGCGTTAATGCTCGATGGTTCCTTCTTTTCCTTCCAAATATAATCTTATGCATGCAATATGAGAAGCTTGACTCTATCATTCTTTTTCCTCAATCTGCGTGGATATGGAGGTGGTTGCATCTCTGTTGACGCATTTGAAATTGAAGCGTTTGCAGACGAGTATCTGCATTTGTCTTCTTGGTTCTCTTGAATTGATGGTTATGTTTTCAAAGTTTGTGTTGGTTGATTGTTAAGCTGTTGATCGGAAGAATTTCTTTTTTCCTCATTGGCTGGTCTGGTGGTCAAGCTATCTCTTTTCAAGTTCTTCTTCATTGGTTTGCCACTTCTTAATGTCACCACGTGACAATGTTCTTTTCCTGGGTTCTCCGTATGATGAGGTACTTCAGTATTGCTGGGCAGAGCTCCTTGTGGCCTATTTTTTAATTCTCCAGCAAGCTACCCTACTTGAAGTTCAAGATTCCGAATCAATGATCTTGGCTTTGTAAAAGCACATAGTTTTTTTTTTTTTTTTTTTTTAATGTATTCTTTCAATAGATTCTCTAGTGGTGAGGAGGAAGTAGATGGTTGTTGCGATGAGCTTGGCATCTATTGGTGTCTATTTTGTCTTTGATGGAACCTAGATGTCCCATCTCTATTCACATTTTGAACGCTATGTTGGTTTGTGTGTGACTGTTGATTTCCACCCTAAAAAAAAATTTGGGTTGTTCCTCCAACCCGGATTGTAAGTGTTTGAGAATGGGTTGTTCTTGATGAAACATACTGATTGTGGATTATGCATGCACATCTCTATTAAGTGTGGATCGCTGCATATCATACAATTCAAATCAGTTACCTGATTCACAACACTTACTTGACCGCCATTCCCAACGCCAACTTTAGTCATTGACATTGCTTATAATAGATTCGTCGTGGCATTCACTTGTGTTTGTAGTGATGTGATGGCATCGTTTCCAAATGAACTTTTATTTATTTCTCTTCCCTTGCTCTTGATTCATATTCATTATCTTTCTAATCTTCGTGGTTTCTTGATATGTGATCAAGGATATTCTTTGCTTCTGTATAGGTCTTATCCTAAAGACCTCATGCGGCAGTAACATTTGCTATCGTTTGCAATGCTTTAGTCAAGCCATCAAAGAAGATCTCCATTTACAGACAATCAGGTTGTGGGCAGTTCTTCACCAATCTTTTAAACCTTGCCCATGCATCACTTAAGGTTTCGCTCTCTCTTTGCTGGAAATTAGAGTTTTCCGTTCTTCTCTTTGCATACTTCTCTATAACTTGTTCCTAGGAGGTGATTTCACCTGGTTCAAGTAAGTAAGTCCACTGCCTGACTTCATAAAAAAGAGAAAATGGAAATAGCGAAAGCCTGATTCATTCTGGAGTAATATTTGGAAGCACGAAGGTGTTACATATCTCAATGAAACTTCTTAAATGAGCATGAGAATCTTCGCCTGGTCTTCCTCCAAACTGTATAGCTGTTTGGATCATCTGGAGCATTACTATTTTCATCTTGAATTTGGTCCCATCGTACGATGGACGCATGACTCTAGGTGAAAAGTCATATAAAATTGGCGAAGCATAATCTCAAATTGGTATATTGCGATCTTTGGCAAGAAGTATAGGATTGGTAGGGGCCACTGAATTGTTAACCACATTGTTTGCTGTGTTATTAGCCAAATTAGACACCTCTGGGTTGTTTTGTGGGTCAGCCATTAGTCGAGTTTTTTCTTTTGTTGCCTCTTCTTGTTTGATCTCATGCGTCCACGAAAAGTTCTCTCGATCTTAGGGTCATATACTAACTCAACCATTGTACCACCGCTCATACAATGTTTGCACCTCTTCGCAGATAAGGATGCAATACACCAAAAATTGAGACTTGCAAAAATAAAATATAAAGATTTCACCTCAACTTAGCTACCGTAGCCCCGACAACGGCGCCAAAAACTTGATGCATTTTGTGATAATGTGATGAAAATTAACCTTAAGTCGTGCTTTTTAAACTTATAAACACATTTTTATCTAATTGAACCCAAGTGCAAGCTCAATCAATGTCCTAGAGTGTCACATCTCTTCCTAGATTACCTTTTTAACCTAAGAGGAGGTATGAAGACAGTAGATGCTAACCCTCTTATGACATCTATTTCCAACTGAACTTTTTAACCTCACATCTTATGAGCCTGTAATACTGTAGGCTTAACCATTTGAACCTACTCATAAGTAATTCTATAACAGAACACAACTTAACTTATCATCACAATACTCTAACTACAACATCATCTTTCAGGAGATAGCTTATTACAGGCCAAACCCTGACTCAAATTCTGTAGAGACTAACTAATTACCAACGACTTCTAGACTAACACCTGACTAACAGACTCTTTATAACGGTGGCAGAATGGACCTTCTTTGTCAAGCAACCCTCAATCCTGAAATCCTGGAACTTTCTTGCTACTCGGGGGTAAAAAAAAAACATGGGAAAGTGTGAGCTGGGGAGGCTAGTGAGTGGCATGTTTAAAAACATAAGCTTTTACTATGGAAATTTATTTGCAAACAACTTTCTAAATCATTGGCATGCTTTTCTAGTTTTAGTTTAGGAAAATCCTTTGTGCACACATGGCAAAACATCGTACTCTAAAATAATTTAGTGAAAACTAGAGTCCACTAAAACCATAGACTTCCAGACTTAGAACATAAATGCTAAACTGGAAGATTCATAAAGAAAGTATTAACTGAAAACATCCTCATAGTTTCAGGGTTAAAACATGCTTTCTGCTAAGCTCATTAAATAATAAAATATCATCATGTGATAATAATAACTCTTAAAACCCTGAAAAAATCTTATGAATCAATCATATAAAATATTCGTACCCTTATAAACTTTAGTTGAGTGGAGCCCCTTTTGTTCACATGCCCAACATCAAAAACCTTAGCTAAGGTGGAATTCTACATCACCAACAGCATCAATAATACTCTTACGTGAACGTAGAGATTTCCCCCTGGTTACCTTCATATCGTTCAGTATTAGGGTGGAATCAACCCTATATGCCTTCGTCTCCTTCGGTAATGGGAACCCTGATACGTTCACAACCTCCAGTATCGGGTTTCATAGCTAATGTACTAAAACATATTTCTCATAACAGTTTTGGATTAACATTCCTCATTACACATCATTTTAAGGGAATATCATCAATAAAACACATAATCATTCGGAAGGCACGCATCGAATACCACATACTGAAAACATCATGCTCTAAAACATTTCTGCTAACCTCTTTAAGATGAAATCATGTATAAACTCATGAGTAATTTGTTCACTATAAGTCATGCGCTGACATACTTGGAACAAATCATTCATAACTAAGCATAAGAACTATATTAAAGAATTCTCTAGTAAAACTTTTGTATAAAAACATACTTCAAAGATATAGGACTGCTTAGTTTATGAAACTAACTCATGGTTTAGTTTACTTTGGAAACATTAAACTCATACAACCACAACCTTGCATTGACATGCATGGTTTTGACATTAGACCATGCGTCTGAGTGAACATCATCTAGCTCTCTTAAGAAATTCAAGCTTTAGCTTCCTTTTAAAACCTTGATGCATTAGATAAAACATGAGTTTAACACTTTATTCCATAGGACTCTCTATGTGTCCAACTTTGGCTTTTAGGAAAACTTAAACATGTTGAGTTCTAGCTCATCTAAAGCATGTTGTGAACTCATTTATCAAACATACTATTCTTAATCATTTTCAAACATGCTAAAACTTGAAAACTAGTAAAAGCATAAACTTTGAAATACTATAAGAGTTAGAAGCCACTCACACTTAGTTAGCTCCCTTCCTAGCCTCTTAGGTCTTGAGCATCCCTTAGGCCAACACACACTCCTTCATTCTGTAGTATAGTTGGCACATGGTTCCTTCTTGGGCACATGGTCCTTTCAATTTTCCTCTAAATTTGAGCTTCTAATTCCTCCTCTAGAGCCCAGAATGCTCCAAAAACCTCAGCCTACTCTGGATGCTTCAAATTTTGACCTTCATCGAGTTCCCTTCACTTTTGGGCATTCTTCTGGCCAAATATTCTCATGGCAGCTCAAGGTTATATTATACACTCATAGAGCTTCAACATAGTTGAAAATCTTCTTCTTAGCACAAGCCAAATGCTCACACTGCTTGCTTCTTTCAACCTTTAGTCAACTGCTTGCTTCTTCATCACCTAAATTTGAGGTTCATTTTTAGAATATATAACTCGAAATCTATTCATTAAAATATGAATCTTCCTTCTATGAATCTCTTACATATCCTTTGCACCAACTTACCTCAAAGTTGAAGCTCTTAATTCTTCTTGAAACGGTTGAAATCCACTAAATATCATAGACTGCCTGATTGAACCTAGAATCTGCACTACCTTGAATCTTCTTTGATTTTCAGCATCAATTCGTGGGAGTTTTATTTCAGCATCCTCATATTCTATTCCTCTCTCATCCAGCTTTTAGAAGGCTTTGAGATCACCTTTTTTGGCTGAGTAAAAGGGCCAAATTGATCTCCTTTTACTAGCTTCTATTTATAGAGAATTCTGCATGAATTTCTAGCCTTCATAGTTTGCCAAGTAACCTCCCCAGCTGGCATTTTCTTCAAATTTTGCTAACTCTCATGAAGCCACTTCATGTTTAACTATGTTGCATGTTTTGAACCGTTCAACACTTCACTTTCAATGCATGGAAGCTTGCTCAACGAATGAATGTTCCTTTGCTCCCAACGCATGACTAGGTTTTAAAGCTTCTCAACACTTGACATGTCTCCAAGCCAATCTAACCTCTATGGCAAGCCAACCAACGCATGGCTTGCCTCTTCCTCAAGTTAATTACTTTGAAATGAGATTTCTTAACCTCATGACATAACTTATTTCCTTGGCCATTCCTTTCCTTTAAATCTTCAACACATGGTGGTCTTCAATGCATGCTTGTTGCATAATTCTTAACACATGAGGCTTGTTTGAGATGTCTTGCACGTTCTACCAAGGCTTCTTTTGACGCATGGTAGCCCTTAGCATGCATTCAACTTCTCTTCCTTCCCTCATTCCTTAGTTTATTGTGATAATAGTGGTGCTATGGCTAATTCCCGAGAGCCTAGAAGTCACAAGCACGAAAAACACATCGAGTGGAAGTATGATCTCATCCAAGAGATTGTGCATCGAAGGGACGTGATCGTCATGCAGATATCTTCGAAGTATAATGTTGTTGACCTATTTACAAAGGTCTTCATGGCTAAGGTGTTTGAGGGTCACTTGCAGAGTATGGGTCTATGGGACAGGCCACGTTTAGACTAGGACAAATGAGAGATATGTATTGGGTCAGCGGTTTGTACCCTAGTTTATTGATTTGTGTACTTTGTATTTTAGCATGACTTTTACATTGTACACCCCACTAGGTTTAGGTCAAGTAGGAGATTGTTGGAGTTAGTGCCTTAAATCTCGTAGAGACCTATAGTTTGTAATTGTAATGTATAAACATTTTATTTAAGTGATAACCTAAATGGTCTGTAGTAGATGGATAAGGTTGAATACCTTATCTTAGTGACACGACGAGTATGGCTCGCTTTGTAGATGTTACAATTGTTGTAAAGTACTACAAATGATATGGTCCTAATCATTCATGTGGAGACATGTGAGTGGGGATATTCTATACAAAGGAGTTTGTATAAGATCGGACCAAGAAATGTTTAGTCTCATTATATAACGCCGTTCATAATAGAGACTTACATTTCACTAGGATGACCATAGGCAACATGACCTGAATCCTGAGTGAGTTGTGAGCTGCTGCCTATAAGGGCGGTCCTTTGATTTGTATGGGTGAGAGTAGCCAAATCGTCGACTCAACAAGCCTACCATTTTGGGGATTTGTTTGATTGGGAAGCTGGGAATATAGCTACACAAGAAGGAATTCATTCCTTTTCCCAATGTCGGGGCAAATAGATAACTTGCTCCCTTAAGGGTTGATTCCAAGGCTTGAACAATGTGGTGCCACACCCTCTCCTGGCTTGAGAGGGGTTTAATCATAAGTGGACTATGATTTATTGTTCATTAGATAGATCAATGGTACTTAAGGAGTTAGATGTAACTATAGGGGCAAAATGGTAATTTTGACCCAGTTGTTCTTATGAGCAATTTGTGAAGGGTCATCGTACTGTTAATTGGTTATATTTAATGGACACAGAAATATATCTGTAGTGCGAAGAGTGCAGCTATCGATGTTTGGTGGATTGCCCGACAGTTAACGGATGGTGAAGAATTTAGTCAAAGAGTTTAATTAATTATTCACGTACCATTGAAGTTTCAAGCTACATGTCCATGAGGTCCCCTCAATAGCTCAATGTGAATAAATGAGAATTAGTTTTTGGATTAATTTGAATTGTTTAAATTAATTGAGGGAATTAATTATATATGATATAATTAATTAAATTTTAATTATATGTGATATAATTACTATAATGTATTTCATACATTATAATATTAATTATTTTTTAGAGGAAATAAATATTTGAATGTGATTCAAATGTTAATTATATGAATTAGATTCATATTCTTAAATTTAATGTAAATGTGATTTATATTAAATACCATTAGTGAAAGAAAAGAAACTATAGATTATATTATATATGATACAATATTAAAACTATAGGTTATATGTTATATTTGATATAACATATAGTTTAATATATATTATATGATAAAGTAGTTAGCATAATATATATTAAATTTTTTATTAAATAAATAAATTGTTTTTATTTATTAATTTTGAATTAATTAATGGGAGGGAGTTGTAAGTCCCCTCCTTTCTTTTCTCTTCTGATCGTGTGAATAAGTGTTGTTGCTTCTGAAGGATTTCATATCTAAGAGTTCTATGAGCATGTTCAGATCGCTCAGATCTCACCGTGACCGAAATACATATTATACATTCAATACATACAATTATGCAAACAAATCTTAATTAACGGCATGCTAAAAACAAGATAAATAACAAGGGAAAGAGTACCATACCAGTTGAAGACAATCTTCAATCTTTGGCACTCACAGCAGCGGAAAGCCTCCACGCGATCTACCAACGCCCAGCCGAAGCGCTGACTGCGGCAGCACGAACAACGCACAAACACGAACGCCACGGGGATGACACTACCACTAAAGAGCCCTGGGTATTCTCAGAGTGAAAACCCAAAGGGTGGTCTTTGGTGAATTTGTTAAGAATCACATTGCTAACGAAATGCAGGAAGCTCTCCGGCAAAGAATGCAGGATTATGCTAACCTGGCTGCCCTCATCGATGGTAGACCCATTCAACTCATCCATATTAAAGTGGACCATCATGTTAAGCACATGTTCACGAACAGAGGTGCCTTCTTCCATTTTGGAGTTGAATATGTATTGAAGAGCCTTATGCATAAGCTGTTCAGACGGTTGTCCAAACATTCCCCACAGGGACTCCATGATCTCATGCGCTGAGACCATAGGCTCGTATTTCTTGGCCAAGACTTTAGAAAGACTTGCCAAGATGTAGGCTCAGGCCTTCTCATTCGCCCTTGTCCATCGCTTGTGTGCCTCCCGAACATTTTGAGCGGCATTTGGAGCTGAAATAGGACAAGCCTTCGTGAGAGCAAACATGAGATCCTCGATGATTAGGATCATTATGATCATGTGTTTTCATGTTGTGAAATGATCGCAGTAAGTTTTTCGGTGCTTAACAATGCCAACGTGGCTGTTGCCATTTTGAAAATGTTGCTGAAAATACAAACAAAACTATATTAGAATTTGCTAAACCACTTTTAAACCAATCAGTTTTGCAAAATAGTTTCAATTACCCTAAGTTATAGACTTCTATTTTGCAATGATGCCCCAGTGAGGTAGGACAAACGCCACCGGTAGGGTGATCAGTTGCCCCTTCGCTGGGATGAGACATTCTCAACCATTAGGCAGAACTAACTCTTGGAACTAAACCTAACAGCCACCATTTTTCGGTCCAGAATCGTTAACCTTTAACTATTCCGCGTAAGTGTAACCCCTCGCTTTCGGTGCCAGAGTCTCGCCCTAATGAGCCCACCATAGGGAAGAAAAAAATTAGGACAAGAGACTAAGTTACCTTATCCTCTTACAGGAGATCAAATAAAGAAACGCGCAAAACTGCCATCCTTTAGGAGGACACTCCCAGAGTGCCTCGAGGCGATGCACAGTAACTTTATTCAACCTAACGAGGGAGACCGAGGGATATGCTGTCGCACTTCCCGCTCCCACTTACTATGAACACTCTCTCCATCCACCTTGATATTGACCTACACAAACACCATTCATTAGGAGGACACGCCAAAGGTGTCGCGAGGCCGGGGATAGATCTCACGGTGTGGACTATTTAGGAGAAACGTGAAAGGTTTAAGTGAAGCATCTTTTGCCCTAAGTACCTCCCACTGAATGTTCCACCTAGGGATGCATTAACCTAGACAATCCGACTACTGATTTTAGTCTAGGTCATCTTTTTAAACTCTACTCATAAACAACGTTTGTCTATGAAATATGAACAAGTTCAAGTAGTCACATTTAAACACTGTAATGGACTATCCTTAACTTGTATGCATGCATCAAATCTATCTAATTCACCTTTGCAGGTAAGTTCCCAGGTAGGGGTGTTACGTTTCCTTCAACTTAAATACCCCAGCCTAGTCAGAACCCACCTTATACAAAAGGTCCCTTATAGATGATTTGCTACACTTTAACCTTTTATTAGCCAATTTAATCCTATTAAACTGATTAAAAGATTAAAGCCTTAGGGCTGTAATCGTATTAGAACCATGATCTTAGGTCTATGTGATCTAAGTTTTAAACACTTTAAAACCATGAATTAAACCTAAGTGAGCATGCATGTTTTTCTTATTTCTTTTAGTTCTAATTTCTTTTTAACTTTTAAAAAGAAACAACTAAAAACATTGCGCACAACGAGGCATTTATAACATTTATAAAGTAACCTATGTGTCATGCTTCATGCAATGTCCAGTCATTACTATATATAACTTTTATATAACGCGTAACAACCAAGCAAAAATGCTATCATTCACCCTTATACTATAACAATTATAATATAAAGATGATGCATGTCAATGTTTTTTATGCATGCATAAATATAACTCTTATATTATATGATGCATGAGCATGCTCTTATATAATTAAATCATGCTTCTCTAAATTATAGCAATTACAATAAGGAGATGATGCATGACCATTGCATAACCTAAGGTGGGATTTACTATATGTCATACTATATGACATATAAAAAAAATATACATCGCATGTAAAATAAAGGATTAATGGACCGGGATGAGCCTTTACAAAAATCGAAATGAAAAAAAAAACCTATCTATTACATTTTTCATTGAGCAAACCGGGTCACAGGCAAACCTGGTCTTGAACCACCAGGAGGTCTTCATCGTGTAGTAAACTTCAGTAGGTAGACGATCGTTCAGTGTGCACTATACGATAGAAACATAAGTAAACGATCGCGTAGATGACAACAAGGCTGCGAAGCCTAATCGTCTATGCGATTGTGTAGCACGACAACAGGTAAATGATTTACCTTGTATTACTAATTGATCGTTTAGTCAGTTACTAAGCGATGAAGCTTGTTGACCTAAACGATCGTCTAGCGTGCGCGCTTTAAACGATACGCGAGCATCTCATCGTCTACACGATGCGTGCAACCAGGTAAACGATTTACCTTGCGATGCTGAGCGATCGTTTAGTCAGTTACAAAGTGATGAAGCTTGCTGACCTAAACGATCATCTAGTGCGCCCGCGCGTTAAGCGATCAGCGAGCATCTCATCGTCTACATGACGCGATACTCAGCGATCGCATACCCGATCGTCAATCCGATGCGATCAACTCTTGTTCGCATTTCCCATCGTATAACTATGCATTCAATAGCGATCGCATACTTCTTCATCTTTACGATGCGATCAACAGTGATCGCGTAGCACATCTTCTGCACGATGCGATCAACCCTAGATTGCCTCCTTCTTTGAAGAACTGTAACACTTGCCCAGATCGTGTACCATTCATATGCAATGCTTGCACAGATCTGCTTCTTCGACGAACGACTCAAAACTTCAAACAAACTTTGAATATAGACTCGATAACAATTATTACTGCGTAAAAACGCAGGGGCCTTTACAAACAATCTCAAATGTAAAAAAGATTTAAATCAAACTAAGGCTTATCATCCCGAAAACATCCATTAATCCGCACATCCACAGTAAAATTTAACCATTAAATCAGTGTAGAAATGCACTTACCATGAATGTAAATGTCATTTCGTTGCAACAGATGCAATCGGAGTATCAGAACTTGGCTCTGATACCAATTGAAATATCTCATATCTAAGAGTTTCATGAGTGCATTCGAATCGCTCCGATCTCACCGTGACCGAAATACATATTATACATTCAATACATACAGTTATGCAAACAAATCTTAATTAACGGCATGCTAAGAACAAGATAAATAACAAGGGAAAGAGTACCATACCAGTTGAAGACAATCTTCAATCTTCGGCACTCATAACAGCGGAAAACCTCCATGCGATCTATTAATGCCCAGCGAAAGCGTTGACTGTAGCACCACGATAACACATGAACACGAATGCCGTGGGGACGACATCACCATTAAAGAGCCCCGGGTATTCTCAGAGTGAAAACCCAAAGGGTGGTCTTTGGTGAATTTGGTAGAGGAAGGAGGAAACACGGCTCGTGTAGGCGATAAGCAAGTGGGAGGGAAAAAGACGCTATCGCATAGCAGAAATGCTTATCGTTTAGGAGGAGCTACACGATTGTGTAGAATTTACTGAATGATCGTTTAGGAAAAGGTATACGATCGTTTAGTAAAACTGGCACACTATACGATCGTTTAGAGAAGCTATGCAATCGTGTAGGCGATAGTGTGCGATCTTTTAGGCGTGAGGTAGATGATTGTCTAGACGAAAAGCGACTATCGCCTAGGCTCTCGATTTTGTTAAGCGATCATTCTCTATTCTTCATCGCGCGCTCTTACGAATTCTTTGGACTAGTGAACTCCGAGCGATTCAAAATGAAAACATATTTCATTTTAACTCATCGGTTACAATAACCGACATTGTCCCAGTAATCCACGTCCGAACGTGAATTTTGGCTTAATTATCATATAATTAACCAATTAATTAATTAATTAATATAATCATATTATATGTTTAATCTATAGTTTGATATCACATATCTACTATAGTATTTTCTCCTCTACTTGATATAAATCATATTTATATCTAATTTCCTCCAAAATAATGTATCTCATACATTTAGCCAATTATATCATATATAATTAACCAGTCCAATTATATCATATATAATCGAACTTCCTCTTGTCAATTTGGACATTTCAAATTAACCCAAATACTGGTTCTCGACTTTATCCAAGCTACCCAGGAGACCTAATGGACCTGTGGCTTGAAGCTCCAACGGTTCGTAAATAGATGACTAAACTCTTTAGCCACGAGATCCACCATCCGTTAACTGTCAGGCATTCCACTAAAGATCAATAGCTGAACTCTTCTTATCACTGATATATTTCTGTGTCCATCAAATATAACCAATCATGAGTATGATGACCCTTCACAGATGCTCGTAAGTACAGCTGGGCCAAATTACAGTTTTGCCCCTGTAGTTACATCTCACTTCTTAAGTACCACTGATTCCTCTAATGAACAATACAACATAGTCCAACTATGTGTGAACACCTCTCGGGCCAAGAGAAGGTGTGTGGTGCCACATTGTTCAAGCCCCAGAATCAGCCTTTAAGGGAGCTATCTATCTACTTACCCCTACCTCGGGGAAGCAGTGAATTCCATCTTGTGTAGCTGAGTTCCCAGCTCCCAAATCAAACGAATCCCCAAAATGGTAGGTTTGAATCGGCGAACTGGCCACTCGCACCCATACAAATCAAAAGACCGCCCTCAATGGCAGGAGTTCCCAACTCACTCAGGATTGAGGTCATGTTACCTATGGTCATCCTAGTGAAGTGAAGTCTCTATCATGAATGGTGTTATATAACGAGACATTGACACTTCGTAGTCAGGTCTTATACAAACTCTTTGTATAGAACGCCCCCACTCGCATGTCTTCAATACGAATGATCAGGATCAGACCATCTGTGACAAGTCACAACACTTGTGACCATTCCATAAAGTGGGTCACATCCGTAGTGTTACCAGGATAAGGTTTCTCTCCCGTATCCATATACTACAGACCATTTTGGTTATCACTCAAGACATGATCCACTTGTATATCACCACATACATGCTTGAGTCACATAGAGATAACCAGAGATTTTATGTTTATTGGTTTGTGGTAAAGCAAATAAAACAAACAATTGAGCAAAAATACAAGATGTGAAGTAAATATCATATATTAACAACATAAGTGTTCATACCTACTGTTTACAAACTACAGGACACGAGACTTTAGGGCATCAACCCCAACAATCTCCCACTTGTCCTAAAGCAAAGTGGGGTGTACAAAAAACTTAGTACAAAACATTAAACTAGGGCATAAAAGACCAGTAGAAGAAAACATACTTGGTTTTACCAAAGTAAACATACTTAGTTTTAAGCTTATAAACTTTGGAAGGCTTCTTAAAGTAAACTATCTCCACTGAATTCACATATCATTCAGCCTTTTATACAACTTCCATTAAACATCATACTTTAACTTGTCCTCTTTATGTCTTAGTTGAGGTAGAGCCCTTTTACTCGTACTCCCAACGTCATTATCCTTGTTGGGTTTTATGCCCTAAAACTCGTAGATAGTAAACATTATTAACTGATCGTCATCAATAAAGAGTTATCGATGTTAATTTAGTAAAGGTTATTGTTTTGTTATTTGTCTATTTTGTCTTAATAACCATAAATCCAATAAACTAACATCCAAGGTTTGTCCTATGAGTCTTGAACTATATGTGGAGACATACATGGATCACTTTTCAAGATACAACCTAAAGGGTCTACTATAGGGATAAGGTTAGGTACCTTATCCTAGTAACACTATGGATATGACTCACTTTTTATTTCATACAAATGCGATGATCCAACAAATTCGTGTAGATGACACACAAGTGGGGATATCCTATGCAATGTTGCATGAGAATAGATCACGAAATAGTAACCACTAGATGTAACACCGTTAACTAGTTAGGTTCCTATTTCAATTGGATGACCTAGGCAACTTAGTCTTAATCTTGACAATATTATGAACTCCTGTTCACGAGAGATTGTCCTTTGACTTGTATGAGTGAGGGTGTCCAGATCGCCAACCTAATATACCTACCATTTTGGGGACAAGACCGAGTGGGGAGTCGTGAACATAATGATACAATATGGAATTCACTCCTTCCCGCCTTAAGGATAAGTAGATGAGTGTTCCTTTAAGTGTGAAGGAGTATTATGACATGCAACGGAAGAATTCAGAATCAATAAGCACTTAAACTACACTTAATTTGAGTTTTAAACATGCTATTCATAAGGTTTTCATAAGAGGGTTTGAACAAGACAATACCTTTGTAGTTCTTTTCACGATTTCAGCAGAATCTCCACAAGTGAGTTGGATTCTTTAGATAGACCACCAAAAAGATCTTCTCCATTATGCTCAAGAAGGGATGTGTGGTGGAAACACTCTAAACAAGCTGAATTGAAGATGAACTTGAGAGAGGTTGTTAGGGTTTATAGTTTTGCAACAACTTGGATAAAAATCTCAGATATCTCTCTAAATTCCATGTATGAAGCTTCATTATATAGACTCATTTCATGCATTAGAACATGGCTACATGTAGGGCAACTCCTACTTGGTATTGATTAAAGAACTCATGGTGGAATTTGGTGATAAAACACTATAAGAGATGTTAGTGGATTTTTCCAAATTTTGGGAAAAATCCACTAACTCAAATCAATTTCAATGAAATTGATTTTTTTCTTTTTAAATAAAACTATTTTATTTAACGTTTAGTCTTATAAAATTTAATTCAAAATTAATTAAAATAAAACTAATTTAATTAATTTAATATCTTAATATTAAATTAATAAAACATCAATTCCACCAATATAATTCAAATTCATATAATCAATATTTAGATCATAATTTAAATATTAATTGATTCTCCAATCTTGTTTTAATTTTGACTAAATTAAACATTTTAATCGCATCGTATATAACATATATATTATTAATTTCGACTAAAAATAATATATCATATATATTATTAGTCTTCCACGGAAGTATTCTAATTCTTCGAGTATATTCTTTTACTTAGTTATAATTCAACTAAAAAACAATCCTAAGTCTAGGTGGTTTATCCAAGTATAACAATTATATTTGGATTTTAACCTACGATGTGTAAGTGATAAAACCATTTTATTACCTCATACTGCTCTCGCATACTCATAAAATTGGGTTAACAACGCTCAATAATTCGACTATATCCCCATGTAGCAGGTGTTATGTAATCCGTCAACTTAAGTATCTCCAGCCTTAGACAGGATTATAGATCGATTGATTTTGTAACCAAAGTTTTACAAGATAACGACCTATTTTAACTATTAAAACAAGTTGTTATTCGTTAACCCTATGTGAGCATGCTACTTATCTTTGTTATAGATTTTAAATGTTTAATGCATTTTATAACTCTTATAAAACTATAGACATGCTATAATAAACACCAAGCATTAAATACTTTAATATAACAATTATATTAAACTTATGAAACCCTATATCATGCATATATATTATAAAAATTTTATAACATACTTTTAATGCATGAAACATGCTTTTCTATAGTGAGATTTTAAATCTACATGACATACAATATGCACAAACAAAATTTAATTTAATTACAATATACATCACATGCATAAATGATTAAACAAACACTAATATGGACCAGTTTTGGCATCCTAAGCAAAAAAATAAGCTAATTATTACAATAATAAACCAAAAATAGCTTCAAAACACTTCTGAACCGCTTGAGCCGACCAGAACTGGACCTCTAAAGCTCCAAAAAGTGCTGAACCGAACCAAGAACGGTTGAACTGGAGCTTCAACCAACTGAACCAATCGAACTGGATGACTCGTGAACTGGCTCTTCATGCACGCACGTTTTTGGGCATAAGGATGAATAGCATCGCAACACTCCAAGCACAATGTTGTGACCCTGTGAAGGTAGTAGCTCACCTCAGTTTTCTGCAGCTGTCCTTGCTTGCTTTTTTCTTCAATTACAACTTTGTTGACTCTAACAAATTTATGGACCCATAAACACATATTAAGGCCTATCAACCAAGAGCCAATTACAATAATTACAACAAAATTGAAGAGTAATCTAATGCCAAAATTGAAAAGACACCATATCAGCAATCATTTCATGCATCTTAAGAAATTCACCCACCATACCTAAATTAACGTTAATTGAGTGCTTAATCATGCTCTGATACCAATTGATAGAGTAAACATGCATAACACGAAAAAAAACAAAATCATTAAGCATTCTAATTCTATTAAATTGAGTAACAAGCATGTAAACTCAAAGTTTCCAACAGTAAGGTTTCAGGTTGAATAACTTTGATGATTTTCACTTATCCCTTGCATTCTTCACGAAATTTACCTTCAATTCTTGCGATAGACCACCAAGAGAGTCTTCTCTACTAATCTCAGTCTTGGATTGAATGGTGGAACTCCAATTGAAAGAGGGTTTAGATTGGTTTGGAGGGTTTGACAGAAAACTGTTTTTTCAGCAGAAATTTTCTCAAAATTTCAAATGCAGGCCCACAATTCTTATGAATTCTCAGGTGTTTAATCAAATTAAACATGTAAAATCTAATTAGTTAACTATTTGACACTTCAAATAGTGCTAAATTAGTGGGCTAGGTATTTAACTTTGGATAAATTCACTATAGATTTTATTTTTGGGAAAAATCCACTAACAATCAAATATTCAATTTTTCAAATTTAATTTAATTTAATTCTTTAACTTAAATAAATTAAATAAAATTTAAATTCAATTTCTGAAATTGAATTTTAAAATTTGAAATTGATTTAATTAAATAAATAATTAAAAATTTAATTAATTAAATAATAATAATTTAATATCAAATATAAAATTGATAAAAACACCTAATTTAAACATGAATTCCTATTCATGTAATCAATATTTAAATATATTGAACTCTCCAAATACGTTTTAATTTAAATAAATTTAAACATTAATTATATTGAATATAATTATCCAAACCCTAATTTGAATTTGAACATTTTAAATTCACTCAATATTCTTATATAAGGTTTAATCCTTTTACGAGCTAGTAGAGGGATCTAATGGAGCTACAGATCATGAGCTCCAACGATTTGAGATTAATTGGCTAGACTCTTTAAATCGAATTAATCAATATTCGTTAACTACCGAGACATACCACTATAGCTTAGTAGTTGCACTCTTCTCACTGTAGATATATTTCTGTCCACTTGATTTAACCATAATCAGTATGTCGATCTTTCACAGGTCGTTTGTATTTACAACTAGGTCAAAATTACCATTTTACCCCTGTAATACATCTTGCTCCTTAAGTCTCCACTAATCCTCTATTGAACAATTGGTTTATGGTCCAACCAATAAACTGAATATCTCTCTACCATGAAAGGGTGGGGCCCCTATGTTCAAGACTAGGAGTCAGTACTTAAGGGAACAACGTATCTGCTAACCTTAAAACGGGTAGCAGTGAATTCCGTCTTGCAAGACTATGTCCCCAACTATCTATTTGGTCTTACCCATAAAATGGGAGGCTGATTGAGCGATGATGTTGAATCACTCTTACTTATGAAAATTAAAGGATAATCTCAAATAAACAGGAGTTCATAGTTAGTTCAGGATTAAGATCAAGTTACCTTAGGTCATCAATTTGAAATAGTATGTTTTAACAATAAACAGTCGTTTTAAAGAGAAGTGACTATTTTGTGGTCTGGTCTTATGCAAACGTCTTTTGCATAGGATGCCCTCACTCGCATGTCTTCACATGAACGACTTTGGGATCACAATGTTTGTATCAATATACAAAGTGGTCCGCATCCATAGTGTCCCCAGGATAAGGTGTCCAACCTCATCCATATACTTATAGACCTTTTTGGCTATATACTAAAACTTGATCCACTTTTATGTCTTTACATAAAGTCTAAGTATTCATGTTATAGTCATGGGTTTGTTTATTAGATTTATAAATAAATGCAGTTCAATAACACTTTTATTGAAAGAAGTCTCAATAATACCTTTATTGTGAATAGAATATGTTTAATGTTTACAAGTTGCGAGTTTTAGGAGATTCCCAAAAAAACTTCGACTTGGACTGAAACTCCAATGGGTTATAAATATATACAAATATATAATGTTGAGTATGAGAGAAAAAATACAATAAACTAGGGCATCTAAATACCCTTGACATTCTCTTACTTGCTTTAGATTGATGAAGCTCGTAGTCCCAGTCCTACCAGGTGACCCTCGAACACTTTAGCCGTGAGAGCCTTCATAAATGGATCAACAAGATGATCTTCATAGGCTATTTTTGTGAATATCACGTCTCCTCATTGTATTATCTCCTGGATGAGATGGTACTTTCGCTCGATGTGCTTTCCACTTTTATGGCTTATAGGTTCCTTTGAGTTGGCAATTACTCCATTGTTATCATAATATAGAGTGATTGACAGATGCATATTTGGAACCACTTCCAAACCAGTCAAGAATTTCTGAGCCATACTGCTTCTTTAATTGCTTCACATGCAGCTACGTATTCAGCTTCCATGATGGAGTCAACAATAAACTCTGTTTGATGCTCCTCCGTTTAGAGTGAATATTGATCTCGAAATAGATTTCCTAGAATTTACATCGGTCTGAAAATCAAAATTAGTGTATCCTGTAAGGATCAACTTCTTAGAGCCATACACGAGCATATAATCCCTCGTTCTCTGAAGATATTTGAGGATGTTTTGAACAACAGTCCAATGACTATGTCTCGGGTTGGGCTAAAACCTGTTGACTATCCCGACTGTTGATGCATAAGGAATTCTTTTCATTCCTTTAACTTCTTGAGGTGTTTTAGGACACTGTTTCTTAGATAAATAAATTCCATGTCTAAAAGGAAACAAACTTCTTTTGGAATTTTGCATATTATATCTTGACAAAATCTTGTCAATATAAGATGCTTGAGGAAGTTCTAGCGTTATGTTCTTGCAATTTCAAACTATTTGGATTCCAAGAACATACCGTGCATCTCCTAAATTTGTCATTTTAAATTGTGATGCTAGCCATCTCTTGATGTCAGCAAGGAATCCTGTCTCATTCCCAATGAGCAGAATATCATCATAAAGTACTAGAAAAGCTACAGTTTTGTTGACTATCTTCTTGAAAACACAAGGTTCGTCAACGTTTTGTTCAAAGCCATAAAATTTGATCGCAATGTCAAATCTCATATTCCAAGATCGAGACACTTGTTTCTATCCATAAATGGATCTTTTAAGCTTGCAAAGTTTTTACTCTTGACTTTGTTCAATGAACCTTTTTGGTTGAGATATGTAAATACTTTCCTCAAGATAGCTATTTAGAAAAGTTATCTTGACATCCATTTTCCATATTTCATAATCATAAAAAGCAGCAATAAAGAAAAGTATTCTAATAGATTTAATCAAGGAAATAGAAGAGAAGGTTTCTTCATAGTCTACTCCCTCTCTTTGGGTAAAACCTTTTGCCATGAGTGTGGCTTTGTAGGTTTGCACCCTACCAGTTTGGTCTCATTTTCTCTTGTAGATCCATTTGCATCTAATAGGTTTTATTCCATCTAGTTGATCTACAAGTTCCCAGACGGAATTGAAGTATATAAACTCCATTTTAAGGTCCATGGTTTTTATCCATTGGTCTCTATCTACATCTTTCATTGCCTGTTTAAAGGTTAATGGATCCTCTAAGCCATCATCAGGTATGACGACCTAAGTTTCTATTGAACTCATGTATAGGTCAGGCTGTTGAACAATCCTCCCACTATGTCTAGACATTCTCAATTTGTGAGAAGAATGTGATAGACTAGCTTGAACAATAAATTTTGTTGATTTACATGTAGATTCTTTGAACATCTCATTTAGTACCAGTTTACTTCGAGGTTGATGATTTCTTATGTGGTCTTTCTCTAAGAATGTAACATTTGCCGATACAATTACTTTATCTTCTTGAAGATCATAATATATACCACCTTTTGTTTCTTTAGGGTATCCTACAAATAGACATACTTTTGAACGTCATTCCAATTTCTTAGGGTTTTGCACCAACACATGTGCCGGGCATCTCCATATTTAGAAGTAATGTAAACTACCTTTATGTCCTCTTCACAGCTCGTATGGTGTTTCTGAAACACTTTTTGAGGGAACCATGTTCAAAATATATACGACATCTTGCACTACATACCCCCAAATGACTGAGGTAACTGGGCATAACTCATGATTGAATAAACCATCTAACAAGGTTCGATTTCTCCTTTCTGCTACACCGTTTTGTTATGGTGTACCAAGTTCAATGAGGTGGGATTGAATTCCATGTTCTACTAAATAGTTTTGGAATTGTAAATTCGTATACTTGCCATCTCGAGCTGGTCGAAGGGTTTTAATCTTTTTACCTAATAATTTTTAACTTCTGTCTTATACTCTTTGAACTTTTCAAGAGTTTTGGACTTACGATGCATTAGGTAAACATATCCATATATAGAGTAATCATAAAAAAAATTGATGAAATACTCAGATCCTCTTTGAGCTTTAACATTCATTGGACTACAAAGATCTAAATGTATAAGTTCTAGAGATTTTTTGGCTCTAAGACCTTTTGCTAAAAAAGACATTTTAGTCATTTTTCCCTTAAGACATAATTCACATGGGGGTAAAGATATGTCTTCTAACTGATTTGGATGTCCATTCTTTACTAATCTCTAAATCTTATTGAGATTTATGTGTCCAAGTCTTAAGTGCCAAAGATAGGTGTTAAGAGAAATCTTTCATTTCTTATTTTGAGTTTCGACTGTTTTAAACTTCTCTATGTTAAAAATAGCTTTTGCCTCAGTTGGTTTTAACACATACAAGTTATTTTCAAGTTTAGCAAAACATATTTGAACACGTCTTGAGCTAATGAACATTTCATTATATCAAAAGTAACTTTGTACATATGTTCTAATAAACAGGAGAGAGAGAGATTAAGTTCCTCTACATCTTAGGTACATAATATACATTTTCTAACAAAATATAAGATTCTCCAAAAAAAAAAAAAAAAAAATTGATATTTCCCACTGCTTCAGTAGAAATGACTTCACCTATTCCCACCTTGAAGTCATCTCGTTTTTCATTAACTACCTCCAGGAACTAGTTTTCTGAATGAAAGTGCAAATACGATTAGTGGCACCTGAATCCAGTATCTAGGTCAAATGAGAACTTTCCAATAAACATGTTTCTATTACAAGTAAATTAGATTTACCTTAGTTTTCCTTCTAAGCTTTCTTTTTTACAAGATATTTTGGGCAATTACGTTTCCAATGCCCATCTTCGTTATAATGAAAACATTTTCCTTTTGCAACTATTTTCTTGCTCTTTTTAGTAGAAGCCTTCTTCTTCTCTTTTCCCTTCTTCTTCATTTGAATACTTGTATCCTTTGAAGGACCAGACTTCTTTTCTGAAGGTTTTGTACTTGATGTAGATCCCTTCAGAAATTTCTTTTAGGTAATGACATTTGCTTCCCCTTTTTTTATTTTTCATTAAATATTGATAAGTTTGGAGTTCATTTAAGAGTGTTTTCAAATTGTAATCAATCTTATTCATTATAATGTTAGTGTAAAAAGTTAAGAAGCTCTTCGGAAGAGATTCCATGATCATACTAACTTCCACAACATTAAAGTAGATCATCATGTCTAAGACGTGTTTTCTAACAGAGGTCCCTTCATTCATGGGAGAATTGTAGAAGTATTTTATAGCATTATGTCGTACTGATGAGGATGAATGTACAAACATCCCTTGTAACAACTCCATGATCTCTCTAGCAGTGACCATGGTTTCATGCTTTTTAGTAAGCACATCAGATATGCTTGCTAAAATGTAGGCTCTGGCTTTTTCATTAGTCCTGTCCCACCTATCATAAGCATCTCAAACATTTCGATTTGCATTTTAACTGAGAAGAGGAGAACGTTCCTCCGTTAAAACAAATCTCAGGTTATCAACAACTAGTATCATATTTATGTTCGATTTCCAATTCGAATAACTCTCACCATTGAACTTATCAAAAGCTAGGAGTTGAATTATTGAGTTTGACATGCTGAAACACAAACAAATTCTATCAGAAAAATGCATTTAAATCCAATTCTAGCAAAAATAATAAAGTACCCAGATTTCTCTATTTATTACCAATGATACTTGAGTGAGTCAGAATAGATGCTACTGAGGGGTAGTCATATACTCCTTCATTGAAGCAAGACATTATTGACTAAATACTAACTCCGGAATAACCCTTTATTCTATTACTTTTTAGGTACCATTTACGGTCAAGAACTTACTAACTCTTAGTAACTCTTGTAAGTGTGACCCTCCATTTTCAGATTTCTTTGAACGGTATGAAAAAGCTCCCAATTAGAAGACAATGTTCAAGATGGAACTAAGAAATGCTATTAATTTATGAAGGTAGTGTTGGGATTGGTGTTCTAATCCTCTCAGAGTCTTGTTGTTTGTAATTATACATATTGTTATAAATAAAATAAGAGTTATTTTATATGGCTTTTACCCATATCCAATAAACAAAGCTCCATGCTTATTGTATATAAACTTAAGTATGTATATGAGATATACAAGTGGATCATGCCTTAAGTGATAACCAAAATAGGTCTGTAGTATAAGGATCAAGGAGGGATTCCTGATCCTGGTGACACTACGAATACGACCCATTTTATAGAGGTTTGCACGTGTTGTGAACTACTACAGATGGTAGATCCTAACCATTCATGTGGAGACATGTGAGCGAGGGTGTCCTATACAAAGAGTTTGTATAAGACCAGACCACGAGATAATTCGTCTCTGTATATAACGCTATTGATATTGGAGAATTACATCTCAACTAAACTGCCATAGGTGACATGACCTCAATCCTGAGTATTTTGGAAAATCCTACCTTTTAGGGCAGTCCTTTGATTAGTATGGGTGAGAGTGGCCAGATTGTCAACTCAACATGCCTACCCTTTTAGAGACTTGTCTGATTTGGGAGCTAGGAACTCAGTTACACAAGATGGAATCCACTTCTTCCCTGAAGCAGGGGTAAATAGATAGATTTCTCCCTTAAGGGCTGATTTCAAGGCTTGAACATAGTGGGTACAACTTCTCTTTGGAAGAGAGGAGTCGGTCATAGTAGGACTATGCCTTATGTTCATTAGAGGGATCAGTGGTACTTAAGGAGTTAGATGTAACTACAGGGGCATAACGATTATTGGCCGAGCTATTCTTACGAGCGATCTGTGAAGGGTTATCGCACTGTTGATTGGTTAAGATGGATACATAATATATTTGTAGTAAGGAGAGTTCAACTGTTTGTCTTTAATGGAGTGCCTGACAATTAATGGATAGTGGATCCCGTGACTAAAGAGTTTAGTCAGTTATTCACATACTGTTGGAGCTTCGAGCTACATGTCCATAAGGTTCCCTTGGTAGCTCAATGGATTCAAATTGAGAATCAATTTTTGGTGTTGATTTGAAATGTTCAAATTGACAAGAGGTAATTTGGTTATATATGATATGATCGGCGTGGTGTATGAGATACATTAAGTGGAGGATTAATGTAAATGAGATTTACATTAAGGACCATGGAATAGAAAAAGTGCTATGGTTTATATGTTTCATGAGATGAAATATTAAAACTATAGGTTATAAATATAGTATGGTAATTTGGTTATCATATATATTTATAATAATATTAATATTGGATAATTATCTCTTTTTCTCTAATAACCAATTGAGTGGGAGGTTATTGGTGGTTTCATGTTAATCGTGAGATAAAAGGAAAAATGTTTTCTTAATTTTAGAAGTTGTTGAATTGAGTTTTCATTCTCGAAAATTTCTCACGGAAAGACTGTCAAGTTAATTAGATTTTCTAAACGACAGCTTGGAGAGACTAGACCATCGTGGAATGTTTCTATACAATATACACCCAGCAGGCCGATTAGCTAAACGATCGTGTAGCTTTTGATAAACGATCGCATAACATTTGTTAAATGATTGGGCATCGTCTATACGATAGACACTGTTATCTCCCACTTTCTCAATCGTTTACACGATTGTTCTCCTCCGGTCTCGCCTCTTACCAAGTTCACATAGAGCCCACACTTCTAGATTCTCACACCGAGAATACCAAGGTAGCCATTGTGGTGGTGTCATACTCAACTCGACATAGTCGAGGTTATTTGAAGGTCGTTCATGGTGTTCGTGTGGAGTCCATTGTGTTCGTGATCTTAAAGATTACAATGTTCGAGTTCTTTGTTGATCGTGGAGTGTTGCGGTCAAAGTGTTCGAACATTCATGTTGCAGTCTTGCTGATTGTTCGAGCATTCGTGATCAAGGGTGTTGAAGATGAGTCTTCAAAGGTATGTTAATTCTATCCCTTCATCTTTAGAAAAGCATGCTGTAATTTCGTTTTGTGCATGACCATATGTTTCCATTTGTGTACTGTAATTGCTAATGTTCATATACATTGAAATTTGGAGCGATCCCTCTACTGCTCATGAAAATCCTCATGTTTCGATTTCCTTCAATTGGTATCCGAGCCAGGTTGTTCTGATATTCCAAATTTCATTTCTGTTTTGAACTTTTTTTACAGTCGTGGTGGGTTTTCTGCATTGCGTTTAATTGTTAAATTCGTTTGTGGATGCCGTTGATGAATTTTTACGGGGTTAATTGCCTCTGTTTTAAAGCTTTCTATAAATTATAAAGTGTTAATTTTAAGGGCCCATGTGTTTTTGGGTGTAATTAACATGCTATCTTGTTTGTAATTCAAAGAGTTTGAGTTAGTCGAGTCGTTCGTGATGAAGTTTTGAAGCATGAAGATTCGGTTCTCAGCGAAGAAGAAGACCAAGAGTTGGTCGTGTTATGTAGCCTCAGGTACATGATCGTTAGGATTTAACTAAACGATCATGTATATTTTTCTATACGATCGTGTAGTATTTACTAAAGGATCGTTAGCTAATGGTAAATGATGGGGTAAATCGTTTACTCTATTGTGTAGCGTTGGTTGCACGATTGCATAGACGTTGGAGGTAGACGATCGCAATTAGAGCATTTTATGCTTATCGTTTAGAAGAAGGCGTGCACTAAACGAGCATGTAGTTAGCTTGCTCATCTCATAGTCACTGACTACACGATCACGTGGTATACGATACGAAGGTGCTCGCTCAGCAATCGTTTAGACAATTGTGCTTCATCGCATCGTAGTCGTTTAGACGGTCGTATAAGGCTTGCGTTGTGGAGTGTGCTGCACGATCTCGTACCTCGTGCTTCATCGCATAGTAAAAGGTACACGATCATTGCTAAATGATCGTTTAACTCTGGAAGCGTAGGTAAATGATTGAGCAAAGCATTTGTTCTTTCGTGTAGACGATTGCGGGGTGTTTATCAGTGGAGATGCGGACTTTGCCCGGCCCGGTTCGCCTGTTTAAACCGAAGACTCTTTGTTGTTGTAATAGTTAGCTTTAGTTTTTGAGGATTTTGAGGCAATTTTTCCCGGTTCATCAACTTTTGTTTATTATACACGTGATATATGGTGTTTATATGGAAAAGTGTTTGACATATAGTTTGAAACCAACCTTAGGTTGTGCAATTATTTATGCATCAGATATTATAAGTGTTATAATATTGCATGAAGAAATTACATGAGAGCATGCGAATGCATCATGAAAATATAAGAGTTATATTTGTGCATGCAGTAAGCATTATCATGCATCATCTTTATATTATAAGCGTTATAGTATAAGAGGGTGTATGGAAGCATGTTTTGCTTGGTTCGTTGCTTGTTTGTATAAGAGTTATATAAAATGGTAGCAATGAAAGAACAATGCATAGAGCATGACACTTAGGCTATTTATAATCGTTATGAATGCCTTGCATGTGTTAACTTTGCGTTGTGTATTGTTTTGGTTGTTTCCATTATAAGTGTTATACAAGAAATTAGAACTAAAATCGATAAGAAATAGTTGCATGCGGACTTAGGGTGAACTCATGTTTTAAAATGGTTTTAAAATTGGATTGAGATAAACCTAAGTTCAAAGGTCCTAAAGGGATTAACAACCTAGTTTAATATTTTAAATCGGTTTAATAGGATTCAATTGATTGGCATAAAAGATTAAAATTGTATTAAATCTATCTATAAGGGACCTTTTATCTAAGGCAGGTTCTGTCTAGGCTAGGGTATTTAAGTTGACGGAAACAGAGCACCCCTACCTGGGAACCTACCTCGAAAGGTGAATTAGATAGATTTTTTGCAAGCATGCAACAGTTGGTCAAAGACTCCGTTAAAGAGTTCAATGGATGATGATCAAAAGTTGTTAAACTATCCAAGGTAAAAGTTACTGATAGCGGGTAGAAACACAAGTTATTAGAGCCTTTTATTTAGAGTTATGAGGGCTAACAAGCTGAAATACGGTGATAATACTAAGAATTTATGTGAAAAGTGAGCTTGCATCGATCAACACTGAAAATCTCTGCTAACCCAATTTTATGCGTCATTTTGCGTCAACATGTCTATTTTTGTAGCTATCGCAGCAATTGATCGCATGCATTGAATCTCAAACCATCCCAAAGTTGATCGCATGCGTTCATCACATGGATGTTGCGGCTACAGAGTAATAACCATAATAGAAGGTTGATCGCAAGGTGGGTGGAATGCGTTGGTACTTCGGGAGAAACAAGCATGAACGCATACCTTGGGAGTATAAAAAAGGTGATGTTGACATTTCACCTACCGCGCCAAAAGTGGCTATGATTCAGATGTTAGAGTTAAACAACACGCAGTAAAAGAATCAAGGATCCATAAGCATTCTAATTCACTAATTTTGGCAAAAACTAAAGCATGCTATTCATAAAAATGGGTTATCAGAACATACCTTTGAAGAACTCTTCAAGAAAATCGCTGTTCAGCTGCTATCTTCACTTAATATCAATGTGAACCACCTCAAAGCCTTCCCTACTATGCTCTTGGAGCTTTAGGCAGAGTTGTGGGACTTAAGAACAACTTGTAGATGTGGAGAAACAAGGGAAGCTCACAGCAGCAAGTTGAAGAAGACAACTTCTTCTTCACCATGATTTTTCTCTCAAAATTTTGTATTCTTCTATATTCTCCAACAACTCCAATCTTCTTTATATATCAAGATGAACATGCAAAGAGATGGAGTGCATGGCTTACAGCTCATGCTTCGAGAATCAAAGTAGAGAAAATCATGGTTTGTGTGTGAGCATAAAGACTTTTTCCATTATGTGCCATGCAAAAACGATTTTTCCATTTTATTTTTAAAATACAAAATGACTTTTAAATCATTTTAATTTAAAATTTTATTTTATTAAATTAATTTCATAAATTAATTTAAAAAATCAATTAATTTAATATCAAATATTAAATTAATTTTTGCACAATTATCATCTTTATATATTTAAATCATATTTAAATATTAATTCTCTTGTTCCTTTTAATTTGAACGTTTCAAATTAATTTCTCAAGCTACCCTAAAGCGTACCCATTTACGAGCTAGTAGGGGGACCTCGCGGACCTACAGATCATGGGCTCCAATGATCCGAGATTAATCAGCTAAACTCATTAGACCGATCTAACCCCCATTCGCTAATTAATGAGTGATTCCACTAAAGCCCATAGCTGAACTCCCCTCAATGTAGATATATTATGTCTACTCGATATAACTATGACTAGTAAGTTAACCCTTCATAGGTTGCTCGTAATAACGGTTAGGTCGAATCTCTGTATTACCCCCGAAATTACCTCTTGTTCCTTAAGTTCCATTGATCCCCTAATGAACAATTGATTTATAATCCAATCAACAAATCGAATCCCTCTCAGACCAATAAGAGGGTGAGGCCTCTCGTTTAAGACCCAGAATCAGCACTTGAAGGGAACAACCTCTCTACTAACCCTAATCGGTTAGGAGTGAATTCCCTCTTGCACCCTATGTTTCCAACTATTCATCTGTTCTTATCCCCAAAATGGTAAGCTTATTGAGCAGAGGCAATTGGTCTACTCTCACTGTTTGCAGATCAAAGGATAATCCCAAACAAGCAGGAGTTCAAAGTTAGCAGGATTAAGGTTAAGTTACCTAGGTCATCGCTTTGAAATTGTCAGTCTTAAACAGTAAACAACGTTAAAAAGTAAGAGTTACAAGTTTCATGGTCCGATCTTGCACAAAACTCATTTTCACAGGACACCCCCACTCCTCATGCCTTAACATGCACGAATTAGGATCACTTCGTATGTAGCACTTTACAACATTTTGTAACAACTACAGAGTAGGCCACATCCAATAGTGTTACTAGAATAAGGTACCCAACCTTATTCATATAATATAGATCATTTTGACTATTTACTCGAACCTGATCCACTTGTATGTCTCCACATAAAGTTCAAGTACTCATATAATAGTCAAGGGACTTAGGTTTATTAGATTTCTAAAAAACAATATATTCAACAACTTTATTGAATTTTCAGAATAAGTTCTAATGTTTACAAACCACGAGTTTTAGGACATAAAACCCAACAAACTCCCACTTGGACTAAAACTCCAGTGGTAACTTATATATCTGATATATAAGACTATGTTTCTAAGTTTTATAGAGAAATATGATAAACTAGGGCATCCCATACCCATGGTTTTATCATTTGGTATCTCATACCTGATATTTCTCCCACTTTCCCTAGGTTATTAACCTCTGGTATTTCTAGTTTTACTAGATGATTCTTAAACACTTTAGTCGAGATAATCATTGTAAACATATTAGTATACAAATAGGTTTCTAATGAGAAATTCATCTTTTCTCAATAATGGCTAGGAAACACATTTTCCTCCCACTACATTGAGGTACTCTCAACTCTTTGATTAAGATGGTTTGACCTGCCTTAACAACTCTTGTTAACAGTCAGAGCTAGAATTCATTATACTTCGATCTTAGCCATTTAAATATCTGAATATTTGTTGATGGCTATTAACAATTTTGATTCTTAACAGAAGTTACTATGAGATAGAACAAACATAATTTTTGAAAATGAACATTTCATTTAACATAAAAATTTGTACAAAAGGTTCATTACAAGATTTAACAAGGTAATTTACATCTTCATCAGCAACTTCTCTTACTGGATGAGTTGAGCAAACGGTCTCCAGGAACTAAGTAGCCTATTTTCCTTTCTCTGCTGTCTTCTCTGCAAGATATTTAGGACAATTTCTCTTTTAGTGCCCCAATTCGTTGCAGTGGAAACATTTTCCTTTCTCTACAGCGGTTTTCTTACTCTTCTTATCAGCAGGCTTTTTCCCTTTCGCTTTGTCTTTCTTTGCCGAAATACTCTTAGTTTGTGAAGACAAGGCAACTTCAGGCTTAGAGGAAATTCCTCTCTTTTCAGTAGAAGAAACATTTACTTCTGGTACTGGTTCCAGGCCTTTAGTTCTCAACATGGTCTGAAATGCCTGCAGCTCAATAAGCAAAGTTGTCAAGTTGTATTCAATTTTATTCATCAAGGCATTGGTACAAAATTGCAGAAAACTCTTCGGAAGAGATTCTAGAATAAAGCCAACTTGACTTCTCTCATCCATCACAACACCGTTCACTTCAACCACATTAAAGTGGACCATCAGGTACAAGACATGTTCACAAACATTGGTCCCTCTTTCATGCGACTATTGTAAACGGATAGCATCATGCTTCAGGGTGAAGGACGCTATCCAAACATCCCTCTTAGAGATTCCATAATCTCTTTGGCAGTGTTCATACCGTCGTGTTTTTTGACTAAAACATTAGATAGGCTGGTGAGAATATAAGCATGAGCTTTATCATTAGCCCTGATCCATTTATCAAACGCTTCCCGAACAGTTCGGTTGGTATTTGAGCTAGGAATGGGAGGACATTCCTCCGTTAAGACAAATCTCAAATCATCTATCGTGAGTATTGTATTCAAATTTGATTTTCAGTTTACATAATTGTCCCTAATCAGTTTGTCCGAAGCCAACAATTGTATAATAGAACTTGTCATTCTGAAATTATAAACAAATTTTATAAGTGAATTTCTTTTAAATCCAATCAAGTTTTAGCAAAGTGATAATGTACCCATAATCATTATTTTGCAACAATAATTAAGTGATTTAGAACAAATGCTACCGTGGGGCAGTCAAGAATTCTTTCACAAAAGCAAAACAATTCTTGACCAAATACTATCTCCAGAATAACTCATATTCCGATAAGTGATTTAGTTATCGTTTTCGGTTAAGATCATTACTAACTCTTAGTAAGTTTTGTAAGTGTAGACCCGCCATTTTCAGATCTTACAGAACGATATGAGTATGCCTCTGAAATAGAAGACAATACCCAAGACGGAACTATAAGACCCTATTCATTTTACTGAAGCCTGGGTTGTTCTGAATCCTATATTACAACCCTCCGTAGGGATCGTCGTGGTTAACGACTAGCTAGTGCCGCATGAAAAACGACAGCAGGCGTAACATAAGAATCTCACGGTTTAAACTAATGAAGGAAATCGTAGGACAATGTTGATACATTTCCTTCACCTACTTACTATGAACGACTTCTCCCATTCACCTTGTTATTGACCCATGCAAACACTTTCCGTATGGAGTAGTCGAGGTAAAATCGACAAGAAGCCGAGCATGGATCTCACGGTGTGAACTCTTGAAGATGTGAGAGATAATAACTTTTATTCTCCCACTGAAGTGTTCTAAATGTTTGGGTATATTTATACTTAGGTTAGACAGCTAATTTCATACAACCTAAGTTTAAGTATTTTATCCAAATATAACTCTTATAGTTGGATTTAACCTACAATGTCTAGGTGATAAACCATTTTATTACCTCACATCACTCACGAATGCTCATAAAACTGGTTACCAATGCTCAATTATTCAGCTATAATCCCCAGGTAGGAGGTGTTCCGTAGACCGTCAACTTAAATACCCCCAGATTTCGATCCTACTGGTTGAGTTTGTAACTCTAGTTTTACAAGTTTAACGACCTATTTTAACTATTAAAACAAACAGTTAACCTATGTGAGCATGCAACTTTTCTTTGTTATGGATTTTAAACATCTAACCAATTTTATAACAGCTTACAAAATTTAGACATGCTTAACATCCACGACAAACAATGAAGGTATCTAATATAACTATTATATTAAAACATAACCTTAACATGCATACTATATATCATAACAATTATAACATACTGCCAATGCATGTAACATGCTTCCTACGGTGGGGTTTTAAATCTACATGGCATACTGTATGCATATACATGAATTTATTTAATTATCACATACATCTCATGCATAAACAATTAAATACTAACTGTTATCGTTTTTGTTTTGGCATAAACAAGCAAACAGATAGCTAACTATTACAAACAACTTCATACCATCTTTGAATCGCTCAAATCGCTCCAAACTAAACCCAAAACAACTTGAACCGGGCTGGACGAGTCTGTACGAACCAACCACAACCATTTGAGACTAAACCGGATTGAACCTTGAGTAAACCGGTCGAATCGGTTGCTCTCGGTTCAACCTCAATATGCTGCTAAGGCCGATCGTGTACCACCGGGAGGTAATCGTCTAGTTTCGTCGCCTTCGGTTGAGAGGAAGTACACGATCGCATAGTGTTTGCTAGAAGCTAGACGATCGTTTAGCTCTATTGCATAGGACTAGACGATCGTTTAGTTCCATCGCAGTGTAATCATTTAGCTCCATCGCATAGTATTAAACGATCGCAGAACACCATCGCCCAGCGTATTCAAGTCATCGTTTAGTATCCGCCGCAGCTAAACGATCGCATAGCTCCATCTTATAGAACATCATCACATCGTATAGCATTTATCTACCCGACCGCTTAGCTCCGCGACCAAACGAACGCTCAATGCTATCACGTAGCAGTTCATCGCATCGTTTAGCGCACATCATTGCTAAACAATCATATAACGCCATCATTTGGCAAAATCAACGAATCGTTTAGTTCCCACGACTCAAACTAAACGATCGCGTAATGCTATCGTATAGCAAATGTACGCATTGCTTAGCTTCCGCAGGTACACGATTGTGTAGCGTTCAATATCACAACGACCAGCGCATATTACTAAACGATCACATAGATTTTCTTCTCATCGTATAGCGTCTAGAGCTAAACGATCGTTAGTGACTGGACCTCAGCAACAGATTGAAGTAAAAGCTGAAAACTCTGGAACAGCAGCTCGAACTCCTTCGCTTATTCCTTCAATTACATCTTAATTTCAACTCTAATGACTCCAAATAAATTACAAACTCTTGCTAACATATAAATTCTCATTAAACAAGAGCCAATTACAAATTTAATTGAGAAATTAAAGAGAATTAAAATGCCAAAACAGAGAAAACCATAGCAGTACAATAGTTTCATATATCTCATGAAATAACACCCACCTTGCCAAAATTAGATCAAATTGAAAGCTTAAAAGATGCTTTGATATTAATTGTTAGAGTTAAACAACACGCAGCAGAAGAATCAAGGATCCATAAGCATTCTAATTCACTAATTTTGGAAAAAACTAAAGCATGTTGTTCATAAAAATGGGTTTTCAGAACATACCTTTGAAGAACTTTTCAAGAAAATCGCTGTTCAACTATTGTCTTCACTTAATATCAACGTGAACCACCTCAAAGCCTTCCCTACTAGCTCTTGGAGCTTTAGGCCAGAATTGTGGGACTCAAGAATAGCTTATAGATGTGGAGAAACAAGGGAAGCTCACAGCAGCAAGTTGAAGAAGACAACTTCTTCTTCACCACGATTTTTCTCTCAAAATTCTGTATTCTTTTATATTCTCCAACAACTCCAATTTTCTTTATATATCAAGATGAACATGCAAAGAGATGGAGTGCATGGCTTGCAACTCATGCTTGGGGAATCAAGGTAGAGAAAATCATGGTTTGTGTGGAAGCATAAAGATGATGATAATGGAAAAAACACTTTTTCCATTATGTGCCATGCAAAAATGATTTTTCCATTTTATTTTTAAAATACAAAATGACTTTTAAATCATTTTGATTTAAAATTTGATTTTCTTAAATTAATTTCATAAATTAATTTTAAAAATTAATTAATTTAATATCAAATATTAAATTAATTTTTGCACAATTATCATCTTTATATATTTAAATCATATTTAAATATTTATTCTCTTGTTCCGTTTAATTTGAACGTTTCAAATTAATTTCTCAAGATACCCTAAAGCGTACCCATTTACGAGCTAGTAGTAGAACCTCGCGGACCTATAGATCATGGGCTCCAACGATCCGAGATTAATCGACTAAACTCATTAGACCGATCTAACCCCCATTCGTTAACTAATGGGTGATTCCACTAAAGCCCATAGTTGAACTCCCCTCACTGTAGATATATTATGTCCACTCGATATAACCATGATTAGTAAGTGTGGAATATGGATGATATGCGTTGATGGATTTACGTTGTGCACTCAAGTTTCCCCAGCGAAATCCAAGTGTAAATTCTTCTGAGTTTTCTGGTAAGTCCAGGATCGATCATAGGGACTTGTGAAAATAGTTTGCGTTGATAATTTTCTTATGAAAACTTTGCGGTAACCGGTAAAATAAATAAGGTGGTTGGTTTGTTGGTTGCGTTGATTGAAAATAAATGAAATAAATGCGGCGGATTTGAGAAACGAAAGTTGCGTTGATAGAAGCAATGAGTATGTGATGAACGGGTTGAGAAGACCTTTAGCTAACATCACTTGGGAATGCGTCAGACTATGCGATCATGTTAGTATCATGCACAACAAGTCATTTTCCAATGTAAATGCGATGCTCCTATATCTAGGACGCAAGTGTTGCATGAAAAATGTCCATAGAGCTTATTCCTAAGTCTCTACTCTTGTCCTATGCGTTGATGCAAAATGCATGAAAGAAAGGTGACTGCATACAATCATATCTTATTGTTAAGATGCATACGATGCGTTGATAACAAATAGTGCTCATCTCTAAGCTCTTATCTTCTGTTTATGCGTTCTAATCTGGTTTTTCCAAACCTAGATTCTGACCTGACCTTCCCAAGTCTAGATCCTGTCCTTAGACTACCCTCCCGAGTATCTCTATAGACGAATGAAGCATACATAAACAAGATAACCACAAAGAATGAAGCTCGTTGTGCTAGCTAAATGCTTCTCAACCCATTCAACTAATTTAGTTACTCATGCGTGAATTACATAGAGTGAACAGATATAGAGAAAGAAATTCCATTATTATAAATAAATTAAGTACAAAATTCCAATGGAAGTTAAGGTAGAGAGCCTGGTAGTAATTCCTTGCTGTTCGAGGCTTTTTACATTGGGATCTCTATTCTGATGTAAAGATATTCCTGCTTCTGCAGGAGTCGGCCCTCTCTCTGTCTTGGAGCTTCCGGTGCTTTCCCAAGCTCGCTGGAACGATCTACCAGCACATCTTCTTCCTCGCGTCCGCCTTAAAATGAAAGAAGACTATGGACAGAGACGCGAACTTGTAAAATAATGAAATAATCGATTGCTTAACCTCTCCTCTGAAGAATGAACTTGGTATTTATAGGGCATCAAACGTGAAAAGCGGTTTCTCTCTCCTGGCTGTACAGATGGGAAAACTTTAATTCCTGACTGATGCGTTAGATAATTGTCACCGATAAAGTTGGATGTACTTTGTATCGGCTGTCAACTTAATTTGGATCCAACTGCCGTCAGCTTTCTGTCCCATTGATCTTAATTGTCCTTTCGTCCGGATGCGTCCACTATGTTACGGTGATTCTTTTTGGGTTTGCGAGCACGATCAACGCAAAGTCTTGCGGTGAAGTTGCACTCGACCAATGTATTCTTATGATCGCATTCTTTGCATTGGGTTAATGCATTATTCTGCACAAAAATATAAAGATCAACTTCTCTAATGCGTTGGACGCATGCGACCACAATATTATAGAATTTATGCTTAATGGACGAAATTTAACATATTTCAGCAACACAAACTAACATTGTTTAAGGATTTAGCACTATGATAATGTGCATTTCTACCTATTATCACACCCCCAAATTTAAACAATGCTTGTCCTCAAGCATAAACTAAGGATTCCTTTAGCAAGTTAGCCGCAGAGTTCTTTCCCTAGATTTCTCAAGGATACTTCGTTCAAATCTTATATGCCAGAATTTCCTTAAGTCTTATTCAAATCTTTTCCTAAAATACTTCTAAGACTTAGGGATGCAAGCTTATCTTTCAAAAGGACTTTATTGAATTCCGGAACATCGCATGATTTATTTCAAAAAGAAAATTTTCCACAAGGGTGTCGAATGATTTATCCTCGCACAAAAATTTTCTTCATTGCAATTTTTTTTCTGTCCTTGTGCTTGTTCGAGTGCCTTGCCTTCTTTTTGGCTTGCCCCCACGGGTGTCATGCGGACATCCAACTACGAGCAATGCACTCTTTCTCAGACTAAACTCATACCAACTTTGCAGTGGAGTTGCGGTCATTTATTTATGCGTTGATGCTGGCGACTTATTTTCGTTTTGGCTTGCCCCTACGCGAGTCATTCAGACATCCAACTACGGGTAAGTGCCCTTCACAACTTAACTCGTATCAACATGGGTTTCCCATTGCATTGACAGTGGAGTTGTTATTCAATTTTTTTTATAGCAATGTTGAAAATAAATACCGTAAATACCTCACCCCCAAATTTAAAATATGGCAATGTCCTCATTGCCAAAAGAAATTAAAATAAATCATGTGATGGTCATTGAATGCATAGTAAAGAGAGTTTGAAAGAAAGCTAGCAAACTCCTAACTTCTAGAAATATTTCATGAGGTGACTATCTTAAGATTTAAGTTGACTCTAGTATAGTCGAAAGGGATAGAAGCATAGTTTTCATCATTGAAATCATACTTGGTGAAGAAACAACATGCGGTAAACTACTAAATTTATCTACTCGACAAATGATTGCGGTAATCGGGGAGGATGCGGTGATAAAACTCTAAAAATTAAAATGCAATGTGATAGCGCAAAATTTGAAATAAAGATAAGAAAGAGTACACCCCCAAATTTTGCGTCGTCGCCCGCATTGAGTATTGATGCATCCATCCCTGCGGCGATCTTTGCTTTTGTGGATTGCAGTGATGAAATCAGAATATTTGCTTCTTCTTGTAGTATCTCTGCAATTCTGTGCCTTAATCCTTGTAAACAGACAAAGAGAGGGTCAAATGATTTCAAAACAAAACAACAAGTTTTTTTTTTTAATTTATTATTTATTTTTTTATGTTTTTAGAGAAAGATAAAATACAGATAGTAGTCACATGACAAAGATTTAAATGTTCAAGAGTTTAGTAAGGGATAGTTTGGGTTTTTCAACTTTGCTGAGGCTGTTTCTGGCTGAAAATCTCCTCCGTAATATGCTTTGATTCGTTGTCCATTAACTTTAAATGTATGACTGCCATCCTCAGTGATCAGTTCCACCGCACCATGTGGAAAACCTCTTTGATGATGAAGGGACCAAACCAACGTGATTTTAATTTTCCTGGGAAGAGCCGCAATCTTGAGTTGAAGAGTAAGACCTTTTGCCCGATTTGGAGGTTTCTAGCGCATATGCGTTTATCATGGCAACGCTTGGTGCGCTCTTTATAAATCTTCGCATTCTCATATGCGTTGATCCTCCATTCTTCTAGCTCGACCAGTTGTAGTTTCTGCCCTTCTCCTGCTTTCTTTAGATCGAAATTCAGTTTCTTGACCACCCACAATGCTTTATATTCCAGCTCCAACGGCAAGTGACACACTTTGCCGAATACCAACGAATAAGGGGATATACCTATAGGTGTTTTAAATGCGGTCCGGTATGCCCATAACGCTTCATTAAGCTTCATTGCCCAATCCTTTTGCGAAGGTTTGATTACCTTCTCAAGTATAAATTTAATTTCTCGATTGGACACTTCAGCTTGGCCATTTGTTTGCGGATGGTATGCGGTGGCCACTTTGTAGAGGATATTGTACTTACGCAACAGCTCCTTTATATTGTGGTTGACAAAGTGTGATCCTTCATCACTTATGATGGCACGGGGAGTGCCAAAACACGTGAAAATATTTTTCTTCAGGAATTAGGAGACTACTGCTGCATCACTTGCGGCGCATGCAATTGCCTCTACCCACTTGAAGACATAGTCAACGTCTAATAGAATATAGTGCTTACCGTTTGAAGGAGGGAATGGTCCCATGAAATCAATCCCCCAATTGCGTTCTTCCATGAAATGTTACCAGTGTGTTGACACCGATCACATTTCATTGCGTAATCAGCAGCATCCTTGAATAATGAAGGCCAAAAGAATCCACTTTGCAAAACTTTGGCTGCAGTACGTTGTCCTCCAAAGTGCCCTCCATATGGCGAATCGTGGCATTGTGACAATATGCATTGTTGAGCAGCATCTGGGATGCATAATCGAATGATTTCATCTGCACCTCTTTTATATAGATTCGTTCATCCCAATAATAGTGTCTGCATTCATTCTTGAGCTTCTTCTGTTGATGGTAGGTGTAATCTTTAGGAAATTGTTCACAGACCAAATAATTAACGATGTCCGCATACCAGGGCAGTTCTTCTATGCGAAACAGCTGCTCGTCCAGGAACACGATACTCATTTAAAATTCATTGTGGTCAACCTTAGGCTTTTCCAGTCTGGAAAAGTGATCTGCAACTTGATTCTCTGTCCACTTTCGATCAATTATCTCGATATCAAATTCTTGAAGGAGAAGAACCCATCTGATCAATCTCGGTTTTGCGTCCCTCTTTCTCATCAAATATTTGATTGCCGAGTGATCAGTATGAATGAGTACCTTAGTTCCCAACAAGTATGCTCGGAATTTTTCCAACGCAAAGATTACAACTAGAAGCTCTTTTTCAGTGGTGGTATAATTAATTTGAGTAGGGTTCAGAGTTTTACTCGCATATGCGATGGGGTGCAAAATTATTTTCTTCTTTTGCACTAGTGTGGTTCCTATCGCATACCCACTTGCGTTGCACATGATTTCAAACGACAGTGTCCAATCCGGCGCAATTAAGATGGGTGCGGTAATCAGCGCATCCTTTAAAATTCGAAATGCGCCGAGGAAATTGTTGTCAAATTCAAACTTTCTGTGTTCCTCTAGTAACGCACTCAATGGTCTTGCTATCTTAGAAAAGTCTTTAACGAATCGTCTATAGAATCCAGCATGCCCCAGGAAGCTTCGTATTTCCTTCACGTTGGTTGGAGGTGGAAGCTTTTCAATTGCGTCAATCTTTGCTTTTTCCACCTTCAACCCTTCTTAAGAGACCTTGTGTCCTAACACTATACCCTCTGTCACCATGAAGTGAAATTTTTTCCAGTTAAGCACCAGGTTCGTCTCTTCACATCTTTTTAGAAGTTTCTCCAAATTAGCCAGGCAGACTTCATAAGTGTTTCCATAAATGGAGAAGTCATCCATAAATATTTCTACTGAGTCCTTGAGATAATCTGAAAAGATTGCCATCATGCACCTCTAGAACGTGCTTGGTGCATTGCAGAGACCGAACGGCATGCGGCAGAAAGCAAATGTCCCATATGGACAGGTGAATGTGGTCTTGTCTTGGTCTTCAGGAGCTATCATGATCTGGTTGTACCCGACATATCCATCCAAGAAACAGTAAAAATCATTCCTTGCCAATCTGTTCAGCATTTGATCGATGAATGGCAGAGGGAAATGATCCTTCTTTGTGGTCGCATTCAATTTGCGATAGTCCATACATATGCGCCATCCAATGATGGTTCTTTGAGGTATTAATTCATTGTTCTCATTGGGGACTACCATCATTCTGCCCTTCTTCGACACACATTGCACGGGGCTGACCGACATGCTATCTACAAAGGGATAGATAATGCCCGCATCCAACCACTTGATAATCTCCTTTTTGATGACCTCTTTCATCGTCGGGTTAAGTCTGCATTGATTCTCAATGGTTGCTTTATGGTCATCCTCAAGAAAAATGTGGTGCATGCAGTACGCGGGGCTAATTCCTCTGATATCAGTGAGCGTCCAGCCGATCGCTCACACATGCTTTTTGAGAATGCTCATCAACACATTCTTTTGATCTGCATTAAGTGCGGAGGAAATTATCACTGGCAGCTTCTCATTCTACCCAGAAATGCGTACTTCATATGTGTTGGATGGGTTTTTAGTTCAAGGGTTGGTGGCTCCACGAGAGAAGGTTGCGTTATTTTTCTTTCTTCCTTCGGCTCTTCTTCTTGCATTGTGATCGATCCTTCTTCTTTGTTTGTTTTTGCTACGATCGCATTGCAGGCAGCTATGGATGCGTCGACATCCTCTTCTTCATACTCTTCATCATACTTTTCTTCTTCAATCAAATTCATGTCATCATCGGAATCTTGCAGGTCTTCCTCATCAGGAAATTTCATGGCACGAATTATATTAAATTTGAGCTTCTGTTCGTTTATGCTCAAAGTGATCTCGCCCTTGTGCACATTAATTTGAGCATGACCCGTTGATAGGAAAAGTCGCCCCAAAATGATGGGCACATCTTTATCGGCCTCATAATCTAGGATGATGAAGTCAGCTGGCAAAATAAATTTATCAATCGTGATCAGCACGTCCTTCACCTTACCCTCTCGATGAACCAGAGATCTGTCGGCCAGTTGGAGAGTCACGGATGTGGCACAAGTTGCCCACATTTAGTTGTCGAAAGATTGACAGCGACATCAAATTTATGCTGGCCCCCAAGTCACACAGGGCTTGCCTAATATAGAGTTCTCCTATGGAGCAAGGAATAGTGAAGCTCCCAAGATCGCTCATCTTCAGTGAGATAATAGATTTGAAACTTTGCATTAGTGCCACCGTGCAAATTTTCCAGCGCCTCTTTTCTTGTTACCATGTCCTTCAGAAACTTGACATAGGCAGGCATTTCCTCAATCGCTTCACTGAAAGGAATGTTAACATGTAATTGCTTTAACATAGATAAGAAGTGTTGGTATTGTACCTCATCATTTTTCTTCTTCTTTAGCCTCTGAGGGAAATGTGGTAACTGGACTTTCACGGTTCCCATTTCATTTGACTTTGAGGTTGACGCAACCTCAGGTTCTACTGCTTCATTTTCTTTTTCTTCTTCTTCCGTTGCTGCAATCTTAGGTTCAGCTGCGATGAAGTTTAATCTATTCTGCTTCTTCTTTTCTCCCTCCACAGTCTTTCCACTGTGCAATATCACAACCTGACATTGCTCCTTACCTAAACCCCCTGGGTTGCGTGGAAGCTCGGTTGAACTTGGCAGCGCCTCTTGCGGTCTACTTTTGAGCTCATTTGCAATTTGGCCCATTTGCAATTCAAGGTTGCGGATGGACGTAGCCTGTCTATAGAGCACCGTCTCATTTTTCTCTATATATTGCTTCAATAGGCCTTCTAGGGAAGAAGATTGCGGTGGTTGTTGTGAGCTACTTGCCTTGTTGCTCTGTTGACCATTGCTACATTGAAAGAACCCTGGTGACCCTTCTTTTTGTGCCACAGATTGAAAATTTTGTTGTTGATTCTTCCAAGCAAAGTTTGGGTGGTTTTTCCACCCGGGGTTGTAGGTGTTGGAAAAGGTGTTGTTCTTTACAAAATATACAGACTGTGGGTTTTATGGACAATCCTCCATTGCATGCCTATCACCGCAAGTCGCACACCTTGTGGTGTTTTGACTTATTGCATTGATTTGCCCACCTTGCAGTGTTGGGCTACTGATCGGACCAACCTTTTAAACCTTGCCTAGGCATCGCTGAGCAATTCGTCCATATCTTGTTCAAAATTAGTAATAAGCTTTCTCCGTCTCACGTTCTCGGTAGGTGGGAAATACTTCTTAATAAACTTCTCCACCACCTGCTCCCAAGAAGTGATCTCCCCTAGTTCGAGCGAATAAGCCCATTTCTTAGCCTGATCACAGAGAGAAAATGGGAACAACATTAGATGAACCTCCTCAGCAGAGATATTCGGGAACACAAAAGTATTGCAGATTTCAATAAAACTTCGGAGATGGGCGTGCGAATCCTCGCCACGCCTTCCTTCAAATTGGCCTGTAGCCTGAATCATCTGCAGCATCATCGGTTTCATTTCAAATCTACTTCCATCTAAGGCAGGCCTCATGATTCCCGGAGAGAAATCATAGAGGTTTGGCGATGCATAGTCCCTAATAGGCCTATCGCGATCGTTGGCCAACAGAATTAGATTTGCCATGACATTGTTGTTGTTTGGTGCTTCATTTCTAGGCTGCTCCGCCATCTCTTCTTTATCGAATTGTGGTTGCTGTTGGCGGTCCCTTAGTCTCCTTCGAAATGTTCTCTCAATCTCCGGGTCGAAGTCCCCAGCAACGACGCCAAAAACTTGTTGCGTTCTTTTATTAAGTGTGGAATATGGATGATATGCGTTGATGGAATTACGTTGTGTACTTAAGTTTCCCCAGCGGATTTCAAGTGTAAATTCCTCTGAGTTTCATGGTAAGTCCAGGGTCGATCACAAGGACTTGTGAAAATAGTTTGCGTTGATAATTTTTTTATGAAAACTTTACAGTAACGGGTAAAATAAATAAGGTGGTTGGTTTATTGAAAATAAATGAAATAAATATGGCGGATTTGAGAAACGAAAGTTGTGTTGATAGATGCAATGAGTATGCGATGAACGGGTTGAGAAGACCTTTAGCTAGAGTTACTTGGGAATGCGTCAGACTATGCGATCATGTTAGTACCATGCACAACAAGTCATTTTCCAATGTAAATGCGATGCTCCTATATCTAGGACGCAAGTGTTGCATGCAAAATGTCCATAGAGCTTATTCCTAAGTCTCTACTCTTGTCCTATGCATTGATACAAAGTGCATGAAAGCAAGGTGACCGTATACAATCATATCTTATTGCTAAGATGTATGCGATGCGTTGATAACAAATAATGCTCATCCCTAAGTGCCTATCTCCTGTTTATGCGTTCTAATCTGATTTTTCCAAACCTAGATTCTGACCTAACCTTCCCAAGTCTAGATCCTGTCCTTAGACTACCCTCTCGAGTATCTCTATAGATGAATGAAGCATACATAAACAAGATAACCCCAAAGAATGAAGATTCCCTCGTTGTGCTAGCTAAATGTTTCTCAACCTATTCAACTAATTTAGCTACTCATGCATGAATTACAGAGAGTGAACAGATATAGAGAAAGAAATTCCATTCTTATAAATAAGTTAAGTACAAAATGCTAATGGAAGTTAAGGTAGAGAGCCTGGAGCTTCCGGTGCTTTCCCAAACTCGCCGAAACGATCTACCAGCACACCTTCTTCCTCGCGTCCGCCTTAAAATGAAAGAAGACTATAGACAGAGATGCGAACTTGTAAAATAATGAAATAATCGATGGCTTAACCCCTCCTCTGAATAATGCACGTGGTATTTATAGGGCATCAAAGGTGAAAAGCGGCTTCTTTCTTCTGGCTGTACAGATGGGACAGCTTTAATTCCTGACTGATGCGTCAAATAATTATCACCGATAAAGCTGGATGTACTTTGTGACCGTTATTGGTTGTGAACTTAATTTGGATCCGACTGCCGTCAGCTTTCTTTCCCATCGATCTTAATTATCCTTTCGTTCGGATGTGCCCACTATGTTGCGGTGATTCTTCTTGGGTGAATGTTTGCGAGCACGATCAACGCAAAGTCTTGCAGTGAAGTTGCGCTCGACCAATGTATTCCTATGATCGCAGTCTTTGCATTGCGTTAACGCATTATTCTGCACAAAAATATAAAGATCAACTGCTCTAATGCGTTGGATGCATGCGACCGCAATATTATAGAATTTATTCTTAATGGAGCAATTTAACATATTTCAGCAACGCAATCCAACATTGTTTAAGGATTTAGCACTATGATAACGTGCATTTCTGCCCATTATCACACCCCCAAATTTAAACAATGCTTGTCCTCAAGCATAAACTAAGGATTCCTTTAGCAAGTTAGCCGCAGATTTCTTTCCCTAGATTTCTTAAGGATACTTCGTTCAAATCCTATATGCCAGAATTTCCTTAAGTCTTCTTCAAATCTCTTCCTAAAATACTTCTAAGACTTAGGGATTGCAAGCTTATCTTTCAAAAGGACTTTACTGAATTTCGGAACATCCCATGATTTATTTCAAAAAGAAAATTTTCCACTAGGGTGTCGAACGATTTATCCTTGCACAAAAATTTTCTTCATTGCTATTTTTTTCTGACCTTGCACCGGTTCGAGTGCCTTGCCATCGTTTTGGCTTGCCCCCACGAGTGCCATGCGGACATCCAACTATGAGCAATACACTCTTTCTCAGACTAAATTCATACCAACTTGGTAGTGGAGTTGCAGTCATTTATTTATGCGTTGATGCTAGCGATTTACTTTCGTTTTGGCTTGCTCCCATGTGTGTCTTTGGACATCCAACTACGGGTAAGTGCCCTTCATAACTTAACTCGTATCAACATGGGTTTCCCATTGCGTTAACAGTGGAGTTGTTATTCAATTTTTTTTATAGCAAGGTTGAAAATAAATACCATAAATACCTCACCCCCAAATTTAAAATACGAAAATGTCCTCATTGCCAAAAGAAATTAAAATAAGTCATGCGATGGTCATAGAATGCATTGTAAAGAGAGTTTGAAAGAAAGCTAGCAAACTCCTAACTTCTAGAAATATTTCATGTGGTGACTATCTTAAGATTTAAGTTAACTCTAGTATAGACGAAAGAGATAGAAGCATAGTTTTCATCATTGAAATCATACTTGGTGAAGAAACAACATGCGGTAAACTACTAAATTTATCTACTCGGCAAATGATTGTGGTAATCGGGGAGGATGCGGTGATAAAACTCTGAAAAATTAAAATGTAATGTGATAGCTCAAAATTTGAAATAAGATAAGGAAGAGTACACCCCAAAATTTTGCGCTGTCACCCGCATTGAGTATTGATGCATCCATCCCTGCGGTGATCTTTGCTTCTGTGGATTGCGTACAATCACTTGTTTAGGAATTGGACGAAGAAGAAAACTGAGTTAAGCCAAAGAATACAATCTCTTGTATTTCTTTGGCTCAATCTCGTTGTGTACAATCACTTGTTTAGGAATTGGACGAAGTTTCTTCCTCAAGATTGGCTTTCTCTGCTCCCTGACCGGCGGTAGTGGTGGTTCTCAACCCTTCTGATCGTCTTGGCACCACAGCACAGCTTCTACAGAACTAGAACTATGACCACAATATACAGAGAGTAAGGATCTTGATAATTTTTGAACTTCTTGACTCTAAAGGGACTTGATCTATTTATAGGTGTTGGTTACGTCCACTTGGTGAATGGTCAGCATTAAAGTCCATGCCCTGATCAGCATTAAAGTCCATGCCCTGATTAGCCGCCTGACTCTCGGAAGCATTTCAGACGTCGCCTGCTGCGTGGAAGCTTTTCAGACGCCGCCTGCTGCAGGTGTCCATACTTGCAAGTGGTGATGTGACACAATCAGCCTGGAGCAATGAATCTTCTCTGCGTTGAACTCCCTCCGACGCATGGCCCATGCGTTAGAGCTTTTCCTGCGGCACTTGTCTAATGCGTTAGCGTTAATCCTTGTGTTGAAATCCTGCAATACAATGCGTTAGTGCCACGATATTTAGTAATAAAACTTCTTTTGCATGAGTTTGCTAATGTTTGAATAAATCCATGTGTTTCTTCTAAAAATGAGGAGAATCTATCATTAAAAACCTTAGTTGTTCCAACTTAAGAGCAAAACTAACTTGTATTTCTACAAGTTATCAACATACCACTATAGCTTAGTAGTTGCACTCTCTTCTTTGTAGATATATTCATGTCCACTTGATTTAACCATAATCAATAAGTCGATCCTTCATAGGTCCTTTGTATTTACAACTTGGCCAAAATTATCGTTTTACCCATGTAATACATCTTGCTCCTTAAGTCTCTACTGATCTTCTATTGAACAATTGGTTTATGGTCCAACCAATAAATTGAATCCCTCTTTACCATGAGAGGGTGACGCCCCTATGTTCAAGACCAGAAGTCAGTATTTAAAGGAACAACCTATTTGCTAACCCTCAGATGAGTAGGAGTGAATTCCGTCTTGCAAGACTATGTCTCCAGCTATCTACCCGATCTTACCCCTAAACTGGGAGACTTATTAAGAGGTGATGTTGAACCACTCTCACTTATGCAAATTAAAGGATAATCCCGAATAAAAAGGAGTTCATAGTTAGCTCAGGATTAAGATCGAGTTACCTTAGGTCATCAATTTAAAATAGTCAGTTTTAACAGTAACGATCGTTATAATGAAAAGTGACTATTTCGTGGCCTAGTCTTATGCAAACGTCTTTTACATAGGATGCCCCCACTCACATATCTCCACATGAACGACGTTGGGATCTCATCATTTTTACTAATATACAAAGTGGGTGCATCGATAGTATCCCCAGGATAAGGTGCCCAACCTCATCTATATACTTATAGACCTTTTTGGCTATATACTAAAACTTGATCCACTTTTATATCTCTACGTAAACTTTAAATATTCATGTTATAGCCATGGGTTTATTTATTGGATTATAGATAAATGTAGTTCAATAACACTTTTATTAAAAGAAGTCTCAATAATACTTTTATTGTGAATAGAATATGTTTAATGTTTACAAACTGCGAGTTTTAGGACATATATATATAGATCTTTTTGGCTATATACTTTTATTGTGAATAGAATACTATGAAGCACAGATACTTCATGTGAGGCAAAGAATCAGTATCAGACACGTATTGGATACCAATACTTCCAGATACTTCCTAGATACGTATCTGACACATGATTTGACATATCTATATTTTCAGATACTTTTTAGATACGTATCTAACACACGATTTGACGTATCTATTTCTATGCGTACTTTTTTTTTTAAATAAAAAAGACAAGTAACTCATCTAATCTTTCCCAATCTAAAATTAGGAAACCTATTAAAAAAAATTCACTACTTGAGTCCAAAACTAAAAAAAAAAAATAAATAATGAACCAAACCCTTGACTAGAATCATAGAATCTTCATCTTCACATTTGAGCCCCCACAAAGTCCACCAAAATATAAACCATTTGGATATCTTCAACAATTCAATGAAGAAGTTCTTTGTTTATCTTCATACTTCTCCCTTTAATCTTCTTCTTCTTTTTTGTTATATGAGTCACTTTTCTATTGCATTTTATTAACTATTGTACTTCAACATCTTAAATGTTGCTTTTTTGTATTGTATTTCAGTGTTTGTATTCTATTTTGTGCTATTGTTATTAACTTGTATGCTAAATTTATCTATATCCTATATTTTCTTAAAGAAAAAAAAATGTATCTTTAACGTATCAGTATCCTCATTTTTAGAAATATATATTAAAAATATATATATAAAAAAAGACGTATCCTTAGACATATCCGTATCTTAGTTTTTTAGAAATTGACGAATCGTCGTATCCAATCGTATCCGTATCGTGTACCCATATCTGTATCTGTGCTTCATAGTATATATATATATCATAATCATTAGTTATTATATTGTATCAAATACAATATAATCTATAGTTTTTATTTCTCTCAATAATATATGGTAATTAATATAAATCACATTTATACTAAATTTAATTATACGAATATCATCTATATAATTAGTATTTCAATCACATTCAAATATTTAATTCCTCTCAAAATTAAAATTTATATTATAATGCATCAAATATATTAAATTAATTATATCACATATAATTAATTTCCTCAATTAATTTAAACAATTCAAATTAATCCAAAATTAGTAATCCATGTTGAGCTTCAGAGGGGACCTTATGGATCTGTAGATTGAAGCTACAATGATACTTGAATATTAATTAAACTCCTTTAACTAAATTAATCAACATCCATTAACCATCGACCACTCTACTAATGACCGATAGTTGCACTCTTCGCACTACAGATATATTTCTGTGATCATTGGATATAACCAGTCAATAGTGCAATGACCCTTAACAAATTGCTCGTAAGTACAGTTAGGTCAAAATTATCATTTTGCCCATGTAGATACATCTACCTCCTTAAGTACCACTTATCCCTCTAATGAATAATAAGTCATAGTCCAATTATGACCAAACCCCACTTGGGCCAAGAGATGGTGTGGCACCACATTGTTAAAATATCGAAATAAACCCTTAAGGGAGCAATTTATTTACTTACCTCGACATTAGGGAAGGAGTGAATTCCGTCTTGTACATCTGTGTTCCTAACTCCCCAATGAGACGAATCTCCAAAATGGTAGGCTTATTGAGTCGACGATCTGGCCACTCTCACCCATACAAATCAAAGAACCTGACCTTCATAGGCTCGTTAAAAACTCACTCAGGATTCAGTTCTTGTCACCTATTGTCATCCTAGTGAAATGTAAGTCTCTACTATTAACGTCGTTATATAATGAGACTACTCATTTCGTGGTTTGGTCTTATATAAACTCTTATGTATAGAATGTCCTCGCTCTCATGTCTCTATATGAATGATTAGAATTAGATCATTTGTAGCACTTTAAAACAATTGTAACATCTACAAAGCGAACTGTATTTGTAGTGTCACTAGGGTAAGGTATCCAGTTTTATCCATCTACTACAGACCATTTAGGTTATCACTTAAACATGATTCACTTGTATGTCTCTACATACAAGTTTCAGCTATAGAAGATAACCTTAGATGTCGGTTTATTATTTTTGTGAGTTGATGCTACTAAATGTCGAATAAAATACCTAAGATTTTATTAAATAAATGAGTCGTTTGTACATTACAATTATAAACTATAGGACCGACACGATTTAGGGTATCAATCCCAACATTTCTAATGCAATTCCTTTTTCCTCTACCTCTAGTGTTTCCTGCTGACTTATATGCTCGGACCTACTTCGATCGTTTCTTATTCCTTCTTCCTGGCTTCTATATGTCAGACTCTTTTCTACTCTCATAGCAGCTTCCTCTAATTTAGAGAATTCATTCCATTCCACATTAGCTGTTATAGGGGTACAGATATCTTTTCCAGTCCATTCATAATCTGTCTATATCTTTTGGTTCCATCTTCTATTATGCTAAAATCATACCCGAAAAACCCGGTGTATTTTTGTTCGTACCCTGCTACTGATGGGGAACCTTGTACAAGTCTGAGAAATTCATTCCGTTGTGCTTCATGGAATGATCATGAATAGCATTTCCCATAGAAGGCTTGCTCGAACTTAGACTAAGATGGTTCTTTTACACTATCCCTTCTACTTTCCAGTACTTGCTACTTGTCCTATGCCCTCTTTTGCAGTAGGAACACAACAAGTGTTACCTTTCTGTCTTCGAGCAACTGACCCTAATATACTTTTCTATTGAGTTTATCCATACCTCAGTATTTGCTAGGTCCGTTATTTCCTAAAAATGGTTACCTCTAAGACTTCAACCTTTTTAAGCCAAACTTCTCTCTAGATCTGACTCGATCGATCCTATTCCTTCTACTAACCTCTTAGTATACTGATCTAGTACTTGTTCATTTACCTCAGCACTAGCCCCAAAATGACTTAATTCATCATATGCTTCCTTGCTTTACCCTTTGGTATCATATGAAATTCCAATCTTGGGTTGCTTTTATATCTGCCACTTGTATCCATGATTCTCTACTATATAGTAACTTCTCTTGTTTCCTCGTGCACAAGCATATACTAACTCCTTAGTGCATACCTTAATGCACTATAATCCTTGAACTTTTGCCTTAAGGTTTCATCTGAAACCCTTAACCCTATTCTTATAACTAATCCTCATTTTCATAAACCATTTGACTCTTCAAGTCCCTTATCGACTCCATTAACTTTCAAATCTTCCAGGTTTTCATAAACCATTGACCTCTCTTTTTATTTTACTCATCAGGTTTCCTCTTGAACACCTGATCCTAAACCTTCCCTGAGCTTAAATCCCTTAGGTTCCTCATGAACATCTAACTCTTAGACCTTTACTAAGCATATAAATCTTAAGGTTTCCTTGAATCTTTGCTCTGATACCAACTTGTCTTCACACCTTCTTTTAGGTTAAAAAGGTAATCTAGGAAGGGTTGTGACATGGAGAGTCCAGGGTCAAACACAGGGATGTGCTTAGTTTTTTAAAAAATTAAATTAAAACTAAACAAAACCTAACCTAAAAAAATCTAAAAAATTAAAAATTAAAAATAATTTAATTAAAAAAACTAAAATAAAAAGAAAATAAACTAGAAAATAAAAACTAAAAGAAAATTTTCACCTAGCTGCCTCCATGAAGCACAAATTTTTAACGTTGGTTGCTCGATGTGACATGTCCCCTGTCAAGGTACAAAGAAATTCTCGTATTTCTCTTATCCTTTGTTAGATGATTTGATATGGCCTGGTAAGACTATAAGGGTTCCCATCTTTTGAAAAGAACCAGACATGTCGAATTTGAAAGTTTTAATTTTTATAAAAGAAAATAAAGTAAAAGACTCTAGAACTAACTCTTCAGAAAATAAAAACTCTGACTCAACTGGATTTTTTAACTTGCAAGGTAAAGATGAGCAATATCAAAAAATGTAAGAAATACTAGGAGAAAGATCAGAACGAGGCTTGGAAACCTCTAACTCTTTTATCTAAGACTAATCAAAATGAGGAATGGGCTCATACTTAATCTTACTAACTTGTTCTGAACATGGAATGGGATAGACATCATCATCATCATCGGTCTAGTGGAATTCCTTAATAAGGTTGGCTTCGGTGCTATAGATGAGGGGAAGCTCTGAATGATTCTCCAATGTCAGCACGGAATATGCAAGATGATGAATACGATGGACCTCAATTGGCACGGGGGCTTGAGTCTCCAGTGACACTCAATAGACTCCTGCTCACAGTGAGAAAACTCATTAGTAAGTTCATACATTAAGGAATCCAACGTCTTACCTTGACTAGAAACTTGAGGAACCAGCCACTCAATGAAATCATCGATGCTAGTCACTCCACTGCTCAGTACGGTGCTCTTAGAAGATGGTTCCATCAAAGACTTTTCAAGCCTCCTGACTAATTCGATAATCTGAGCAACGAGGTCACTTAGATTCTGAAACTAAGTTCTAGCTTAGGATCCGGAATAGAAGCTATCCTATGGGAAACTCGAGGGTTCTTGATAACTATAAGGATGTTCCTGCATAAACACACCAGAGCCATTAGAAAGTTTCCTAACCAAATCTTCTAAAGAAATACCTGAATTGGTAGAAGAAGATTGCATCAATAGTGGAGTTTGGCTAGACATCTCCCATGGAGGGTGGTTTTCGCGCTCAAGACCACGCGAATCTTGTAATTGACTAATGGCCAACACTTGAACAGAGAAGTTAGTTCAAATATTTTATTTTTAAGCTCATTAAATTCACTTACCTCTCATTCCTTACGCTGAGTCGCATACTTCACACGAAATGCATAATAGATGTTCATATCGTGTGCCATGAATAAATAAGAAGACACGAGAAAAGAAAAATATTTTTGGGTTTTTAAAGTTAATAGTCAATTTCAACTAAAAGAGATTAATTGGCTTGCCATCCTCGGCAATGGCGCCATTTTGTTTGGACTAGAGATCGATGTCATTGATTTGACTCCAAACCGAAACAAAAGAAAAATTATATTACTGAACTACTCCTATAACTACATAAACGTAGCAACAATGGTAAGTACGGGATCGAACTATTGGGATTGGTGTCCTAATTCTCCCGGAGTCTCGTTGTTTTGTTAAGATACACATTGTCTAATGAATAAAATAAGTGTTAATTAATTTGGCATTTACTAGTATCTAATAAACAAAGCTCTGATATTCCAAATTACAACTTTGTATTGAACTCATTTTATAGTCGCGGTGGGTTTCTGCATTTGTGGTTAATCGTTTTTTGCATCTATGGTTGCGTTGATGAATGTTTCGGGTTTAATTGCCTTTTTGTTAAGCTTTTTGGTATTACAAAGTGTTAATTTGTAAGTGCCCCTATGTTTTTGGGCATAATTCACTTAGCAATTGAGTCTGTAATTCAAAAAGTTTGTGCTCGTTGAGTCGTTCGTGATAAAGCTTCGAAGCATGGAGATGTGGTTCTCAACAAGAAGAAGACCAAGCGTTTGTCGTATCATGTAGCCTCAAACGATCATTAGAATTTCACTAAACGATCGTTTAGTTTTTTTTAGACGATCGTGTAGTATTTTCTAAACGATCATTTAGCTAATGCTAAGCCATGGGATCATTTAGTCTATCGCGTAGCGTTGGTTGCACGATCGTGTAGGTACTAGAGGTAGACAATCGTAGTGGGAGCATGTGATGCTCGTCGGTTAGTAAAAGGCGCGTGCTAGATGATCGTGTAGTTAGCAAGCTTCATTGCTTAGTTACTATCTATGCGATCGCGCGTATGCGATATGAAGACGTTAGCTAAGCGATTGCTCAGGCGATGGTGCTTCGTGGCATCGCAGTCGTTTAGACGATCGCGGAAGGTGGGCGTTTTGCGGAGCGCGCTAAGCGATCGTGTACCTCAAGCTTCATCGCTTAGTAAAGGTACGTGATCGTGTAGTAATAGCTAAACGATCGTTTAGATTTTTCTAGACGATCGTGTGGTAAATGCTAAATGATCGTTTAGCTCTGGGAGCGCTGGTAAGCGATAGAGCAAAGTGTTTGTTTTATCGTGTAGACGATCGCGGGGTGCTTAGTACACGATGGTTGGAGAAGCGATGCTTTGCCCGAGCGGTTCAAGACTCGGTTCGCCTATTTGAATCGGTGACTCCTTGTCTTTGTAATAGTTAGCTTTCCTTTTATGTTTGGCAATTCCACCTGGTTCATCAACTTTGGTTTTTATACATGTGATGTATGGTACTTATATGCCAAAGTGTTTGTCATATAGTTAAAACCCACCTTAGGTTGTGCAATTATTCATGCATCATGTATTATAAATATTATAATATTGCATGAAGAAATTACTTGAAAGCATGTGCGTGCATCATGAAATATAAGAATTATATTTTGCATGCAGTGAGCATTATCATGCATCATCCTTTTATTATAAGTGTTAAAGTCTAAGGGTGAATGAAAGCATGTTTTACTTGTTTCATTGCTGTTTTGTATAAGCGTTATATAAAAGAAGTAGCAATGAATAGACAATGCATTGAGCATGACAATTAGGTTGTTTATAAGCATTATGAATGCCTTGCACGTGTTAGCTTCGCATTGTGGTGGTTGTTTCCGTTAAAGGAAATTAGACCTAAAATCAATAATTCAGAGTTGCATGCAGACTTAGAGTGAACTCAAGTTTTTTTATTTTAAAATTGGATTGAGATAGACCAAAGTTCACATGGTTCTAAAGAGTTTAGTAACCTAGATTAATCTTTTAAAATTGGTTTAATAGGATTAAATTGGTTGGAATAAAAGACTAAATTTGTTGTAAACCTATCTATAAGGGACCTTTTGTTTAAGGCAGGTTCTGGCTAGGCTAGGGTTCTTAAGTTGGCGGAAACGTAACACCTCTACCTGGGAACCTACTGGTAAGATGAATTAGATAGATTTTCAACAAGCATGTGATGAATTGGTCAAAGACTCTATTAAAGAGTTTAATGGATGATGATCAAAAGTTGTTTCACTATCCGAGGTAAAAGTTACTCTTGGGAAAACCTAAAAGTCACTTAGTTAAAATCCTTAGCCGTGTTTTTTCTAAGTAAGCTAAGCCCTAGGTTATGAAATACTCAGTGGGAGGTAGAGGTGTTCAGATATGTCTATGATTCCACTCACGTTTCTCCCTATATATTCACACCGTGAGATTCATGCTTAGCCTCGTGGTGCCCTGGGAGCATCCCCCTTCGGATGGTGTTTACATGAGTCAATATCAAGGTGGACAGAGAGAGTGTTTTTAGTAAGTGGGTGAAGGGTGCTTGTCAACACGTCCTATGGTCTCTGTCATTGGTTCACACCGTGAGATCATTCTGTATGCCTTCGTGTCACCTTTGAGCGTTCCCTTTCAGATGGGTTTTGTGTAGTTAGTCAATATCAAGGTGAACTCCAGAAATGGATATGGTTGCTTTAGGTTTTTCCCCAATCGGATTTTTTCCTTCGGATTGGCCCTTTGGGACGGACCTTTAGGGCTTAAAATGGCAGGTCACACTTACGAGAGATTGTTAAGTAAGTTAATGATCTCTTGGCCAAATCAATGATGGCTAGTCGTTATAGGAATAAGAGTTATTCTGGTATTAATGACTGGTTGAGAACTTCTTAATTCAGAGGAGGGATAACTTACCTTCCTTCGACAGCTTTTGTCCTAAACCTTTAAACCGTCATTGGGAAACTAGATGTCACACGAGGTTCATGTTACTTTTGCTAAAACCTTATTGGATGTTGTTTTGTTTTACAATAGGTATTTGCTTAAAACCTAATGTAATGTGTTTTTCTTTTCTGCAACTCGTTAGTATTTCCGTTTAGTGCTTTTAAAATGACCAACTATTTACTGTGGAAAGAATCATGTGAAACGAATTTCGTGGCAAACGACCTCGATCCTACTACTCTCCAAAAAAGGAAACAAGACAGTAAATATGATTTATTGGTCTTGGAGATGTGTCTAGTAGAGAATGATGATTCTGCCTAGATCCTTGATTCAGGTGCTACGAATCATGTCTGTTCCTTTTACCAAGGATTCAGTTCCTGGAAAACGTTGCCACATGGAGAGATAACTCTTCGAGTCGGTAATGGTGAGGTTGTTTCAGCTGTTGCTGTAGGCAGGTTGAAGTTATTTGTTGACAAGAAATGTTATCTATTACTGGATAATGTTTTTGTAGTTCTTCATATTAAGAGGAACTTAATCTCGGTTTCTTGTCTCATTGAACAAGGATATACTGTCTCCTTTTCTGAGAATAAAGTGTTTATTTTCAAGAATGGAATGAAGATTGGTTATGGTTCAATGGAAAATAACTTATATGTACTAAGGTCGTTAGTCATAAGTTTAACACTGAAATGTTCAGTATGGCAACAACAGCTAAAAGACCAAAGGTTTCTCCTAAGAAAAACGCCCATCTTTGGCATTTAAGGTTAGGTTACATCAACCTCAATAAGATTGAGAAGTTGGTGCAATGTGAACTTCTAAAGAGTTTTGAAGAAAACTCCTTGTCGGTATGTTAATCATGCCTCGAAGGCAAGATGACTAAACGACTTTTTACTGGAAAAGGTTACAAAGCCAAGGAAGCCTTGGAGCTTGTACATTCAGATCTCTGTGGTTTGATGAATGTTAGAGCTCAAGGTGGGTATGAATATTTCATCTCTTTCATAGATGATTATTCAAGGTTTGGGTATCTCTTCCTAATGCAACGTAAGTCTGAAGCCTTTGACAAGTTCAAGGAGTATAAGGCTGAAGATGAAAACTTGTTAGGTAAGAAGATAAAAACACTATGATCTGATCGTGATGGAGAGCATATGGACCTCCAATTCCAGAACTATATGATAAAACATGAGATTGCATCCCAACTCTCGGCCCCTGGTAAACCTCGGCAGAATGGTGTATCAGAAAGGAGAAACAAAACCTTCCAGACTCGTTTTAGGGTTATGCAGTGCAGACTGCATGTTATATCCTGAACAACGTTCCCTCGAAGAATGTTTCTGAAACACCTTTTGAGTTATGGAAAGGCCGTAAAGGTAGTTTATGCCACTTCAGGATTTGGGGTTGTCCGACATATGTGCTAGTGACTAACCCAAAGAAGTTGGAACCGCATTCGAAGGTTTGCCTCTTTATAAGCTACCCCAAGGAAACAAGAGGTTGATACTTCTATGATCTAAGCGAGAACAAAGTGTTTGTTTCTAAGAATGCTATCTTCTTGGAAGAAGATCACATGAGGGATCATAAGCCACGAAGTTAACTCGTTTTACATGAGATCTCAAGTGAGACTGAGACTGCTGAGGGTTCAACAAAAGTTGTTGAACAGGCCGACAGATCAACAAGAGTTGTTGAGGTCGGAACGTCTAGTCAACCAGCTCAAGTGTTGAGATTGCTTCGACATAGTGGGAGGGTTATGAACCCACCGAATTGTTACATGAGTTTGACTGATGCCCAAAACGTCATTACGAATGATGGAGTCAAGGATCTGTTGTCTTTTAAGAAAGCAATTGATGATGTTGACAAAGATGAATGGGTTAAGGCCATGAACCAGGAAATGGAGTTTATGTACTTCAATAATGTCTGGGAGCTTGTTGATCCACCTGATGGGGTAAGACTTATTGGGTGTAAGTGGATCTTTAAGTGAAAGAGAGGTGTAGATGGAAAGGTACAATCCTTTAAGGCTAGACTCGTGGCAAAGGGTTATACCCAGGTTGAGGTAGTTGACTATGAGGAAACTTTCTCACTTGTTGTCATGCTCAAGTCTATCTGGGTTCTTCTATCCATAGCCACGTTTTATGATTATGAAATATGGCAAATGGACGTCAAGACTGCCTTTCTTAATGGTAATCTTGAGGAGACCATCTATTTGACTCAACCAGAGGGGTTTGTAGTTCCAGATCAAGAGCAAAGAGTTTGCAAGCTTAATAGGTCCATTTATGGGCTAAAACAACATCTCAATCTTGGAACATCATATTTGACATTGTTGTCAAGTCGTTTGGCTTTGACCAGAACATTGATGAGCCTTATGTTTACAAGAAGATCACCAATACCTCAGTAGCTTTCCTGGTACTGTATGTGGATGATATCCTACTCATTGGGAATGATGTAGAGTATCTGACTGACATTAAGAGTTGGCTAGCTGTTCAGTTCCAAATGAAATATTTGGGTGAGACACAATATGTTCTAGGGATCCAGATTATTCGGGATTGCAAGAACAAATGGTTAGCCCTGTCTCAGGCATCATACATTGATCAAATGTTGATCAGGTACAGGATGCAAGATTCCAAAAGGGGTTTGTTGCCCTTCAGGTAAGGAATCGTTTGGTCTAAGGATCAATATCCTAAGACACCTCAAGAGGTTGAGGAAATGAGACAGATTCCCTATACTTTTGCTGTAGAAAGCTTGATGTATGCAATGTTGTGTACCAAACCCGACATTTTCTATGTAGTAGGGATTGCCAGTCGGTATCAGTCCAATCTAGGATTTGATCACTGGACGAGGTCAAGACGATCCTCAAGTATCTTTGGAGAACGAGGGACTACATGCTCATGTATGGAGATAAGGATCTGATCATTATAGGATACATGGACTCTAACTTTCAGACCGGTAGAGATTCTCGCAAATCGACATCGGGATCAGTGTTTACTCTTAATGAAGGGGTTGTAGTATGGCAAAACATCAAGCAAGGATGCATCGCGGATTCCACTATGGAAGCCGAATACGTAGCCACTTGTGAAGCAACTAAGGAGGTTGTTTGGCTGAGGAAGTTCCTTTCAGATTTGGAAGTTGTTCCAAATATGGATTTTCCTATCACTCTCTATTATGATAACAGCAGGGCTGTGGAAAATTCGTAGGAGCCTCAAAGTCATCATCCGGGTAAGCACATAGAACGAAAATATCACCTGATCAAGGAGATTGTGCATCGCGGTGATATGATAGTCATGAAGATCACATCGGAGTACAACATTACTGCTCCCTTTACAACGGCCCTCACAGCTAAAGTCTTCGAGGGTCACTTGGAGAGTCTGGGTCCGTGGGACATGCAACATCTTGTCTAAGGCAAGTGAAAGATGATACTACGGTATGCCCTAGTAAATTATATATTGTACATTTTTATATTGTATTGTACATTAGTCTCTCGAGTCATTAAGACAAATGGGAGATTGTTGGGATTGGTGTCCTAATTCTCCCAAAGTCTCATTGTTTTGTAAAGATACATATTGTTTAATGAATAAAATAAGTGTTATTTATTTTGGCATTTACTCATATGCAATAAACAAAACTCTTTGGTTATCTTATGTCAACTTAAGCATGTATATGTGATATACAAGTGAATCATGCCTTAAGTGATAACCTAAATACGTCTGCTGTGTAAGAATTAAGGTGGTATACATGATCCTGGTGACACTACGGATACAGTCCACTTTATAGAGGTTTGCAAGTGTTGTAAACTATTATAGATGGTAGATCCTAACCATTCATGTGGAGACGTGCGAGCGGGGGTGTCCTATACAAAGAGTTTGTATAAGACATGGACCACGAGATGACTAGCCTCTGTATATAATGCCGTTGATACTAGAGATTTGCATCTCACCTACACGACTATAGGTGAAATGACCTCAATCCTGAGTATTTTGGGAACTCTTGCATTTGAAGGCGGTTCTTGATGCGTCATTTTATGTGATGAAATAATGGAATGAATTTCGGTGATGAGAATGCGTTGAGCAACAAGTTTTCTTAGCAGAATCCAAGTATAAATTCCACGGAGTTTCCTGGTAAGTCCAGGGTCGAACTCAGGGACTAGAGAAAACGGTATCCGTTGATAATTTTCAAGAAGACTTTGCGGTAACCAATAAATCAAATAGTTGTTCTTGGGTTGTTGTTTGCAGTATAAAAATTATGCGGTAGATTTAAGAAAAGATTGATGATGCGGTAGAGACCCTAAGTATGCAGAGGAACTGGATGAGAAGGTCTTTAGCTAGCGTTACCCGGAAATGCATCAGACTATGCGATCATGCTATACTCATGCGAAAGCAAATCATTTTCCAATACAAATGCGGTGCTCCTAGTTCCAAGACGCATGTGATGAATGCGATAATGTCCATAGAGCTTATTCCAAAGTCTCTACTTTTTGCCTATGCAATGATGCAAGATGCACACAATGACAAGGTGACCACACACAATCATACCCTATCTCTAGGATGCATGCGATGCATTAATAGCAAACAGTGCTTATTCCTAAGCTCCTATCTCTTGATTATGCATTCTAATCTGACTCTCCCGAGCCTGGATTCTAACCTGACTTTTCCAAGCCTAGATTCTGTCCTTAGACTACCCTCCCGAGTATCTCTAATGGACGAATGATGCATACATAACACAAGATAATCACATAGAATGAAGACCCCCAGTTATGCTAGCTAAGTGCTTCTCCATCCATTCGGCAGATTTAGCTACTCATGCGTAATAAACAAAGAGTGAACAGATATAAAGAAGTAGATTCCATTTCTATAGATAAGTTTAAGTACAAAATGAACATGGAAGATAAGTAAGTTGAGTTTACTTACTACAGTAGTTCGTTAGCGACTTGTCAACTTAATTCGAACTCGACCGTCATCAGCTTGCTGTCCCATCGTGATTTATTATGCTTTTCACCCAGATGTGCCCACCAAGTTGCGCTGACTCTATGCGGCAATCCTTCTTGAGCAGATATTTGCGAGCACAAATCACCGCAAAGCCTTGCGGTAATGCTGCACTCGACCATTGCCTTGTTGTGATCGCATATTATGCTTTGCGTCAACGCATATTCTGCATAAAAATACAAAAGTTAACTGTTTTTATGCGATGAACGCATGCGATCGCAATGCTATAAACTTAATGCTTTTTGGACGCAATCTTATACATTTTATCAACGCAAACCTGTATTGTTTAATAACTTAGCACTGTAATAACGTGCATTTTTGCCCGTTATCACACTCCCAAATTTAAACAATGCTTGTCCTCAAGCATAGGTAAAGATTTCCTTTAGAAAGTCGACCGCAATCTCTTTTCCTAGATTTCTCAAGGATACTCCATTCAAATCTTATATACCAAAATTTCCTTAATTCTTATTCAAGTCTCTTCTTAAAATATTTCTAAAATTTAGGGACCGCAAGTTTAACCTTTAAAAGGACTTTACCAGATTTTAGGACATCACATGATTTATTTCAAAAAGAACTTTTTCACTAGGTGTTAAATGATTTTTATCCTTGCATATTTTTGACATTGTTATTTTTCTCTGACCTTGCACTGATCCAAGTGCCTCGCCTTCGTTTTGGCTTGCCCCCACGTGTGTCATGCGGACATCCAACTACGAGTAAGACGCTCTTTCTCAGACTAAACTCATACCTACTTGGCAGCAGAGTTGCGGTCATTTATCGATGCGTTGATCACGATTCCTACCTTCGTTTTGGCTTGCCCCCACGTGTGTCATGCGGACATCCAACTACGAGTAAAATCCAATCACAATGTTATGAATTTTTTTATTATTATTTTTGTAGAGCTAAAAATAGCAAGGTCGAAAATAAACACCTCACCTCCAAATTTAAAATGCGGCAATGTCCTCATTACCAAAAGATTGAAAGAAGTCATGCGATGTTTTTAGGAAGTTTGGTAAAGGGTCAGTTTGAAAGAAAGCTATCAAACCACTAACTTCTAGAAATATTTCATGAGGTGACTGTCCTAAAATTAAGTTGACTCTAGTGTACATGAAAAAAATAGAAGCATGTGTTTCATTATTGAAATCATAATTGGCAAAAAGAAATCATGCGGCGACTTACTAAATTTATCAATGTTAAATGATTACGGTAACCAAAGAGGATGCGATGATAAAATTTTCAAAATTAAAATGTGATGCGATAGTGCAGAATTTAGAATAAAGTCAAGGAAGAATACAACCCCCAAATTTGCATTGTCGCCTGCATTGTTTGTTGACGCATCTCGCTTTGCAGCGATCTTCTTTCTTTGCAATGCAGTGATGAAATAATGTAGTTGCGTTTTCGTGTAGCGCCTCCACAATCGTGTACCTCGATCGTTGCAAGAAAAACATTGAGAGGGTCAAATAATCATAAAAAAACAGAGTTTAACAAAATCGTTTACCGCAATCGTTCAGCACGATCGTTTTTTTTAAAGTATAAAGACAAAGATATGATAGCAATTAAAAGACATGATAAAAATTCATGAAACATTGATATGAAACAAAAAGGATATTCAAAAGAATTGCATCCCTGATGAGGTTGAGTCGCATAGTAACTCAGGGACTGCTTATTTCAAGCTGGGCTTTTCACGTCCACGGTGGCTTTTCTTCTTTTCTCGATCTTTCGGAATCTTGACTGCCTTAATTTGGAGCCTTTCCCGATTAATATTCATCGCAATCTCCCCCTTGCGCACATCAATTAATGATTGGTGCATCTTCATCCACTTTATAATCCAAAATGATGAAGTCTGCTGGCAAGATGAATTTATCAATTGAGATTGCGGCATCTTTCAACTCTCCCTCAGGATGGATTCAGGATATGTTTGCAAGTAGGAGAGTCTCCATCATGGGTGTGAGGTTTCCCATATTCAATCGTTTGAAGATTGATAGCGGCATTACGTTTATACTCGCCCCAAGATCACATAGTGCTTGGACACTGTAGACCCCTCTAATAGAGCATGGTATCGTGAAGATTCTTGGGTCGCACATTTTTGGTGGGATCATCACATTTTGCGTTACTGCCATTGTCGCGATCTTTTCTTCATCGTTTTGTTTCTTTTTCAATCTTTGCGAGACTAGTGGTAGCTGGACTTCTTCTGCCTCATGTTCTAAATGTTTGAGGGTGGACGCAACTTCGGGGTTCATCTTCTCGGACTTTTTCGAACTATAAGTCAACGGGTCCTTGGTTATTATCGCATTCAAGTTGGTCGTGATGAATTCCTCCTCTACTTCTGCAGTCATTTTGTCGCTTAGAAAGGAGACTGCTAAGCATTGTTCTTTCCCTGTACCCCCAGTGTTGCAAGGGAGCTCCGTTGAGCTCGACAAGCCCTCTAAGGACGAAGATTGTGGTGTCCATGAACTGCTGGCTTGGTTATGCGTTGGACCGTTGGTTTGTGGGAAAAATCCGGGTGGCCCTTCTTTTTGCGCCACTGGTTGAAAGCTTTGTTGTTGATTTTTCCACGCGAAATTTGGGTGGTTCCTCCACCCGGGGTTGTATGCATCGGAATAGGGATTATTCTTTATAAAGCATACTGACTGCAGATTTTCTGGGCATCTCCACAGATGACATAACTTGCGGTCGTTTGAGCAATTGCGTTGACCTGCCCTTTTTTCGCTCTCATGCTATTAATTACGATGCCTTGAATCAAACTCATCATCGCAGTCATTTGGTTCTGAAGGGATGCGATGGCCCCATTGTTTACATCACTGTCTTTAATTCTTAATCTTTGATCGCTTTCTCGCCAGTCCTCGTGATTTTTGGAAATGCAATTAAGTATATTTTTGGCCTCCTCATATGTTTTGTCAAACAGACCATCAGCTACTGCCGTATTAGCAGCGGTCTGCGAAGCAGGGTTCAGTCCTTGATAAAAGATCTCCATTTGCAAGCAGTCTGATAATCCGTCGTGTGGACAGTCTCTTATCAGCCTCTTAAACCTCGCCCAAGCATCGCTGAGCGATTCGTCAGTTTCTTGTTCAAAATTCGTTATTAATTTCCTTCTCCTTACATTCTCGGTTGGTAGGAAATATTTATTCATGAACTTTTCAACGACTTGTTCCCACGAAGTTATCTCTCCCGGTTCGAGAGAATAAGCCCATTTTCTTTCCTAATCACACAGGGAAAATGGAAACAAAGTTAGTCGAACTTCTTCAGTAGAGATATTCGGGAACACAAAAGTGTTGCAGATTTCTATGAAGCTCCAGAGGTGGGTGTGCGGGTCCTCGCCATGCCTTCCTCCGAACTGTCGTGCAGTCTGGATCATCTGTAGCATCACCAGTTTCATTTCGAATCGGGATCCATCAATGGCAGGCCTCATTATTCCTGGAGAGAAATCGTAGAGGTTTGGCGATGCATAGTCCCAAATGGGCCTATTGCAATCATTTGCCAGTAGGATTGGATTCGCCATGACATTGTTTTCGTTTGGTGCTCCATTTCCAGGTTGCTTCATCATGTCATCTTTATCTGGTTGTTGTTGTTGGCGGCTATTTCTTAGTCTTCGTCGGAACATCCTCTCAACCTCTGGGTCATAATTAGCCAGAAATTGAGAGCTACAAAGAAATCAGAAAAATTATTGTTAGCACACTGAATTGCCGAAGTCCCTGACAACGGCGCCAAAAACTTGATGCGTTATTTTATATGATGAAATAATGGAATGAATTGTGGTGATGGGAATGCATTGAGCAACAAGTTTTCTCAGCAAAATCTAAGTATAAATTCCACTGAGTTTCCTGGTAAGTCCAGGGTCGAACTCGGGTCCAGGGAAAATGGTATGCGGTGATAATTTTCAAGAAGACTTTACGGTAACCAATAAATCAAATAGTTGTTTTTGGGTTGTTGTTTGCGGTATAAAAAGTATGCGGGGGATTTGAGAAAAGATTGATGATGCGGTAGAGACCCTAAGTATGCAGAGGAATGGGTTGAGAAGGTTTTTAGCTAGCGTTACCCAGGAATGCGTCAGACTATGCGATCATGCTACACTCATACGACAGCAAATCATTTTCCAATGCAAATGTGGTGCTCCTAGTTCTAGGACGTATGTGATGAATGCGATAATGTCCATAGAGCTTATTCCTAAGTCTCTACTTTTTTCCTATGCGATGATGCAAGATGCACACAACGACAAGGTGACCGCACACAATCGTACCCTATCTCTAGGATGCATGCGATGCATTAATAGCAAACAATGCTTATTCCTAAGCTCCTATCTCTTGATTATGCATTCTAATCTGACTCTCCTGAGCCTGGATTCTAACCTGACTTTTCCAAGCCTAGATTCTGTCCTTAGACTACCCTTCCGAGTATCTCTAATGGACGAATGATGCATACATAATACAAGATAATCGCATAGAATGAAGATCCCCAGTTATGCTAGCTAAGTGCTTCTCCACCCATTCGGCAGATTTAGCTACTCAGGCGTAATAAACAGAGAGTGAACAGATATAAAGAAGTAGATTCCATTTCTATAGATAAGTTTAAGTACAAAATGACAATGGAAGATAAGGATAGAGAGCCTGGTAGAAGTCTCTTGCTTCCCAAGGCTTTTACACTGTCAACTCTATTCTGTTCAAAAGATATTCCTGCTTCCGCAGGAGCTGGCCCTCTCTCTGATCTCGATGCTTCCGACACTCTTCCAAGTTCACCGGAATGATCTCTCGGCATAATCTCGCTTCTCTCGCTTCCGCGTTAAATAAAAGAAAATCTAAGAACAAGGCTACTTCTAACTATGGAGAAATTTATCTAACTGTTGAACTGGACGAGCAAACCCCTTCTCTGAAGGTTGCCTTTGGTATTTATAGAGCTTCGGGGTGAAAGGCTTCTTCTCTCTTATGATTGCACTGATGGGATGACATTAATTCTCTGACTAATGCGCCGAATATTTGTCACTGAAAAAGTTGAGTGTACTTGCCACAGTAGTTCATTAGTGGCTTGTTAACTTAATTCGGACTCGATCGTCATCAGTTTTCCGTCCCATCGTGATTTATTATGCTTTTCACTCAGATGTGCTCACCAAGTTGCATCAACTCTATGCGGCAATCCTTCTTGAGCAGATATTTGCGAGCAAAAATTACCGCGAAGCCTTGCGGTAACACTGCACTCGACCGTTGCCTTCTTGTGATTGCATATTACGCTTTGTGTCAACGCATATTCTGCACAAAAATACAAAAGTCAACTGTTTTTATGCGATGAACGCATGCGACCACAATGTTATAAACTTAATGCATTTTGGACGCAATCTTATACATTTTATCAATGCAAACTTGCATTGTTTAATAACTTAGTACTGTAATAACATGTATTTCTGCCCGTTATTAGTACTTTGATTAGTATGGGTGAAAATGGCTAGATTGCCAACTCAACATGCCTACCTTTTTGGGCACTTGTCTGATCTGGGAGCTGGGAACTGAAGCCACAAGATGGAATTCACTCCTTTCCCGAAGCAGGGATAAGTAGAGAGATTACTCTCTTAAGGGCTAATTCCGGGGCTTGAACATAGTGGCCACAACTTCTCTTTGGAAGAGAAGACTCAGTCATAGTAGGACTATGACTTATGTTCATTAGAGGGATCAGTGGTACTTACAGAGGCGTAATGGTTATTGGCCCAGCTGTATTTATGAGGGATCTGTGAAGGGTTGTCGCACTGCTGATTGGTTAAGATGGATACATAATATATCTGTGGTAAAGAAAGTTCAGTTGTCGGTTTTTAGTGGAGTGCCTGGCAGTTAACGGATTGTGGATCTTGTAACTAAAGAGTTTAGTAAGTTATTCACATACCGTTGGAGCTTCGAGCTATAGGTCCATAAGGTTCTCTTAGTAACTCAATGGATTCAGTTGAGGATAAGTTCTTGGTGTTGATTTGAAATGTTCAAATTGACAAGAGGTATTTTGATTATATATGATATAATCGATATGATGCATGAGATACATCTAGTGAAGGATTGATTTAAATGAGATTTACATTAAGTACCTTGGAATAGAAAAAGAACTATAGTTTATATGTTTCATGAGATGAAATATTAAAACTATAGATTATAAATATAGTATGATAAGTTGGTTATCATATATATTTATAATAATATTAATTATTGGATAATTAATTCTTTTTCTTTAATAACCAATTGAATGGGTGGTTATTGTTGATTCATGGTAACCGTGAGTTAAAAGGAAAATTGTTTTCCTAATTTTAGAAAGGTTTTTACAAAAGTTTAAAAATAGTTTTGTTTTTTCTCTTGGCAAAAAGAAACTCACGGCGATTGACAAGTAAATAACGATTATGTAGTGTTTGTAGGCGACAGACACCGAGCTAAATGATAAGCCAAACGATCACATAGCTTTTGCTAGACGATCACATAGCGCATAGCTTTAGCTAAACGACTGGGCATCGACCTATACGATAGGTCTCCGCCATCTCCCACTTGTCCGATCGTGTACACGATTGTTCTTACCTCCTTCATCTGCCTCATACCAAGTCCGAACAGAGCCCACCCTCTGGATTCTCACACCGAGAATACCAAGGTAGCCTTCTTGGTGGTGTCATACTCAACTTGACACCGTCAAGGTTCTGTGGAGGCCGTTCGTGTTACTGAGGAGTTCGTGAACGAGGCGATCGTTGAGGACGAGCACGGAGTGTTCATGTAGAGTTGCGGTCGTGTTGTTTAAGCATTCGAGGTTATTGTGTTCGAGCGTTTTTTAGCAAGGAGCGTGGAGACGAGTCTACAAATGTTCGTAGAGTTTTCTCCTTGTTCGTTTGTGGTTGTTCATGCTGTAATTTCTGTATCGATTGCATAACCGCATGTTTTGTATACGACTATAATTTGTAATGTTCATTCATGATTATAATTTGGAATGATCTATATTCCGCTGCTCATGGAAATCTCAAGTCCGATTTCCTTCACGAACCATAGAGAGGCACATAATTAATTCCCTCTTAAGCTAAATTTGACTGTGAAAAATAGTAAAAAATGGGGTTTTGGTTTTGATTGATTTGAAAATATACATGAAATAAATTGCAAGGGATAAACAGTAATTGGTTCATCTAATTCTCAAATCAAGTTAGGCATTCAATGTAATTTCGATCATTGTTTTCTGCAAATTGACTATGCGTTTGAATTATGCATGCATAACTAACAAATTGATGCGAATTAACTAGTTTCAACAAAGGCCGACAATTAATTAAATCAAAATCAATCAAGCGTCCCAATTATTAATTAAGGCCAGAAAGGTCAAATCCTAACTAATCTACATGCTTCTAAATTCTATTGGATTCGATAGTGGCCATACAGAACTATAAACATATGCACTACGATTTAGGATTCAATTATGTCGATATATAGGAATTAGGTGCATTGCAACTCTCTTGTCGACACAATCCCTTAGCGTTGGAGTAGGGTTGAGGTGTTGGCGCAATGTTGCCTTACGCTCGTGCATTGGTGGCACTCTGTCAAAACTCGTAACATTGTAACACTCTTCAGCAATGTTGCAATGTTGCCATGTATCCACACGTTTTTCCTTTCAGCATTGCATGGGAGTATTGAGTGAGGGTTGCAACGCTTTGATCAAGTGCATTTTGGTCATTTAACCTCCTTTGAAGTCCAAATGCTCAAATTACCTTCAAATTGCTTCAAATGAACTCCGTTTGACTTCAAATGTTCAATTCTACCCCTTGGACACTCAATATCTACAAAATAGGATAATTAACATTAAAAACTCACTTACCAGTCTAAATTAAATTAGGAATTATAGTTTTTTTTAGACCTATCACCCATCCTCTAGAAATAAAAGATTGTAGCACCAAAAAATAAAACAATAAATCCCACAAAGGCGAATTATAAACACACTTTGAAAAAAACTGAGTCAAAGTGATCTCTTTTTTTTTTTTCTCTTCTTTTTTTAAATTTTATTGAGGGGCATGTCCAAGTTTGATAAAGCGAACCCATTTTTTAAATTAAAAAAAATCATTTTAATTTTCTTTTACCCTGACCACAATTTGGTCATTTTTGAAAAGGAATAGAATGACCCTTTTTTCGTGGTTTTGAACTGGTACCATTGACAATTTCTAAAAAGATTCTTTGTTATTTTTAAGGGTGCATTGCTCCAAGATTCTTCGAGAGACAATTTCAAATATTTATACCCATCATCCCTAAGTGAAAAAAGTTCGTAGACACAAAAAAAAAAAAAAAAAAAAAAACAAAACAAAAATCCCACGATAACTAATCAAAGCACGCTGTTCAAAAAGCTTGGTCAGAATCATCGTTTTTCGATTTTGTTGAGGGGATGTTCAAGTTTGACGAAAATGATCCTATGTTTTAAGTAAAAAATAGGTTTATTTTTTTTACCTTGACTATTTTCTTTTCGTGTAATTTTTTTGGGTAAATTGGTCCGATATTGTTCAAGTGATAAGACTTTAAATATTTAAATCCAACACCCTGCAATAAAAAACTTGTAGCACCAAAAAAAAAGATAATAATAAAAAGAAACCCCACAACAACGAATTAAAAGCACATTGTTAAAACCAATGTCATGGTCATCGTTTTTTTTCTCCTTAATTTTAATGAGGGGATGTCCAAATTTTGATGAAAAAAAAACCAATTTTTTTTAGTAAAAAACATGTTAAATTTTGTTCTCCCTCGCCATAGTTTTGTCATTTTTGAAAAGGCATCACATTGGTCCTTTTCCATCGTTTTGAAAGCCATTGACAGTTTCTAAAGAGCATCATTCTTGGGTTATTTATTTAGGTGAATTGGTATGAGATTATTTAGGTGTATTTTCTTGGTTAAATTGGTTTGAGTTCATTCTAAAGATAAGACATCAAATATTAAACTCATCCTCTCTAAATAAAAAAAAATTGTAGAATTAAAAAAGAAGCGAAATCTCAAATGGTGAATTAAAAGCACATTTTGGGAAAAAGAATTGAGTCAATGTCTTTTCTTTTTCTTATTTTAATGAGGGGGATGTCCATGCTTGATGAAAAAGAATCCGACCTTTGGTAATTTTTGAAAGATAATAGCAATGAACCTTTTTCCATCGACTTTCGCGGGGACACCATTCAATTTCTAAATATACTTCTTCTCGTTTAATTTTTTTGTGTAAATTTGTTTGAGATTGTTCTAGAGATAAGACTTCAAATATTTAAACTATAGACTCTAAATAAAAGAAGGTCACCGTTTATCGATTTTACGTAGAGTGATGCTCAAGTTTGATAAAAATGAACCCATGATTTCATTAAAAAAACAAAACAAAATTTCAAAACAAATTTTGCCCTTGCATTGGTTTGGTTAGTTTTGTATGGGATAGCATTGGCTCGTTTTAGTCGGTTTTGAAGAGGTGCCACGCTTTGAAAAAATTTAGTCAAGTCATCGTTTTTTATTTTACCTAAGGGTATTCAAGTACGATAAAATTAAGGTTAGGAAAATGTCACTGATAGATATCTATATATCTATCATTGATTAATAGTGAAATTTTGTTATATTTGAAAATATTTCCGACAGTTTTATCATAGAAAACAATTACCCTGAAAATAAACCTAAATTTTCTGTAAAAAAAACACATTCAAAACTTTTTATTCACCAGGGCCATGGTTTGGTAATTTTTGAAAGGGGATAGCAATGACCCTTTTTCGTTAGTTTTGAAAGGGTACCATTGACCATTTCTACAGAAATGGTCTTCTTCTCATTTTTTTTTTTTTTTAAATTGGTGCAAGATTGTTTTAGAGATAAGACTTCAAATATATAAACCCATAGCCCTAAATAAAACAAAATTGTAGCACACAGAAATAAGCAAGTAACCTCACACAACTAAATAAAAGCCTGTGGTTAATTTTGGGTTGACCAGATAAATAGTAAATTTAAAGGTTTCATTTAGAAAAATAGCAAAAAGTTTTAAAAATTGTGAAAACGACAAAATCAAATTAAATAATAAAAAAATAATGATAAGTTGTCAAAACTGCCCTCACTTACAAATAAATATATAATGTTCATATGTTGAAGTAAAAAATTCAAATACACTATAACTAAACAATTACATGATAACCAATGTAGCATACCAAAAGTCCAATCAACACTTACAAGATATGATTACTACAATTCTCTAAGCATTCTTAGAAAATAAAGAATAATTAAAACCAAAACCACCAACAACTCAAATAATAAAAAAAAAAACTAGGATTTTAAAAAATTTCTCCCCTTCCTTCGATTTTCCTCTAAAAAGAAATTGGGAATTTGAGAATTTCTTCAAGCAACCACAACACCTCTTCCTTTGATTTTCCTTTTCATGGCGATCACAATATACACTGTCACAGAGAATAAGAAACGACTGAAGGAAAGAAAAATCATATATTGGAATTGTATGACTACCGATTACAAATTCATGAACGAACAAAAAAGTAAAAAAAAAAAAAAAAAAAACACACACACACTTTAACACTGGTATGCTATGTGTAACGGTCATGCTTGTCCAGGGCCTGTTGCCCATGGCCGCATGCCCAATCCAACCCCCTACTAGCGTATTTTCATTGTAAGTGACCACTCGCCCTTTTGCATATGCAAGGGCGCCAGTTGGCTTTTTGTTCAGAATGTACTATATGGGGATAAGACTAACCATCACTTCCCCATACCCGGAGTAGTACTCTATAAAGCCGTTGTTGTTGCTTATTGCTTTCTAGTCTACTACAATCTTTCTTTCTTTATACACACTCTCAAATCTTCTTACGAAAACCTTTTCTCTAAACCCATTTTCTAAAACCATTTTCCCTAGAACGGGGTTGGAGGTTGCAAGAGGCACTCGGTGTGCCATCGGCAGTCCGTATTTGAGTTGGCTGGCTTGTTCGTGAGCGGGAACAAGTGCCGCACAATCGCTAAGAGAAGCTTCCGAAAGAGCGATTGTGACACTATGCTTAGCCTGTAGGGTTATATATATATTTTTTTTCCCTTTTATTCATTCTTTCTTTTTATTGATTTGAATTATATTAAAATTGAATTCTAAACAAAATCTAGACATTTCAAATTCAATTAAAATTTATTGGGTTGTTAAGAAATGAAATATATATATATTCCAAGGAGGTTTGACTCTTATACTTTTCCTCTTAAATTTAAAATTTACAAATTTCAATTTTTTTATCAACTTAAATGCAAAACTTTCAAATCTCGTATCAAATAAATTTAAATGGATTATCTTCTCAATTATATTAGTTTTGAGACTCAAAAACAAAATTAAAAAGAAACAAAATCTAATAATTTGAGATAATTAATTTAAATTCACAAGATCTCAGAATATTACACTTTATATACCAATGATATATTATTATATTACATTTTTTAAAAATATTATATAAATAGTAATAATATAAAAGAAAAAATGTATGAAATAAAAAAAAAATAGTTAAACCGTGATAAGAATACAAATCTCTAAATATATTTAAAAAAATTGAAAAAAATTATATAAAACTGAATCAATTTGAAAAAAAGAAGGTAACAAAGAATTTGATAACAAAATGTATAAATAAATTAAAAAGAAATAAGATAAAACCAAATTTGAAAAGAAAATGTATAAATAAATCGACAATGAATAATATAAATCAAATCTGATGACAAAAGATGGATTTAGATAGACAATAATGGAGAAAAATTAGGAATATACAAAATTTTGTTATAATAACGGATCACAAAAAAAATTATGATTATTATCTCATAAGTTTACATACAATTACGTTGTATGTGTAAATATAAAAAAAAAAAATTAAATCTCATAGCTTCATATTCCTAGTATACTGTATGTAACTATATGTTAGTTAATTGGTGAAATCTCATGGACATAACTATAATAAATATGATAACCGCTAAAATTGATAAAAAAAAAAAAAAATTGAAGAATATTTTAATGATTTGGAAAAAAGAAATATCAATTCGTAAAAAAATAGTCATTCAAGGATATGAGAAATATACAGTTAATTTATTAATAATATAGATATAAAATTATGAAAATCGTTAATATAATAGCAAAAATAGTATATAAAACAATTTAAACCTTCAAGGATATGAAAAATATACAACTAATTTATTAAGAATATATGTACAAAATTATGAAAAACAATTCAAAGATTTGAATAAAATTGAATAGGTAAAAAGTAATAAAAAATCATTCAAAGATTTGAATAAATTTGAAATTTGACTAGATAAAATAAAATTTGATAATATATGGATATTTAAAATATATGGTAGAAAAATATGGATATTCAATTAAGTGTGAAATCAATTAGAGGAGTGGTTAAATAGATTCTAAATTAATAATAAAATATGGAGATTATGTTAACTACATGAGCAAAATCAGATGACGGTAGTTTGAGGAACATATACATAACTCGACCTTGTGTTTTATTCTACAATTACCTAGTATTTGTGGTTTCATAAATAACAGCAATTACGAATCAACAATGACGTAACTTGCCATAAATCTTATTCTGGGACAGTTTTTTACCATTTTTCAGAATGAAACCTTAAATTTTGTCATACATTCCGATTCTTCTTTTTTTAATTTAAAATCAAGATCATCACCTTGTGATTTTACTCAATCCAAAACGTTCAAGCTTGATGAAAATGAACCTATGATTAAAAAAAATAATAATAATAACGGTTTTGTCATTTTGAAAAGCCGTATTATTGACCATTTTTCGTCAGTTTTGAAGGATTATATTGACAATTTCTAGAGAGCTTCCTTGTGTTATTTTTTTTGGGTCAATTGGTCTGAGATTGTTCTGGAGTTAATGTTCAAATCATTAAACCCATAAGTCCTAAATAAAGAAACTTGTAGCACCCAAAAAGAACAAGAAACCCCGCAATGACTAATTAAAAGCACAATGTAAAAAAAAAAAAATTGGTCAGGGTCATTTTTTCCGGTTTTATTGAGGGGGTTCTTTATGTACGATGAAAATGTATCCAAGTTTTAATTTTTTTTTCACTATTTCAAACATATAAAGATTGAGGAGATAGAATTAATTTATTTTTAGTTATTCTCTAAAACAAGTTAATTTCAAGCATATCTAATTAATTATTAGGATGGAATAATGTCTGATTAAAACTATATTAATACTAAAATCGGGATTACATTTTCCACCAAACTTTAATTGCAATGTTTATTAGTATGTTAATGGTTAATGACCGAACTAACTTTTTTTTCCTTTGAGATTAACCATTAAGAAAATGATTCGTAGCTCCAAAATACATATAAAATAAATAGGAAAGGCTTCGAGTTTTATCAAGAAATCTAGTCAAAAAAGGAGACCATTGTCCCCACATATTAATATTAGTCAATCAATAAGTAAAGCATTTAGCATTCTCTTATGTATCAATTACACTTATAAATATAATATATGTGATTTGGAATACCACATGGAAACACTAGAAAATATTCGCTTTTTGAATTTGCTGAAAAACGACCAAGATAAATGCTTAAAAAATAGAACAATCAGGTCCAAAATAATTGCCTATATAGTATAATAGAAAAGAATTTGTAAATATAATAAAAATTTATAAAATTTAGATATTGTTTTCAAAGTCTATCAATGATAGACCATATCATTGGTAGGAATTTATAAACGATAGAGTCTATCATTAATCGATTTTGCTATATTTACAATTTTTTTAAAATGTTGTTATATATTTAATTATTATCGTTAAAAATGTTAGCCTATTTTTATTCTCATTGTTTTGTGTTCAGTCCTATAATATTTCAAAATTTAAAGAATAGGCAGAAAGTTCCAACACTTTTTCTCTTATGCTTATGATTCTAGTTAATGTCTAACTACTAAATAAGTATTATGTTTGGTAAACATACCATCCACCAATTTTATATTGACAGGAATAATATGATTTAAAAAGAGATATAATGCACGGAAGTAAAAGAAAGAAAAAAAAAAACCATAGGGAGGATTGAATTGAAAAAACACTCGAACAGTTAGGACTCCTAATTTAATAGAAAATTAAGACCCATTTAGTAATCATTTCATTTTTTGGTTTTTGGTTTTTAAAAATTAAGCATATTTTCTCTCTATTTTCTAGAATGATTTGTATCTTTTTAAGTATAATGATTGAATTCTTAGCCAAATTTCAAAACAAAAACAAGCTTTTGAAAACTACTTTTTTAGTTTTCAAATTTTGGTTTGGTTTTTCAAACCATTAGTAAAAAGTAGATAATAAAAGAAGAATTTTGGAGGTGGATGTAGTGTCTATAGATTTAATTTTGAAAAAAAAATAAAAAACCAAATAATTACCGATCGAGACTTGTGTTTCAGGGAGAGTTTTGTGTTCCAGGGAGGAGATTGATGGCATGATTATTATCTTATGGTATTTGTGGAGCTTTCACAATAAGATCTGTTGCAAGAATGAGGTGAAGTAAAATAAGCTCAAGTATTCAACCATATATTCAACAACCTTTTACATTTTTCTTTACAGTTTGTTTTGTAACTACTTGTATCAGACAAAATGTATAAATATGTATCATTTACAATTTGTAGAAATAATCTTACAAAAGCTTACAAGGCAAACTTTCACTAAAGCACAACACACCACAAAAGCTATCCTAGATTATATTCACTCTGACCTATGGGGTCCAGCTCCTACACCTAGCCTAAATGGCTCAAAGTATTTACTCTCTTTTACTGATGACTTCTCTAGGAAAAGTTGGGTTTACTTTCTTAAATCTAAAGACCAAGTGTTTGATAAGTTTAAGGAGTGGAAACTCATGATAAAGAAGCAAACTTCTAAAGAAATTAAATACCTAAGAACTGAAAATCGACTGGAATTCTGTAATGAAGAGTTTAATAAGTTTTGCAAAGAAACAAGAATAACTAGGCATAGGACTATTAGATTTACTCCTCAATAGAATGGAGTTGCTGAAATACTTAATAGAACAATTATGGAAAAGGTTAGATGTCTTCTTTTAGATGCAATCCTTAGTGAAAAGTATTGGGTTGAGGCAGCAAGCTACACTGTGTTCACCTTAAATAGGTGTCCTCATTCTTCCCTAAACTTCCCAACTCCTGAAGAAAAATGGATAAAACATCCACCTAACCTAGAAAATCTAAGGGTATTTAGATGTGTTGGCTATATTCACCAAAGTTAGGGGAAACTAAAGTCTAGGGTAGTAAAGTGTATGTTTGTTGGGTTCTCAGAAAGTGTTAAAGACTTTAAGATGTGGAATCTTATTGAGAAAAGATTTGTTATAAGCAGAGATGTCATTTTTAGAGAAAAAGAGATGTTTATGCAAAAAGAAAAGACAACTTATGAAGTTTCTAAAGGTCCTAGTACTGCTAGGATTGAGGTGGAGACATCTAAAGATTCTTCCACTAGTCATAACCCTCCTAATGAAACTGAAGAATAAGAAGAGGAAAACTTAAATGAGCATACTGAGAATACTGAAATTCTATCTGATTTAAGTCAGTATTCATTGGCTAGGGATAGACAAAGAAGAGTGATAGTTCCTCCGACTAGGTATATTGAAACTAATTACATGAACCTAGTCCTAAATGCCATAATAGCTCCTAATGACCAATAGTCTGCTACTTTTGAAGAGGCAGTGAACTGTCCTAATGCTAGGTCTTGGATTCAAGCTATGTGTGAAGAAATGGAATCACTCACTGTCAATAATACTTGGACCCTAGCCCCTCTTCCTAAGGGATACAAACCTATAGCTTCTAAGTGGATATATAAACTAAAGGAGGGTTCTACCAAAGAAGAAAAGCCTAGGTACAAGACTAGGTTAGTGGCTAAGGGGTTTACCCAAAGGGAAGGCATAGACTACTCTGAAATTTTTTCACCAGTAGTAAAACAAACCTCTATTAGACTTCTTTTATCTCTAGTTGCTCAATACAACCTTGAACTAGATCAACTAGATGTTAAAATAGCTTTCCTTCATGGAAATCTAGAAGAGGTTATCTATATGGTTCAACCTAAAGGGTTTGAAGAAAGAAGGAAGGAAAACCTTTACCGTCTCCTAAACAAATCTATATATGGTCTTAAACAATCCCCTAGATGTTGGTACAGAAGATTTAATGATTACATAGAGAGTATTGGATTTCAAAGAAGTACCTATGACATTTGTTCTTATGTTAATTCAACAACCTATAAGGACAAAGTCTATCTACTACTCTATGTTACTAGCTGGAAAATCTAAGGAGGATTTAAGACACGTCAAAGATATCCTAAAGAGAGAGTTTGACATGAAAGATTTGGGTCAGTCTAAAAAGATTATTGGGATTAAAATAAGTAGAGACAGGGCTTCCTCTATTCTTACCATTAGTCAATTAAACTACCGTGAAAAGGTTATTAACAGATTTAATATGTCTAATGCAAAACCTGTCACTATACATATTGCTAGTCATTTTAAACTTTCTTCAGAAAACTCACTAAAGGAAACAGATATAGAACATTTGACTTAAATGCAATTAATTCCATACAATCAAGCAGTAGCTGGTTTAATGCATCTAATGATATCTACTAGACTAGACCTATTCTACTGTACTAGTCTTGTCAGTAGATACATGTCTAACCCTAGAACAAGGCAATGGGAAGCCACAAAATGGATATTAAGATACTTAATTTGGTCTAAACAGTCAAAATTAACATATTAAAGTACAAAAGAAACAGATCTAGAGCTATATGGATATGTTGATTCAGATTTTGCAGGTGACCAAGACAAAAGAAGATCACTAACAGGTTATCTATTCTTATATGGTCCAAATTTATTATGTTGGAAAGAAAATATGTAGTCAATCACAACATTATCAACCACAGAAGCAGAATACATGGCTTTATCAGAAGCAATAAAAGAAGCATTATGGTTAAAGGGGTTGATGAAGGACTTTGGTATATTAATCAGACAGTAGTAAAGATCTATTTTGATAACCAAAGTGCCATTCATCTTTCAAAAAACCCTCAATATCACTCAAGGACCAAGCACATAGATATTAAGTATCACTTTGTAAGAGACATAATAGAAAAAGATGAAGTTGAAGTTTTAAAGGTTCGTACCCGCGAGAATGCCGTTGATATGCTTACCAAACCAGTTTTGAAGCTCAAGTTAGCAAACTGTCTTGGTCAGATCGGCTTCCAGCTTCTTGAAAAGGGTGAAGACATGTCAAATCTGGAAGGAGAAGAACTTGTATGTTGAGCTTAAGGTGGAGATTTGAAGTAAAATAAGCTCAAGCATTCAACCGTATATTCAACAGCCTTTTACATTTTTCTTTATAGTTTGTTTTATAACTACTTGTATCAGACAAAATGTATAAATATGCATCATTTACAATTTGTAGAAATAATTTTACAGAAGCTTACAAGAAAGTTAAAAGATCTGTAAAGAAAAGGGTGGCTTAGCTCTTGAATAAAATTCTTCTCCTTCTCGTGGATGTAGGCACTGTTTGTCGAACCACGTATATCATCGTGTAGATCTCTTCCTCTTCTTTCTCTTTACAAGATTGCATGTTCTTCTTCTTCATTCTCTCGGCAATCACTCGAAATAATCAGAGAGAAAGAAAGGATTAGCAAAAGATTTCTGCAAAATGATAGAGAGAACGAGAGAGAGAAAGAAATTAATTGCTCTGAAAATTTCCCATAAAAAACAGAAGTTTTCCTTCCATCAAGTAGAAGATAGTTGATCATTCCACGTGTTGCACATCAACTAGAAGATCGTAGAGCAAACAGGACCAAGTTTTCTACCTACCAATTTAATTTGGGGCAAAACAACTTGGTGGATCATGATTTGGATCAGCAAAAAGGGCCAGCATTTCATCATTTGGGCTTTCATAATTCAGAATATCAAGTATGCCGGCCCAACATGAGGTACCTAATATTGAATCCAAAGTTTGATTGAGAAGCATTTGGCCGACTTAGGAGATTCGTATGGTTTGTTGGCTTCTCCATCTCTCCCTTCCCATTCCAATCCTCCACATCATCGTTGGTGTCTCCCGTTTGTCGATTATTGAAAACTCAATGTGGATGCAACATGGTCGTACAACGAGCATAGAAGAAGGCACAGTTTAATTTTCTGTGATCATAAAGGTTTAAACGCTTATGAGCGGCTACATTTTACTTAAAGGAGGGTGTAATTAAGTTGTTGAAGGTTGAGGCCATCTTGGAGGGTCTGAAAACGGATAAGCATCAGTGAAGAGGGTCCAATCTATCTTTAGAGGTTGATTCTAACTTGCTGGAGGTCATTATTCTTTTCTATGAGGTTGATTCCACCCCTTCTAATTGTTAAAATTATGATTTATTCAAATTATGATTTATTTTAATGAATGAAAGAATACGGGAAAGAAAATACTAATTAAATGTTGATTCTAACTCGCTAAAGGTCATTAATCTCATTTATGGGTTGATTCTACCCTTTCTAATTATTAACGAAAATTATGGTTCATTCCAATTATGAATTTTTTAACGAATGGAAGAATACAAGAAAGAAAATACTAATTAGGAAAATATAGAAAGTCCGTAATTGGAATAAACCATAATTTCTGTTTGCACTAATATTTTGATTTTTGTTGAGGACATTATTTTTATGGGCAATTTTGTTAATGCTATGTGCTTTTGTCATGTTCTTCGAGAGGAGAACAAAGTTGTCCATACTTTCATGAGTTTGGCATCCTCTCATGTTATTTCTTTGATCTAAAAAAATATTTTTCCAAATAATATTCTCCCATCATTCTTGATTAGGAGGTTAGATTATAAATGTCTCCTCATTGTTTATATTAGCCTAAAAAGAAATATTAGTTTCTAATTTTATTTTGGTCAAACCTCACACATAAGTTTATATTGTTACAAGTAGTTATCATATTTGACCATATGACATTATTTGCAACAAGAAGTTGTTATTTATTTAGTTTTTGACTATATGCCAGTAGAAGAATTGATTCTCAAGTTTGATAGTATAAATTTTATAACAGTTAAATTATGCTTAAATTAGTTATTTTCTATTTAATTGACCACTTTGTATTATTAGGTTTTTATTGAGTAAAAGTGGTAGAGATCAGAGGTAAAATTCAGTTAAGATATGATTTGTAAAGTTTAACAAAAAACATAACGATTGAATTGAAATTAAAACCATTGAAGTCAAATTATACAGTACTTAAAAAAATAAAATTTAATTTTCTTTTATACTTTAATGACATTTGACTTCACACAGAAAAAAAACAATCTTTCTGTACTTCGAAGATAAAGTATTTTCTTTCGGATAAAATTGTTTAAAAAAATGTGCTATTTGTATAAAGATAAATTTTTAACGTCTCTAGAATTTGAATTTGATATGAGTTTCTATAAATAAGTTCTCTTGTAATCAAAATGAAAAATTTTCTTTTGATTCAAAAAAAAAAAAAAAAAAAAAAAAAAAAAATCTTAAACATGTTTAAAAAAAGGACGGTGTTGAGATAATGTTGTGATTTTAAAGTTGTTTTATTTCAAAGATTATAATTTGACCTAAAGGTAGGAATGAATAAAGAATATGCATTCCCTTATATAGAACAAGGATAGTAACAAACTGACATGTGAACAATTATCATATGCATGCCTTATACCCCTATAAATAATTATATTTCATTTCCTTTCAAAAGAGTGACTTTTCTTCTTGCTTCTACTTTTTCCCCTCATTCTTTTTTTTTTTTTTAATGTATTATTTTTAAATTAAATGATCAAAAATATCCTTGAACTTTATACTTTATTTAAAAAATACCAATACACTTTCAAAAGTTCTATTACACCCTTAAAAAAAAACAATGCCCTTATTATTAGTTTTTAGATAGAAAATGTTAGCACTTTGCTTCAATAATATCCTTGAATTTCAAATGTTTTATTAATATCGTGAAACTCTATTCTTTTTTCTAAAAGAAGTTAAAAGAAACCACCTTCACAGTAAGTATATGGACGGCGCATTCATATCTCACTTCAAAATATCTCTGAATTTTAAAAAGTTTCATTAGTATTCTCAACCTTAAGAAAAGGTTATTGTCACACCCGTTCCCAGATTACCCTCTTAACCTGGAAAGAGATGTGAAGATAGCAGATATCAACCCTCTTATGATACTTACTGTCTTAACCTGTAACCCGTCTCCTCACCTTTGAAGACCTAATAAACAAGTATCTATGTAAATGTAATAACAGTTCAAAGTTTAAGTCTTGTAGGCAACCATATCTTAGATAAGTAAGCCCATCATATAACAATATTTGCAACCTATTTACAGACAAGAGTTTCTCTCATTCCAACTTGTATGTATATAACTTCAAAGTGACAAAATACATAACATAAACCTAAAGAATTTTTTAGCTATCTGAGGTTTTAGAGATGTGACAGATTAGCGCTGTAAGCTAGGCATCGGGAACTCGACTGTTACCTAGGGAGAGAAAACATATTAAAAGAGTGAGCTAAAAAGCCTAGTGAATGACTATTTAGATAAACAAGCATATTCTGAAATAAGAAAATTTTACTGTAACTTAAACATACTTTCATAACGTCAGGGTTTATAAACACATGTTTAAGATTCAATAGCTTAACAAAATTGAAAATACAAGAAGTACGTTTCATGTCATCTGCCTGAAACATCATAAAATCATGAGTATAGTTTAGCATGCTTAAAACCTCATTATACATAACTTTCATAAAAACTAGGACCCATAATCCTTAGTTGAGGTAGAGCAAGCTCGATACACTCAACGTTGATAACCTTAGCTGATGTAGAGAATTCTCATATGATTAGCGTCAATGACTCTCATACATGCATGCAGATATGCCCCGAAAAGGGTAACCACCCCTACACATGATCCAAAACTTACATATGTGTTAAGGTGGGTCTCAAAGGTCTATGCAGCAAACATTTACTGAATTTCACCGAATACCTTCATCTTCTTGAGTATTAGGGTCCCAGATACCTTCATCTTCTTGAGTATCGGGAGTTTAAGCTAGGGTACATAAAACATTACTCTGTAAACCATTTTTAAGTACATGCTCATTTCCTTTCCTTAAAAACAAAGCATGAAGAATAAGTATTCTTTAAAATAAACATCATGCTTAAACTCATGTGAAGAAAATTCATCTCATGAAAATCATGCTTGAACATATCATTTGAGGATAGCATATAAACTTCACATTAAGTAAATCATTCTCAACATGGCTTTAAGTATAACAATTCATTTTTAAGAGAATCATGCTTAGGTAAAAGGTCATTATCTTTGATAAAACACTATTCTCAAGCCATGCTAGGAAATTTCAACTTTAAGAAATCATGCTTAACTCGTGGCATTGATTAAGTAACTCATTCTCAAGAAAACTATGCTTTGAAAATATCTTTAGGAAAACTACGCTTGAACATTTAAAGTCTTTAACTTTTAAAAGCACATTGTCACCCACTGTCACTGATTTTCTCCCTTGAGCTTATACGCTTTACTTATCTTTGTGTGACCTAAAAACTAGATCACAAGTCTAGGTCACTGCCTAACGATTATTTAGCCCAAAAATTCCATAAATAATCCACAAATTCTATTATAACTTTCTTGAATTCCATTTAACCCCAAAATATCCTTGATTTATGATTTTAGCATTTTAATCTCTAAATTATTTTAAAATATCCTAAAATTAGCTTAAGACCTAAATTTATGCATTTTAGGGTTAAAATATCCTAAACATCCGAATGGTCTGAAAAATCACTTAGAACCTTCAAATAACTCAAATTAAGGTCAATGGGCTTTAAAATCTCTGGCTGGAGCACGACTGAGTGTGGGATGGACAACAGAGCACGCATATGGGCATGTCTGGGCATAGGATGAGTGGCAAACCACGCCCATGTGCATGTCTGGGCATGCTGAGGTGCTCGCGGGTGAACGTTGGGGACATGGCTGATTGTTGCATTTTCTAGAATGATGCGATGATAAAACTATGTCCTACAAACAGTTGCATCTTCTTCTTCTACCTTTGTCTTGCCCTTTTCTTTTTCTCTTAGAGCTTGCAGGTGCCCTACTTCCTTCTCTCCTCTTCATCTTCCTTTTTCTTTTTCTCTACAGGCTTCTTTCCTGTCGCCTGCTTGTCAATGCCTTTCTTAGGCTGATCTCCTTTTTTCTCATCAGTCTTGCTTCTCTCCACCACCTCTTTCTCTTCTCATCTCTTTTATTTTTAATGTTTTTTTATGCGTTGGCCTTTTGACTTCCTTTTGCATCACTTTCTCATCTCATTGCCCTCTCCATTTCCTCTACAGCTTGGCAACAACACCTGCTTTTTTAATTTCTTCATCACAGACCTCTATTTGAAATTGGGTCGACGTGATGAGAATTTAGGCATCACTTTCAACTTTTGTATGTCCTCTTTCACCTTCTCCTTTTTCTCATCAAATTTGGCTGCAATCTGCTCCACAGAGAATGTAGGGAGAATTATCATTTCTTGCGTTCTCGAGGTGCACCCGACCTCTTCCTCCAGTTGCCTTGCCCCTTTTCTTCCAAATTAAATTAAATAAGTATTATTTATCTAATTGTGTTAATTAATTAAATAAGTGTTATTGTGCAAATTTTTTCCTAAGCTACAAAGAGAATCCTCTCTGCTCTCCAAAACCCTTTTCTCCTCTCCCTCTTTCAATATTTGGATAACACCTATCCCTCTATTAGAATTCTAGAATAACAAGGTTACTCTCGTGGTAGTGTTCGAGATTGTTCAAGAAATTGTCATGATCAAGGAGGAGCCGTTCGTTGGAACTTCGAGAGGATTATTCGTGAAACTTGGTAATTTACAAAGGTAAGAATGGTTCTAATCTTTTTCCCTAAAGCATACTATATTACATGTTTATATTCTATTTTAGTATACTAAATTTGTTTATATAGAAAACAAATTGTGAGATGCAAGACGTTCACAACGTTTCTGCTGTGGGTTCGATTCCTTCATGTTCAAGAGATGACTTCAAATATTTAAAACTATCATCGCTAAGTAAAAAAAATCGTAGACCTAAAAAGAAACAAAACATCACACAACAACTAATCAAAGTACGTTGTTAAAAAAGTAGATACGGTCGTTTTTTTTCCATTTTATTGAGGGAGATGTTCAAGTTTAATAAAAATGATCCTATGTTTCCATTAAAAAGTACATTTAAAACTTTTTTCGCCTTGGCCACTTCCTTTTCATATAACTTTTTGGGTAAATTGTTCAGAGATTGTTCTAGAGATAAAACTTCAGATATTTAAACCCATCCTCCTGCAATAAAAAAAGATTGTAGCACCAAAAAAGTAACAAGAAACCCCACAACGGCCAATTAAAAACACTGTTAAAAATACATAGTTATGGTCATCATTTTATTATTTTAAGGAGGAGAATGCCCAAGTTTCATGAAAAAGGACAAATTTTTTTTCAGCAAAAAAAACAACACGATTTAAATTTTGTTCACCCTGGCTATAGTTTGGTTATTATTGAAAGGGGATGACATTGGTCCTTTTTTATTTTTTTTAGGTGAATTGGTTTGAGATTGTTTAAGACATTAGACTTTAAATGTTTAAACTCATCATCCCTACATAAAAAGTAATAGACCCAAAAAGAAGCAAGAAACATCACAATAGCTAATTAACAGCATGCTGTTAAAAGAGCTTAGTCATCAATTTTCGATGTTCTAGGAGGATGTTTAAAATTTGATGAAAATGATCCCATGTTTTCGATAAAAACGGATAGCATTGGCTTTTTTTCGTCAATTTTGAAGGGGTACAATTCAAATTTTCTAATGAGCTTCCTTCTCGTGTAATTTATTTGGCTAAATTGGTTTGAGGTCGTTCTAAAGATAAGACATCAAACGTTTAAACTCATCCTCCCTAAATAAAAAAAGGTTGTAGCATTAAAAAAGAAACAAGAAATCCCAAACGGTATATTAAAAGTACACTTTGGAAAAAATTGAGTCGACACCGATGCCATTGTTTTCTTATTTTAATGAGGGGGATGTCCAAGCTTGATGAAAAAGAACCCATGTTTGATAATTTTTGAAAGATGATAGCAATGATCCTTTTTCGTCAATTTTCACGAGGGTACCATTGGCAATTTCTAAATAGAATCTTTCTCGTTTAATTTTTTGTGTAAATTTGTCCGAGATTGTTATTGAGATAAGACTTCAAATATTTAAACTGTAAACCCAAAATAAAAGAAATTGTACCACACAAAAATTGTCAGACTCATCACTTATCGATTTTAGGTAGAATTATGCAAGTTTGATAAAAATGAACCCATGATTTCATTACAAAAAGAAAACACATTTCAAATTTTAACTCCACAACGACTAATTAAAAGTACACTTTGAAAAAACTTAGTAAGGATCTTTGTGTTTTTATTTTACGGGAGAAATTTCCATTAATTTTATCATTTTAAACAATTATACTGAAAATAAACCCAAATATTTAGTAAAAAACACATACAAAACTTTTTTTCACCATGGTCATGGTTTGGTAATTTTTGAAAGTGGATAACAATGACCCCTTTTTCGTCAGTTTTGAAGGGGTATCATTGACAATTTCTAAACAACATTCTACTCGTTTAATTTTTTGTGTAAATTGGTGCATGATTGTTGCACACAAAAATAAAACAAGAAACCTCACACGGCTAAATAAAAGCACGTAGTGATTTTTTTTTTTTTTTTTTTTCCTAAAGAACTTCCTTCTCCTGTTATTTTTTTGGGTCAATGGGCCTGAGATTGTTTTATAGTTAAGTGTTCAAATGACTAAACTCATGATTCTTAAACAGAAAAATTGTAACACTCAAAAAGAATTAAAAAGGATATTGTCCTTTTAGAAATTATTTAGGAAAATAAGGTTGTTTTCAAACTATTTGTAAAAATATTGTTGTTTTTTTTTTTTTTAAATAAGTCGATAGGTCGAATTTTCAACCCTCGACCTTCCCATTTCGTTTTACATTTGCACGTCGAACTTTAAACCCTCGACCTTGCCCTAACATTATTATTGAGTCTGTTTAATTATCATTCCAGAGACTTTCCTCATAATTATTTGATGTGGAAAGAACGAAAGACCTTCCTCATAACACTCATAATTATTTGATGTGTTAAAAATAATTTTGTATTGGGAGAGAACGAAAGAGGGAAGAGTAAGAGAGAGAGCGAGATTTGAGAGAGCGGGATTTGAGAGAGCGAGATTTTGAGAGAGAGCGAGAGTTTGAGAGAGCGAGATCGAGATTTTGAGCGAGAGCGAGAGCGAGATATCCGTACAAATTTCTTTTTTTTTTTTTAATTATTACACATTCCACCTTCTTCTTTCTTTCTTCTTTCTTTTTTTAATTTTTCATTTTATAAAAACAATTTCTAAAAATATTTTATTATTAATAATAATTTTTTTTAAAAAAAAAGAAAAAAAACTCCATCAAAATCTTGGTACCAAATGTATAAAAGGAATCCAATATCATTATTATAAAATCTTTTAAACTATTGACCCCACTACTGTGATTAAAATTTCTATTCTTTATATCAATAATACAGTCTTATTTATAGACTTGCATGTGAAGGTTTTGAGTGTTGATTTGATTTATTATGTCCCCAAATTATTATCTAAAATATGTAAATTTGAATATTAAAGTTTTTTTTTACCTAACTTTCTAGATTTAGACTATCTGATGTTATTATTTATGTCAATGACATTTAAAAGCTTCTATATCAAAATAATTACTATTCATAATATATAAAAAGAATAAATTAAAAAAATAATATCTCATAAAAATAAAAGAATGTAAATTAAATATCTCATTTATATAAAAATAATTACAAAAATCAATGTGTCCCACAAGGCGGACGTTGTCGATTTTGAGCTGGTTGTTGTCGACTTCGAACTTGAGGTTGCTCAGGTTCTTCTTGATATTGCCCTGGTACCTCTGGCGCTTCATAATATAAATATTCATTATGCTCTCCACGATCCCGACCATGTCCATGCACGTATGAAGACGAAGGACCAGCCTTTGAGTCATAATGTCATGAACCAAATGCTGGCATCACCACCATCGGACTAACATAATCAGTTTGACTCTGCATCTGCATCATAGGAGGCAACTCTTTCACATTATGTGCAACCTCATCAAACTCATCCTTTTCCCAAACAGGTCCTCTACGTCTAGGAGTTGGTGGAAGAACAATAGGTATATCGTACATATAATGAATTTCCTCCCTATAGCTTTAGTTGTCACTACATATAGCAAGAACCTGGTTCGGATCATTCGCAACCTCACGGAGTTTACGGTTGTTTGATCTCTGTGAATTATAAAACAATTAGACAATATTTCTCTAATAAGTTTTGAAAACAACAATATTAATATTAAAGCTCCTCTGAAGGGGTGCTATTGAAAATTTTGATACGTCTTTCTCTATTTTGTGTAAATTTATCCAAGATTATTTTAGAGATAAGATTTCAAATGTTTAAATTCATGGTTCCTCAATAAAAAAATTATACACCAAAAAAATATATATATATAAAACTCCACAATGTTTAATTAAAAACAAGTTATGAAAAAAACTGAGTTAGGGTGATCGTTTTTTCATTTTACTGGGGAGGTTCAAATATGATGAAAATGAACTCATGGTTTTAGTAAAAGAACACATTTAAATTTATTTTTACCCCGACCACGGTTTGATCATTTTGGAAAGAGGATAGCATTGGTTTGCTTTGTCGGTTTTTAAGATGCTCTATCGACAATTTCTAAAGAGCTTCCTTCTCGTGCTATATTTTGGGTAAATCGTTCCGAGATTCTTCTAGAATTAAGATTTCAAATGTTTAAATCCATAACCTCTAACTAAAAAAAATTGTAACACCCGAAAAGAACCAAGAAACTCCACGACCGTTATTTAAAAGCATGTTGTCTTAGGATAGTCCTTACCCCAAACACACTCTTAATAACATGACTAACTCTAAATTGGTTAGGTAAGCTCTTCGACCATCTCTATTTACTTTGCCCCCACTATCGATATTTTCATGTTATTACCTTTGTTTTCCTGTGAACCCACCTATTAGATTCCCCATTTTACTTCTTTTCATATTCAAATTTAGCTTAGAGAAGCTAAGTTCAACTTCTTGTTAGTTTGGCTCGATTCACTATTAAATAAAGACCACCAGTTATCTAGCTTTTACTTGATTGAAGCTACAAATATAAATTTTCACATCAGACCACAACAATCTTCACGTCAGCAAGGCACTAGATAGATTTTTCTTCCAAGAATAAAAATTCTCGTTGATCCATTTTTAGTTTCCACAAACAACACAAATAATATATTATTATTTTGTGTTAATTTTCTAAGTTAAACTTTCAAAAGAATCACGCCAATTAGGTCTAGAATATTTAAATGTGTTACATCAATTCATTAAAGAATAAAATGAAAATACACAAAAAAAAAAAAAAAAATTGAAATTAAAAAACAACAGAAAACGATGTGAAGAGATCTCATATTATAAGTACTTTTGGTAGGAATGGAACATGTTGAAGGTTCAAACTTGCTTAATATATTAGAATCACTTTTCACTATTTCAAACATATAAAGATTGAGGAGATAGAATTAATTTATTTTTAGTTATTCTCTAAAACAAGTTAATTTCAAGCATATCTAATTAATTATTAGGATGGAATAATGTCTGATTAAAACTATATTAATACTAAAATCGGGATTACATTTTCCACCAAACTTTAATTGCAATGTTTATTAGTATGTTAATGGTTAATGACCGAACTAACTTTTTTTTCCTTTGGGATTAACCATTAAGAAAATGATTCGTAGCTCCAAAATACATATAAAATAAATAGGAAAGGCTTCGAGTTTTATCAAGAAATCTAGTCAAAAAAGGAGACCATTGTCCCCACATATTAATATTAGTCAATCAATAAGTAAAGCATTTAGCATTCTCTTATGTATCAATTACACTTATAAATATAATATATGTGATTTGGAATACCACATGGAAACACTAGAAAATATTCGCTTTTTGAATTTGCTGAAAAACGACCAAGATAAATGCTTAAAAAATAGAAGAGCAATCAAATTTAAAGTATTTGTAGATATAACACAATAATAAAGAATGTGTAGATATAACAAAATTATTCAAAATTTAGATTTTGCTTTTAGAAACTATCAATGATAGATCATATCACTCGAAGGAGCCTATCAGCAATAAAGTCTATCGGACTATTTGGGATTTGATCATGTCGTCTTATGTTGGCATGTTTGATACTATAGGCAGGGGTTGGATGTCTCTAATGGATTATTGGTCAATAATCTCAAAGCGATTAAGCAAGAGTGAAGAGGTTCTAATCTACCTTGAGATGTTGACTCTAACTCTTTAGAGGTCAATAATCTCATTTATGGGTTGATTCCACCTTTTTTAATTGTTAATGAAAATTATGGTTTATTCCAATTATGATTTTTTAATGAACGAAAGAACCCGGGAAAGGAAATACTAATTAGAAAAATATAGAAAACACATAATTAGAATAATTTTTTTTTTGTTAACACTAATATTCTAATTTTTGTTGTGGACATTATTTTCTTAGGCAATTTTGTTAATGTTGTGTGCTTTTCTCATGTTCTTCGAGAGAACAAAATTGTCCATGCTTTCATGGTTGTGGCATCCTCTTAAGATCTTTCTTTAATTTGAAAAGATATCTTTCGAAATAATTTTCTCTCCATCATTCCTGGTTAGAATGTTGTTGTAAATTTCACTTGTTCACTAGCTCCTAATTTTATTTTGGTCAAACCTCCCAAATCAATTTATATTATCACAAGTAGTTATCATATTTGACCATACGACATGATTTGTAACCAAAAGTTGCTAATTTTCTTTCTTTATTTATTTTACAATATGCTGATAAAAAAATCGATATTCAAATTTGATAGTATAAATTTTATGACAGTTAAATGATATTAAATCAGTTGTTTTGATTTTGTATTAGGCTTTATGGTTATTGTGTAAAAGTGGGAGAGATGAAAGGTAAAAATCAGTTGAGATATGATTGGTAAAGTTTAACCAAACATAACGATTAAATTGAAATTAAAACTATTGAAGTCAAATTATACAATACTAAAAAAAGGAAAAAAAATTAATATTCCTTTTTACTTTAATGACATTTGACTTCACACTGGGAAAAGATAAAGTATTTTCTTTCGGATAAAACTGTTTAAAAAAAATGTGCTATTTGTGTAAAGATAATTTCTTTAACGTCTCTAAAATTCGAATTTGACATGAGTTTCTATAAATAAGTTCTCTTGTAATCAAAATGAAAAATTTTCTTTTGATTCAAACCAACAAAAAAAAAAATATGGAAGTATTTTTTAAACGTGTTTGAAAAAAAGGACGGTGTTGAGATAATGTTGTGATTTTAAGGTTGTTTTATTTCAACGATTAAAATTTATGATTTGACTTAAAGGTAGGAATGAGTAAAGGATATGCATTCCTTTGTAGGGAGTGTTTGGTGGTCTGTAATGGGATAAGATCATAAGGTAATATAATAAAAAATTCATGTTTGGATTGAGCATTTTGAGTTTGATTTGTAACACAAAATTCATTCCATTTTGACAGTTTTCAGTCTAACTCTCTTTTTCATCATTTTCATGGTTCACAATCTCATTTTCATTCCGTCTTCGATTACTTATACTTTTCAACACTCATCTGATTCCCAGTAATCATGATTACATTCCAATTTTCTAAACACATTCGTATAGAACAAGGATTGTAACAAATTGGCATGTGAACGATTATTATATACATCCCTTATACCTAAATAAATAAATAAATAATGTCTTTATTCTTAGTTTTTAGATGGAAAGTATCATTATTTTGCTTCAATAATACTCTTGAACTTCAAACGTTTTATTAATATTCTTAAATTTGATTTTTTTTTAAAAAAAAAAAGTTAAAAGAAATCACCTTTACTATAAGTATATGAACGGATAATTTGTGTCTCGTTTAAAAAATATTTTTGAATTTTCAAAATTTACGCTAATAACCTTAATCTTAAAAAAGGATAATGATTATGTTCTTACCATTATTATGTAGATGGAAACCATTTATCTATCACTCTTAAATCTTCACATTCCCATTTTTTTTTTTTACAAGCTGATTCAATATACTCTTAATCCTTTCTTTCTTTCATTTCTCTAAAACTTTCTCCGATTTTCCGTATTTCACTTCTTTTTTCTCTAACTTTTTAATTATATCAAAATTTAAAATAAATAGGATGAACTCTCACATTTCTAAACATACTCAAACATAAATTTAATAAATTTCAACACTCAAAAGGTGATGATCTGAAAGATAGAGATGATGATGGAGATGATGATGATGGAGGTGGTGATAAATAATTTTCGTCTATATACTAAATATGAATGCATGTTTTAGAAAATCTGTTTTATCAAAGTTAATAGTATTAACCTAACATTTGAAAGTTTATGAGTATGTTTAAAAATAATGTATGAATCGTTTTCGTCCATATATTAAAGTACAAAGTTGAAGAGTATTTTCTATAATTTGAAACATTATTTTATTTGTTAAATACAATATTAGTTAAGAATTTGAGTTTCATTTAATTTTAGTCTATACATTTTTAAATGTCCAATTTTAGTTCATATGTTTTTAATAAATCTTAAAAGTTTGTTGATTTATTATTTATTTTATTTATTTAATAAAAGTTGGTCTCGATTAGCTTTCTCTTACTAAATTTTAAAAATATGTTCACACATTGGTTTTTAGTGCAGAAAAATTATTATTATTATTTAATAACTTGGATTAAAAAAATAATATTGAACTGATTTAAAAATCACTAAAATTATGGGACTAAATTTTAGAGTTATGGAAAATATACACATTAAATTTGGACAACTTAAAGTATTTAAAGGGATTTTATTTTAACCTATTTTATTTTATATTATTACATTTAATTAATTAATGTGTTAATATATGCATATTAAATTTAGGAGGATTTTCAAAAATAGAAAATAAGGAAAAATATTTACACAGGTCACAAAATTTTAATTATAGTAGTAATAGATATTGTTATTAATGTCTATCATAGATAGATGCTAATAGAAGTTAGTGATAGAAAATAATACAAGTCTATCACTCACTAATAGACGTTGATAGAAGTCTATTGGTGTCTATCAATGATAAAAACTTATAGAAATATATCATTTAGAGGCTGATAGAAATCTATTAATGTCTATCAATGGTATTATCAGTGATAGAAGTCTATCATTGATAGAGATTGATAAAAGTTTACTTGTGTTTATCAAGTATTTGTTTTACTATTTCTATAAATAATTTGACATTTTTCCTATCCGTAAAGATTCTCTTAAGTCTATAATTAATGAACTTACTTTAAAATTTTAATAATATTGTATCAGTTTAAGTCTTATATTCTAATAAATAAATTATTTGCATATATATATATATATATATATATATATATATATATTTTATAAATTTATAATAAAAGGAATGCAGATTGAAGCAATATAGTAGGGAAACTATTGATTCATTAATAAATAATGTATTAATCAATTAATTATAGTACTCATTAATTTAGAATGAAGTAATTTAAAATAATTATAATTATTTAGGTCTAGATAGTAGATTACTTCTTAATTATACTTACTTTTTAGAATTATTTTTTTATTTTTTTATTAATTAATGTGCACCTAACTTTATAAAATTTCTAATATAATTTATTTCTATAAGATTTAGATAGTATTTTCATGCAAAATCAATCACGGTCATCTTTTCATTTCTATCATCTTATTTTTTGTTTAGCGGTAATATAAGATGTCCATGTATCAAAAGAGATGTTTGGATATGCTAGACGATCCTCATATGGGGCATCTAATGAACTTTGGACGTCCTTCCAAATCACAAATTTTTAAGATTCTCATGTCCAGAACATTCATTAGTGTCATTTTTGCCTTTCGTTTTTCTTTCTTTTAATTTTTTTTAATCTATTAATTTTCTTTATTTCACATTTTGTACTTTTGTTTTCAAAATAAACTAATGTGTGGATGAACTAAAATACCATCAATTATACTAATTCTCTTCTTTTTAAAATATTAAGTTAAAAGTGAATAAATATTTTATATTGTATATTTTTTGAAAACTTAAACTAATATATAAATTATTTTATTTTTTACAAAATAATACATAAAGTTATTATAAACTTAAATTGATGTACAAATATAAAATTAAATTAATAAAGACCAAAACACGTGAGATAAATTTAAATTATACTAGACTAATTAATTAAATAATTAAATATTGTAAGGGCATTAGTGATATAACACACAGCCTTAAAACATTTCCATACACAAATTTCCAAAACAAACCTATAGTTATCTGGTTATTCCAAAACAATCTTAGAATCTATTCCTTCAAAACAAGCCTATAGTTATACGATTCCAGGCATCTGAAATTTGTGACTATCTAGATTTCTAAAAAGAAAAAACAAAAGCCTCGTAAGGGACCATTTGTTTCGTGGAAATATAAGTATTCCTATAGAATGGACATCAAGATTATCCTATTTATTTTGCAGTAATGTAAGATGACCAAGTATCTGGAGATACCCTAACAGGAGACATTTCGAGAGTTTTGGTTGCTTTCCTAAAATATGGATTTTTGAGATTTTCATGATGGAAACATCTTATTTATACTTTTTTGTTTGTCATTTTGCTTTAGGGTATCCGTTGGTGAATATATATCGCTTTTCTTTATTTTCATATTATAATTAAAATTATTAAATATATTAATTTCGTAAACACAAATTCTACAATTCAATTTATGATCACTATCTTGGTAATGTAGAAGTATATTCCACTAAAATAAATACTATCTAGCATATAATATCTTCTTTAATTTTAAAATAAGTACAAAAATTACAAATTTAAATCAAATTAATATTTAATGTCATTTCTTTTTATATGTCATTGGAGGAGGAAGCAATAATTGCTAACCGTGGCTGACAGGTGGAGTGATCACTAGAAACATTGGAGGGAGGGAGAATTGGGTTGAGTTGTCTTTGGGAGATTACTAATGGTCATGAATGATTTGATCTAATGAGACCTACTTCATATACAATTATTTTGAAATAGAAATATTTTAGAAAATGAGAGGTAATTTCAAGTGTCATATTATGTTGTATTCACTTGGCCGGCCAATTATATTTTTGTGTAATATGATTGTGAATACATAAACATAAAATTGAAATATTTCAAAAGTGGTTGTGAGCTACGGCTAATGTGACCAAATGACTTGAGGACATTTCTTAACCGTTGAAATGGCATGCTCTCGAGATAAAAGTATGATAGTCACGCGACCTATTTTTTTCATATAAAAATTTATGCAAATGAAAGGGAATGTGTTCCACGTTTTGATAATTGAGATAAAACTCCAATAAAGATGGGAGAAGGTTGTGTATAATATGCCCATGTCGAAAAAAGTGGTTCTATAGATTACAGTTTTATGACGGTTTAGTGAGGAACACAAAAAACCTCTCCTCTCTTGATTTCTATCAACATCTCAATATGAGCATTTAGTTTATGAATTAGTACAAATTTTTCTTGTGACAATTCCATGTTGATTGTTTATCTTGCTCGAGTTTTTCTAAAGCTTTTGTTGCACGCTACAAGAGGTTACTGTACCTTAAACTTAACAAACCCAACCGTGTTGTATCTTGAGAGGCATAACATTCTAAATTAATTGTAATTGATTTAATAATTATAGAGGAGGCAATTTTAGTAACTGTCACCTCATATTGAATTTAAAACAAAATCTCCATCAGATAAGCAAGGTCTAAGTACAAGCATATACTGTCGATGAAGTAATACTCTCGGAGTATTCTGAGTATCGAACACAAAGGAATAATAGTAGTTTATTTTGTGTGGGAATGTGATTTAATGAAACTGGAGGTAACAAAGGGGATTTGTGTTAATGATGATCAAACGAGGCTAATAAAGCTTCAACCTTTCAGGTTCTACAGCAAAAGTTATGCTACTGCATCATACCAGGATAGTGAAATATGTATAGGTAGAAATCTCCACCTATTCGGTATGGTGTTCAATTCATTTAGGATCTCTAAGCAGCTACTACCAAATACTCCCATGGGTAGCTGAATCCTAGATTAATTAAAGTTTAGTTTCTTTAACTTATGATATCCCTTATTCCTAAGGTGACGTGATCGTCCTATTCCTAGGTTCTTGGTCCCATATCTCTTTGTGAGATCTATTTATACTTTAGCCTTCTCAGCACTAAAGCTCTGCTGGATTGTTAAATTAAGTGGCAAATTTAATTTACCAATATTAACTTTAAAAATCAACAAAGAGAATGCAATAACAACGAAGTCGTGAGAGCGCAACAGTATTTAAGCCATAGAGACCCTAGGGCATTCACATTTTTGAACCCCTGGGGAGAATTTAGCTCATGTTGATTGACAAAATAAACTTCTTCATTGAATAAAAAATCATTGCTACAGTAGAGTTCGATTGAAGAGAGGAGAAAGGAATAAAAATAATTACAAGGAATAAATAAAAGAAAGGAAATGCTAGAACTTTGCAACTCCAATGAACTTGACATAAATCTTAAGGTTCCAAACGTTTCCCTAGGATAATCTCCCCTTTTCGAAGGTAGAAATCATTTCTCAGCATTCAATTACTTCAGCAGCCAAAATACCTTAGAGGAACCCCCATTCATAAGGTTCTAACTTGAAACATGAAAATAAACCCAAGGTGACTCTTGGAAAATGACTGAAGCGGTGATGGAGAAGATGGGTTCGGCCAAGAGTTGATGATCTCGATTTGGAGGGCTTCCATCCCTTTTATATGCTCTAAAGTGGTTGGGGAAGACCGAAATTGAAAGTCTGAAAAATTTTCAGGTGAAATCAAAACTGAATAATTTATCTTCTTGAGAAAATTGGAACTAATCTTCACTGATACGAACACTAAAATTTTTGGGGCTCAATATTGCAGCCACATCAAATACCCCAAATTAGCTTCAAATCAGCCATTCATAATATTTAAGCATAACAACCTTCGATAAACTTAGTTTAATAAAATACGACTAAAATTTGAGAAAGACTCATGCACAAATCCATTTTCATGGTAAAATTTCCTAAATAGATACTCAAATTCATACATTTTATGACATGCATCATATTATCACTGAACATAAGTGGGAAAAACTGGAACTCTACAAAATACACAAAGAATAAATTTTATTTTCTTCCTTTCTCTCAATCTCTCAATCTTTATCTCATCTTCTTAAGAAGAATTTGGGCTACGTGTTGCATTGATTATGGTTGGTGAATTTAGCGATTGTTATCAATTTAATAAATGCCTTATGTCATGCCTTAATTGCTAAGTACAATAAATGATCTATATGAAACACAATGTTTTCTCTACGTAGGCCTAAGTATAAGTCCAAATAGAGTTTCTGGTGAGTCCAGGATTGTATTAAGAGACTATAGACTATAAATGTGTTTGAGTTCGAGGAATGATCTTAACGCGATAAATATTTAATTAAGGCAGTGAGTGAATTTCATACAGCTAAAGTAATGGGTTAATTACAAGTACTTGTGGTGAGTGAGTGTGTTATGATATGTGGACCGATAGAAATGAAGATGATGATGGCAAATACAAACATAATTAAGCAGTGTGTATGGAAGTGAAGGAAAAATCAAGTGACAAAACAAAGTTGAGAAAGGTTACTAATTTTTTCCTAAGTAATGCATAAGTTGTGTATTCATGTCATTAACTTATAAAATGAAGAACTCATCTCTCGATGTTTTTTAGTCATACTTGCCCTATCTCTAGAATGTATGCTCAAGTTAATTTTAGACAAAAGGTTGACTTATTTCTAAAGCTACTACTTCCCTTGCTTAATGACGTCCACAATCACTTACTCTCTGAACAGTTGATTTCATTTTTTTTTTACATAAATCATTTTGTCAGTTGGATTCAAGCAATGTATTCAGTCACACATTAAACAAGATGAACTTTAACTATGCAAAGCTTGTGAAAATGTAAGTTTAACCTCTTCAACTCGTTAGAAATTTAGTTACACATGATATAGAAAAGATAAGACATAGATGGATGAAATATGATAGAGTTGCAATTTATATTAAGAAATAAAAATTTCTCAGTCTCAAATATCTTAATATAAATTGAAATAACTAGAAAAATGTGATAAAGATCATAGATGAAATATGTCAAGCTGTCGATCCCAATGTTATGGTTCCTTTGGCTTGGATGGAGGTTGCTTCAATGGTGGTCATTGTGGGGATGATAGAACTTTCTCACCTTTCTAGAGAAGAAAACTGAGTTCTCACTCAAAATTCATCAAAGAGAAGCTTAAGACGTTGAAGAAAATGGTGGAAATGGGGAGAAATTTGGGTATAATTTCATCCAATCTCTTGGAAGAAAGTCTTACGCTTAAACTGATTCTCGAAAGGCTATTTATAGGTTTCACAAGGAAGCTTCTCTGCCTTATTCTAATGATGATCTAATATCTTTGCATTTAATTTTATGCTCTATTGCTTTGAATAATCGCGTCGCAAATTCATTGGTTCTAGCTCGATCGTCTAACTTACACTTAGATTTTGTTTGGGTGTATGCCCCAAGGTCTTTAGTTATATGTTAGTTGAATCAATAGTTGATTCGTTTTACGAAACTTATGCAATAATCCATCAAACTAAGATCTAAGGTTATTTGATGTAACTTAAACATGTATGTGGAGATTGAAGGAACTCTTATACAAGAGTACCTATGAGCGGAAGCGAATCTTTCCGATTTCATTGTGACAGAATTTCTACACATACATTATAACATACAGATATGCATTGAAAGCACTAGTTACTGGCATGCTTTAAAAGATAAACCAAAAGACCAAGAGAACTTTCCAATTGAAGACTTTCTTCACAAGAACTCGGTCCAACCGTGAACGAACTCCTTTCGTTCCTACTCGTCCAGCAAGCAATCGCCTAGCACCACCACGGTCGTCTACACGAATAGCAGAGCACGCACAAAAGGCAATTGGGACGACACCACCACTCGAAGCCCTCAGTATTCTTAGAGTGAGAATCCAAAGGGTGGACTTTGATAGAATTGGTAGAGGGGAGAAGGAAAAGCAATCGTGTACTATGAACAAACAAGTTAGAGATAGGGAAGACTATCGTATAGTTGGGTGCTTGGTCATTTAGGTCAGGGTACACAATCGCGTAGTAATAGCTAAGCGATCGTCTATCAAAAGGTAAGCGATCGTCTAGCAAAGGTAAGTGATCGTTTAGATAATCGCAGGCGATCGTTTCGTAAACGTGGGTGTGCGATCGTTTAGTATGTGGGCACTGTCATATAGGCTCTCAACACTAAGCGATACAAGACCTTCAGACCGTGAGCGATTTTGCGTGTCTTTTGAAAAATGAAAACTATTTTCATTTTATTCTTCAGTTATAAGAACTGAATTGAACTTCCCACTATCGCACGAAATCGGAGAAAACTTTGGCCAATTATCTCATAACCGCCTACTTAATAAAATAATGAATATAATCATATTATATTCTTAACCTATAGTTTGATATCATATATCAACTATAGCGTTTTCTCCTCTACTTGATATAAATCATATTTATATCAAATTTTCTCCAAAATAATGTATCTCATACATTTAGTCAATCATATCATATATAATTAACCAGTCCAATTATATCATATATAATAGAACTCTCTCTTGTCAATTTGAACATTTCAAACTGATCCACATGTGTAGGGCAACTCCAAATGCAGAAGTGACGTAAAATAGCTTTACGCCCGTTCCACAACTCTAGAAGTGTTCTCGCAACACTTTTGGAAGGAATACAGTTGAGTATGTATACAACAGTCTCCTATGTTAAATCCTAAAACGAGTCCAATAAGGAAGCGTAACTTATCATCGAACGAACCATGTCCAACAAAGTTCTATTTTTCCTCTCTGCTACACCATTCTCTTGAGGTGTACCCGATGCTAAAAGTTGGAAAACGATTCCATGTTCTATCAAATAGTCCTAGAATGTTGAGTCCAAAAACTCTCGACCTCGATCTGATCGAAGTATTTTAACCCGTCTATCCAATGCGTTTTCAACTTTAGCCTTGAACTCTTTGAACTTTTCAAAGGATTCAGACTTTCTTTGCATCAGATAAACATACTCATACCTAGAGTAATTATCAGTGAAACTGATAAAATACTCATAGCCACCTCGGGCTCGCACATTCATAGGACCACAAAGGTCAAAATGTACTAACTCAAGAGGCACTTTAGCTCGATAACCTTTTCCAGTAAAAGGTCTTTTGGTCATCTTACCCTCAAGGCAAGATTCACACACTGGTAAAGAATTTTCTTCTAATTCACTTAGAAGTCCATTCTTCACCAATCTCTCAATCCTATTGAGATTTATGTGCCCTAATCGAAGGTACCAAAGTTGGGCATTTTCTTTTGGAAAAATTTGTTGACGTTTAGATTGAGTTATGGCAGTTTTAAACAATTCTGTGTAATGGAGGAAACTTAAAGCTAGCGATCTTATCACATACAAGTTGCTTTCCAGATAAGCTGTTCAAATTTCAACACCATCTTTATGAATAAACACTTTATCCACATTAAAAGAAAGCTATATTTACATTGTAAAAGACACTTTATAGAAATAAGGTTCCTGTTCAAGAACAACATATACATCGTTTAAAACTAGAAACCTATTCTGTAAAGATAACTAGATGCCTACCACTAACACAGTTGAGACGACGTGCCCGGTGCCTACTCGCATCGTCATCTCACCAGCCTCCAGCTGTCGCTAGGATCTAATCTCCTGAAAAGAAGAACAAACATGATTAGTGGCGCCTGAATCAATTATCCAGGCAGAATCATCATTCTCCACTAAACATGTTTCTAGTACAAGTAAATCATATTTATCTTTATCTGTCTTGGCCTTAACCTTGGCGGCCCTCCTTTCCTTCAGCCAACGAGGACAATCCCTCTTCCAGTGTCCATCTTGGTTGTAGTGGAAACATTTTTTCTTTTCAACCGACGAAGAATGCCTTCTTGGGACGACAGGTGGCGGGTTAGTAGGCGCTTTCCATTTCCCCTTACCACCATTCTTCTTCTTTCCCTTCGTTCTAAGGTCGAACCTCAATGGAACGTCCTTGAGGATGAAGTAACATCTGCCTCAGCTTTTTTCCTCTCCTTACTTTTCAGTAAAGATTGGTATGTCTGCAACTCGTTGAGGAGAGTTGTAAGGGTGTATTTCACTTTGTTAAGAATCACATCGCTAATAAAGTGCAGAAAGCTCTCCGACAAAGAATGCAAGATTATGCTAACCTGACTACCCTCATCGATAGTAGACCAATTTAACTCCGCCACATTGAACTGGACCATCATGTTAAGCACGTGTTCACGAACAAAGGTGTCTTTCTCCAATTTAGAGTTGAATATGTATTTAAGAGCTTCGTGCTTGAGCTGTTCAGACGGTTGTCCAAAACTCCCCCACAAGGACTTCATAATCTCACGCGCTGAGACTATGGGCTCATGCTTCTTGGCCAACACATCATTAAGACTTGCCAAGATATAGGCTCGGCCCTTCTCATTTGCCTGTGTCCATCGCTTGTATGCCTCCCAAACATTTCAAGCGGCGTTGGGAGTTGAAATAGGAGGACAAACCTCTGTAAGAGCAAACATGAAATCCTCGATGATTAGAATAGTCGTGATTATATGTTTTCATGTTGAAAAGTTGTCGCTAGTAAGTTTTTCAGTGCTAAGCAAAGCTAAAGTGGCTGTAGCAATTTTAAATCTTGTTGCTAAAAAATGAACAAACTTTTTTAAAATTTTGCTAAACCACATTTTAACCAATTAATTTTAGCAAAACAGTTTTCAAGTACCCTAAATGTTTATGACTTTTATTTGGCAATGATGCATCAGCGAGGTAGGACAAACGTCACCGGTGGGGTGATCAGTTGCCCCGTCATGGGGATGAGACATTCTCAACCATTAGGTAGAACTAACTCTTGGAACTAAACCTAACAACCACCATTTATTTGGTTAAGAACTATTAACCCTTAATAATTTCGCGTAAGTGCGACCCCTCACTTTCGGTGCCAGAGTCCCGCCCTAATGAGCCCACCATAGGGAAGAAGCAGATTAAGACAAGAGACTAAGTAACCTTATCCTCTTACAAGAGATCAAATAAAGAAATGCGCAAAACTTCTATCTATAAAGGGACACTCCCAGGATACCTCGAGGCGATGTACAGAAAATTTATTCAATCCAACGAGGGAGACCGTGGGATATGTTGTTACACTTCCCGCTCCCACTTACTATGAACATTCTCTCCATCCACCTTGATATTGACCTACCCAAACACCATCTTCTGTCAACTTAAATACCCCAGCCTAGACAGAACCCGCCTTCGACAAAAGGTTCCTTATAGATAGATTTGCTACACTTTAACCTTTTATTAGTCAATTTATTCCTATTAAACTGACTAAAAGATTAAAGCCTAAGGGTTTCTAATCATATTAGAACCGTGATCTTAGTTCTATATCATTCAAGTTTTAAACATTTGAAAACTATGAATTAAAACTAAATGAGCATGCATGTCTTTCTTAGAGGTTTTAGTTCTAATTTCTCTTTTAGCATTAAAAAGGAACAACTAAAACACATTTCCACAGAACAAGGTATTTATAACACTTATAAAGTAACCTATGTGTCATGCTTCATGCAATGTCCGATTATTACTATACATAACTTTTATATACGTGTAATAACCAAGCAAACATGTTTTCCAGACACCCTTATACTATAACAATTATTATATAAAGATGATGTATGTGAATACTTTTTATGCATGCATAAATATAACTCTTATATTATATGATGCATGAGCATGCTCTTACGTAATTTAAATCATGCTTCTTTAAATTATAACATTTATAATAAAGAGATGATGCATGATCAATGCATAACCTAAGGTGGGATTTTCTATATGTGCATACCATATGACATATAAATAAACATACATCACATGTATAAACGAAAGATTAATAGACCGAGATGAACCAACAAAAAATGGAAATGAAAAGTTCTATCTATTACATTTTTCCATCTAGCAAACTAGATCACAAGTGAACCGAATCTTGAACTGTTGGGCAAAGATCCATCGTTTTGTAAACACCTCCAGGTAAATGATCGCTTAGCGCCTACTAGACAGTAGCGCGAAAAGCTAAACGATCGCTTAAACGACAACGAGGCTACGAAGCCTGATCATCTAGACGATCACTTAACACGCGAAAAGGTAAACGATTTACCCTGCCTTTACTCCGCGATCGTATAGTCAGTAACTAAGCGATGAGGCTTACTGAGTTATACGATCATTTAGTGCGCGCGCGTGTTAAACAATATCCAAGCATCTGATACTCAGCGATCGCCTGCCCCATTGTCTATATGACCCGATCAATGCTTGGTCGTCTTCTTCCTCGAAGAACAGCAACCCTTGCTCCAAACTTCTTCACGAACAACTCAAAACTCAAATTAACTTTGAATTACATACTCCATAGCAATTAATTATTTCAAAAAACGCAAGGGCCTTTACAATTAATTGAAAATGTAAAAAGAATTAATCAAACTGAGGTTTCATCCTAGAAAACTCCATTAATCCACACATCCACAAACGATTTAACTATTAAATAGAGAGTAGACATGTTGCACCCACCGAGAATGTATATGTAATTCTTTGCAGCAATGAAATTGGAATATCAAAAACCTAGCTCTAATACCAATTGAAGGAACTTTTATACAAGAGTCCCTAAGAGTGAAAGCGGATCTTTCCGATTTCAATGTGATAGAATTTCCACACATACATTCTAATATACAGATATGCATTGAAAACACAAATTACTGGCATGCTTTAAAAGATAAAACCAATAGACCAAGATAATGTACTAGTTGAAGACTCTCTTCACAAGAAATCAGTCCAACCGTGAACAAACTCCTCTCGTTCCTACTCATCCAGAAAGCAATCGTCTAGCACCACCACGGTCGTCTACATGAACAACAACGCACAAACAAAAGGCAATGGGGACGATACCTCTACTCAAAGCCCTCATTATTCTTGGAGTGAGAATCAAAAGGGTGGACTTTGGTAGAATTGGTAGAGGGGTGGAGGAAAAGCAATCGTGTTCTACGGAAAAGCAAGTGGGAGAGAAGGAAGACTATTGTATAGTCGGGTGATTGGTCATTTAGGTCAGGGTATACGATCTTGTGGTAATAGCTAAGTGATCGTCTATCAAAAGGTAAGCGATCATTTAGTTATGCTTGATGTGCTAAGCGATCATCTAGAAAAGGTAAGCGGTCGTTTAGATAATCACGAGTGATCGTTTAGTAAACGAGGGTATGCGATCGTTTAGTAGGCAGACACTATCGTGTAGGCTCTCAACACTAAGTGACATAAGACTTTTAGACCGTGAGCGATTTTGCATGTCTTTTGCAAAATGAAAACTATTTTCATTTTATTCTTCAATTACAAGAACTAAATTGAATTTCCCATTATCACACGAAATGGGAGAAAACTTCGGCCAATTATCTCATAACCGCCTACTTAATAAAATAATGACTATAATCATATTATATTCTTAACCTATAGTTTGATATCATATATCAACTATAGTGTTTTCTCCTCTACTTGATATAAATCATATTTATATCCAATTTCCTCCAAAATAATATATCTCATACATTTAATCAATCATATCATATATAATTAACCAGTCCAATTATATCATATATAATAGAACTCCCTCTTGTCAATTTGAACATTTCAAACTGACCCAAAAACTGATTATCAACTTGTATCCAACAGAGACATACAAATGGTTCATGTTTATGTGATAACTTAAATGGTCTGTAGTATATGGATAAGATTTTGTGTTTTATCTTGGTAACACTACTGATACAAACTGCTTTGTAAATGTTACAATTGATGTAAAGTGTTACAAATGATCTGATCCTGATCATTCATATGGAGACATGTGAGCAGGAGTATCCCATAGAAAGAGTTTTGTATAATACTGGACCATGAAATATTGAGTCTTTCTTTATAACACAATTATTAGAAGATTCGTTATTTTATAATTTCACATTTAAAACCCAAACACTTTAACCATTGGGGACAAATAAGATTCACTAAAACAATAAAGATAGTTTTCGAAAATAAACTAGAAAGTTAATAAATAATAAATAAATAAAACCTTTGTTCGAGACCCCTAAAACTATGAACGAAAATAACATTCAAACCGATAAAAATTTTGACCAACATCAAGTTTCAAATAAAAAATTTTAAATATCTTAAAAACGTAAACTGAGCGGAAGTGTTTTACTTGTCTCATATGACACAATCACGGGTCTCTATCATCACTCGTCGGTCCATTCCTATCCTTACCTGAAAAAGATAAATTAAGAAAGGTTGAGTATAAAAATACTTAGTAAGTGACCCCCTATTAGGGCCATTTAGGTGAACTGTTAAACCTAAACTAACATTGCCATAATGTACATGATATGGCATAGGTAATGCTCCGGTAGGAAGACTAAATTAGTCGTAAATGTAAACCTAAAGGAATAAAAATCATAGCAATAGTGATGATCCCATAGGGATACCTAAAATAGTCATAAGTGGTGAACCTGAAGGTTCACAAATCATTCGTAAACGTGAACCCGAAGAAACAAGTATCATAGCAATAATGGTGATCACATAAGGACACTGAAATAATCATAAGTGGTGAATTTGAAGGCTCACTAACATAGGATGTACACAGCCCGATAGAAGAGTTACCGGTCACCCCTTAGCCTAGCATGTACATAACAGTCAAAGAGGCTTAAATATAAAGTCATAGTCCATGGTTTTCCAACATGCTCATAATGTAGCTTAATATTACATAGCTTAGAAAATCATTCCAATCATTCTTTAGCATGCTTTTATGGTACCATCTAGTTAACATTTTTATTTAACTTGAGTATCCAACTCAAGGATGTTCCAGTAGAAAAACCACTTATCTCAATATAAACAAAGCAATCCAACCCTCTTAGCTTGAGAAGCTCCTTGGTGTAAATCCCAAATTAATCTTCAATATGAAAATTACCTCTGAATCAACCTTAAAATTATTAGACAACTTTCTTTTGATTCAAAAATCCCTCCGAACCTTCAATTTAAATCCAAGACAAGATGGGTAACATGAGTTTAGTCCAAGCTTAATGGGAGCCCACAATCTTTTCAAGAAAAAATCATAAACACTTACCAAAATCTTCAAAATCAATGATAACGTTGGACAACATGCTATGTCCTTTAAAACTCCAATTTGATTCTCGAATACATGAGGAATATGAGTTTAGTACAAGATAGAACTCTAATTGGCCTCCTTTTCGAATGGAATGAATGATTTGGAATGAAGTAGATGGTTGTATTTAGAGGAAAAATACTCCTAATCCTAATCCTAATCCTAGATTAAATTTCCTTTGTGAATAGGACATTTTCTCTAATTAGGAAATCCATATTTTAATTAATTAGAAAATTCATAATCTAATTAATTTGGGAATCCATCTATTTCAATTAGAAATTTGACAACTTAACTAAATTAGAAATTCTATAATCTAATTAATTTAAATTAAATCCAAATTTCTCTTATCCACTCAATTTAAATTAATTATCTTCTCTAATTTGGATCCAACTCCAAAATTAAAGTTGATAAAATTTAAAACTATAATTTCATTTTTTTCTTCCTAAATTTCAAATTTCTTTTAATTTACAAAATCTCAATTCTTTTCGTTTTCTTTATTTTCAAATATGTATCCAAAATAATCCAAAAAATCCAAATTTCTTATCAAATTAATCTCAAACCAATTAACTTCTCCAATTAATTTAATTTTGGCTCCCAAAACAAAACTAAAGGGAACATACAATCTAATAGTTAAGATAAATTACATTCTTCCAAATATTTAATCAATTTAAAATTTCAATTCTTTACAAATATTTTTTAAATTAATTATTTTGCCTCCCAAATTAAATTTTTAGTCCCAGTTTATCAAAATAACACTCAAATATTTCAAGATAATTTAATAAAAAATTCCTAAAAATTCGAGTTATTACATCCTGTCTATGAGGGCAGTCCTTAGATTTATATTGGTGAGAGTGAACAGGTTCACCGACTAAATATGTCTACCAGTTTGGGATTCGTTTTATTAGGGAGTTGGGAACACATATACACAAAAAGAAATTCACTCCTTCCCTATATTAAGGGTAAGAAGATAAATTGCTCCCTCAAGGCTGATTTCGAGGTTTGAACAATGAGGCATCTCATCCTCTCCTGGCCCAAGAGGGGTTCAGTCATAGTTGGACTATGACTAATTATTCATTAGAGGGATTAGTGGTAATATAAGGAGTTAGATGTAACTACAAGGGTAAAACGGTAATTTGACCCGACTGTACTTATGAGCAATTAGTAAAGAGTCAACACACTGTTGACTGGTTATATCCAATAGACACATAAATATATTTGTAGTGTGAAAAGTGTAATTGTTAATCTTTAATAGAGTGACTGGCAGTTAATGAATGTTGGTTAATTTGATTAAAGAGTATAATCAATTAGTCTCGTATCATTTGAGTTTCAATCTATAGGTCCATAATATCCCCTCGTTAACTCAATAAAGACTAATGAGAATCAAATTAGTTTTGATTTAATTTGAATTGTTCAAACTAATTAAATGAAACTAATTATTGTATAAGATACAATTAAATAATGTATATGGATACATATAAAACATAATGTATATTGATATAATATAATTTCATGAGAAAAATAAATAGTTGAATATGATTCAAATATTAATTTTATGAATATGATTCATATAAAAACTATATGTTATAATTTAATGTGAATATGATTCGTATTGAATTTTTATAGTTTTATGAGAGAATTAAATATTTGAATAAGATTCAAATATTAATTTTATGAATATGATTCATATAAAAACTATTTGTTATAATTTAATGTGAATGTGATTCGTATTGAATTTTTATAGTTTTATGAGAGAAATAAATATTTGAATATGATTCAAATATTAGTTATGTGTATATGATTCATACAGAAACTATATGTTAAAATTAATATGAATATGATTCATATTAAATTTCTATAGTTAGATGAGATGGGTTATTATTTGAATATGATTCAAATAGTAAATTATATGAATGTGATTTATATAAAAACTATAGTTTATATATGATATATGATATAACATATAGTTTAATATTTATATATATTAAGTTAACTAATATATATATATATATATAATTCTATTAAAATTAAAATTTATGAAATTTGAATTTTAGAAATTAAAAGGGGAGGGAGTTGACTCCCTCAACCCATTCAAGCCCAAAAACTCTCCTACTGTCATGTGAGAAAGTGTGGAGAGAGAAACTGTTCTCTCTGGTTCTCTTTCTCTCTATGTTCTGCAGAAGAGTTCACAGAGAAAATTCTCTCCATCTTCTCTTTTTCTTGTCGAAATTGAGTGCAAGTCTACACATCTGCATGATTCTCATCTTTGAGAATAATGGGGAAGATCTCATGATGGTGTCCGGTTGCAATGTTCGTGAGATTAGGAGAAGATTTTACGAATTCGAGAGGAACGCGAAGAATTGGTTTTCAAAAGTAAATGATCTTTGGATCTATTCTTTGTTTTCTTTTTCTACAATTAGCATGCCTTATTTGAATGCATTGTTTCCATCCTATGAATTTAGGCATGTTTCTGTAAAAATTAAATTGGGCTCTACGATCCTTTCCGCTGCGAGTGTTCACATGCCCTTCAATTGGTATCAGAGTGGTTGTTGTTTGAGTACCAATTTTAATTTTTCAGAATTAAATTCAGAGTTTTCGTGGTCATACTGTTCTGCATTGTGAATGTTGAATGGGTTTGCACGTTTTGGATGTTTTTGGGATTGGCTTTAGTTTTCTATCTTTATTTTTTACAATTCAATTTGTAAGGGCCCTTGTGTTTTGGGACGTAATTGTTTGAGTCTGTATTTGTTAGTATGGATCGTTCCTAATTTTTTCGGCAAAGATCTGAAAGTTTCTGGGCCAACATTGGAGAAGAACAATACATTTTTTCGCATTGTACAAAGGTTGTCTCTACGGTAGCACCGTAGTGTTGTACACTAGCGCCACGATACTTTGATGTGACACAAACAGAAAGAGTTTTCGTATTGTTGCGACACTAAGGTACAGCGCCGCGATGTTCCAAACACATGACTTGCACAAAGGATATGGTTCGACCGGTAGTTCATGGTTCAGACAGTTTGACTGGTGGTTTGTCTTTCGCAAACAGTTCAGTGGCAAAAATTACTTGTTTTTCAATTATTATTTTTGAAGTAATTAGGTTTTTTACCTAATTAAATTAATATAATTATTATATTAATTTATTTAATTGTTAGGAAGCCAATCCTAGTCTAAAATGTGGTTTTATTTAAATATGTATTGGATATATAGTTTTCTTTTTTTTATATATGTCATATAGAAAAAATCTCACCATAGGTTATTCATGCATCATGTTTATGATAAATGTTATAATATAGTTGCATAAATCTTTTGAGAGCATGCTCATGCATCATATAATATAAGAGTGATAATATATGAATACAACACTATGCATCATTTATATTATAATGATTATAAAATATAGTTAATATGTATGGATGTATGTTGTTTTCATTATTTTAGTATATAATTGCCATGTATGTTAAGTAATGAAAATGAGATCGCACGAAGCATGACACTATTTAAAGTAATTTATAAATGTTATACTACTACAGAAAAGACTACTTATTGCAGCAGTTTATATGACCTACCTCTACAACCGATATAGCAACAATTTTGAAAGTGATTGGAAAGACGGTGTTGAGAGCTTAATCGCAAAAATTTTTAAATCACTAGAATCAGAAGTCAAAACTCCGCTTTAATATCTGCTTTAATAACAACAGTACTAGAATTCTATTGCAACAATTTGTAAATACGTTGCAATTTGCAACAGTTTTCCTATACTTGTTGCAACGATTTTATAGTGCTACAAGACAAATAGTAGCAATTAGTTAATACGTCACAAATGCAATAAAAATCCGTTTCAATATAGCCTTTAGTAGCATCGATAATATGTGTCCTATTGCAACCATTTAAAAATTGTTACAAGTTTATGAAACAATTTTTCCCAACATATTGGGATAGTTTAAACTGCTACAAGACATTAAAAAGAAACATTTGGAACCACAATAATAAAGAAAATATTTGCTTCAATATAATCGGTAATAAAGAGCTTATTAACTTATTATTGCAACACTTTAATATGTATTTTGCAACAATTCTTATCAAATATTTGTTAACGCTTTTAAAATTATTTTGTTACTTCAATGGTTTTTTTATGTAATACTAATTGGACAGATACACAATAAATTAGAACTTCCAGAATATATAGATGATTTCAAATTGGACCTAAAATATGATATGTATAAAGTTTTTTTAAAAAATTCAAACACTAAAATTTATAAAAATTCAAATAAAAAGTATTCAAAACAAAATAATATTTCTATAAGATATCCATATCGTGCAACAAAACAAGAAATAATGCAAACTAAATAGAACTAACTTGCCACTGAAGTGAGATATTGTAAGTATCATAAAAGTGATCGCTTTAGCTTTAACACTTGATGCATCATTTCCATGTGTTTTATCTTCAGGATCCTAATAAAATAAATGAAAGAGTATATGAAGTTGCATTACTTATTCTAGATTATTGATAGTTCAAATAATAATAAAAAAAAACTATTTTTAATTCAGATATAACAAAATTTTAATGCATAAATAAATTTTTTACCTATATTGGAGTAGTATTTGTATGAGTTTTACTTGCACTACTAGCTTCAATGGATCCATTTTGCCTCAAAGTTGAAAATATCTCAACTATATGTGACTCAACAAGTGAAAATCTAGAGTTTTCATCTAAATTTTGCATATTAGACTCATTAAGGATCTCAATCCCAACAAATCTATGTGATGCAGATTTGAACATTTGAGTGGGAGTAGGTCCCAACCCCATCCCACAAATACGTCCTGAATGCTCTTAAACCATAACTTGAGCAAAAATTTCATTTTCAGTAAGATCACCTCCAGAGCTATTTTGATTTTGATTAACATGATTTTGTAATATCTCCTATCAAATTTAAATAAAAATATTTAAAAATAAAATCAATGAAAAGTATAAGTTTGTGGATAAACATACAATTATTGCAACAACCTCATCATCTATGAAAGCACCATCTTTCTGCATGTGAGATGCTATGAACAATTCAACTATTTTAGGATCTCATTTGAGTGCTTCTTTCTATCATTATATAAGAACTTATTAATATTATTAAATATAAATAATTTTGTAAAAAAGAAATTATGCTTGCCATCTCCTTTGCTTTGCGAGCTAAACTTTTTTTACCACATGAATGGGTGAACTTTTGTTTCTGTCTTATTTCCATATTTCTAGCATTTTGTTTCTATCATATAATTTACAAAAGATGAAAAAAGCTAGTTTCAAGAAAAACTACTAATTGTTAACTTGAACTTGAAGTAAAAGAATTACCATCACCCCAAATTTCATTTTTGTCCATCTTTGGTACCTTCTCCAATAATCATAATTCAAAGGGAAAACTTAACAATTTCTTCCAATTGTTCTCAAAAAAATTTCCTAATACACTAGAAGCACTCTTTATAGGTTGACCTGAGCTATTAAATTCATCAACTACCTTATGACCCTCAGGTAAGTTCCACACATTAAATATGTGTGTCTTACCACGTGTTCTATGCATCCCAGATGAATCTATTGTTTTTATATATATAAAAAAAATGTACAATCAACAATGCATAGATTGCATTTTTATTGTAAAACACATTTATACATACCTTCGACATCAACATCTTCATTAAGAGTCAAGTTAATTTCTATATCATTATTAATATCCTTTTGATCATGGCTAGATTCCAATGGAGGTTGTCTCTCTGTGCTTGCTTCAGAACAAGATACTATGACCACTTTATGATGAAAGCATTTGGAATGATGCATTTTATACATAAACTAAAACACAACATAAGTATCTTAACTTTAACAAGGAAAAAAGAAAGAAAACGAAGATGTTAAAGTAAAATTATAAAAAGAAAAAAACTTACATCATATGTCTTGACAAATATAATTTAAAAGTCGTAATCATTATTCTCATCGTTAATATTCTCCTCTACTTTTGTATTAAGTATATGGTCAACAATAACTCCTTCAACATCATCTCGTACTAAATTTAAATTTGTTAAGGCTTCATCAAACAGATCTTCTAAGAGATGAGCATTGGATGATCCATTGTTGAAATTGTTCTCACTTTCATTTGGGACACCCCCCATGTCAAACACATCTCGAGGTTTAGTGTCAACCATTATATTCCATTCAAGCGCTATTAGATCTTGGATATAATAAACTAATTTTGCTTGAGAAACAAAGATAAAAGGCTCATGCCCCAACAACTCACCCATGTGAATTAAATGAGTAAATTGACCGAAGTAAAATTAAATGTGTCAATCTTTCCTTGAATACCTTCAGTTGGATTTGTCCAATCACATTTGAGTAAGACAGCCTTGAAATGATCGTAATAATTTATTTCATAATTTTGTAGTGGGTAACTTCTCCTATAATCGGATTCCTATCTCAAGATATTGCATAACTCGTTGTTTGAGCTATTACTGAAACTCTATTATTTTGTGTCTTCTCCAGTGCTTCTCTATCTTTTGTACGAAAAATAATGCCATTTATATTATAACTATCATACTTTTCACAACTTTGTTTGGACCTTGTGTAAGCCATCTAAGTTCTTTTGCAACATTATCTTCTAATTTCATAACCTGTCATAAAAGTATATAATTAAACAAGCACTATGAGCACAGAAGTAAAGTTGATATATCTAATCTTTAAAACTCATATGAGATTTAAACCATTCGTGAAATATTTCGTTGATAATTTTGTCAATTTCGTTTTGAGTTGGTCGAAAATTAAGATTTTGTCTCTTTACCACCAACTCATATTCTCTACACAGATATTTATACCAAAATGAGTATTTCAACAACAATAGTAAAATTTAAAATTTTAGAATTTCGAAATCTTACCTACAAAAGTTGTCTACTAGTTCAAGGTTGAATAACATATATTGATGAGCTTGGATCCAAGAAATAGCATCTATAGCAAAATCTCTTGTATTTTTTATTCGTCGTCCTAACTTTGAAAATAATGATGAATCTAGTGTTGCAGTCTCTAAAACAAAATCATCATTTCTTTTCGAGTGATTAATTTTGTTTCCACTTCATCCAAATACTTTAAACAAAATGTTGCACACTCATCCATCATATAACCTTCCGCTATTGAACCTTCAGGGTGTGATTTATTTTGTACATATGACTTCAATTTTCCCAAATATCTATGTAGATCAAATGATTTAGATAAGAATACAACAAAATAATAAGATTATGAAAGTATTAGCCTCATAAAATACCTTTCAATCGGATACATCCACCTATATTGAACTGGCCCAACAAGCTTGACTTCTTGATGTAAATGAATGACCGAATGAACCATTATGGTAAAAAAAAGATGGAGGAAATATTCTTTCCAATTGACAAAATGTAACGATTATAAGCGATTGAATATTTTCAAGATCTTCCATATAGAGTGTTGGATTATATAACTCTTTGAAAAAGGAGCACAACTCAACGATCACCGAGTTCTCATACTTTGACAATACAGTTCGTAATGCTATGGGCAAAAGTTATTCCATAATGATATGACAATCATGACTTTTAAGACCTTGTATCTTTTTTTTTGCTTTAGATCAATACATCGAGCAATGTTTGAAGTGAAGGAACCTGTGAAGGTCCTAAAGCAGAAGCGTAGAGATCGGCCCAAATTTTATTTTTGTAGAATCAAAATTATAGGATACAAATATTATGCATAGTCACAGATTTACAACATACAATGATAAATGGAAAGAGAGAATTAGGGTGAGAAAAGACTTATCCTTAAAGAATCTTTCTTCTCGAAAACTAGTTCCATTCTCTGGTTTTGTCACGAACAATCACGAATGGAAAAGTAATCCAAATAAACACTGTCATAATAAGAACCTCTTGTATTCTCTTTTGAGATGAGAATCACTAAGGAGTTGTGAGCTCTTAGCTTTTTTGGAAGAGAAGAAGAGGTTGAGAGAAAAAAAGTGTTTTCCAGAAGAAAAAAAATACTTTTCTCTTTTTTTTCTTCTTTTTTTTTTTTTTTTTTAGAATTAGAAGACCATCAATTCCACACCACCCACACACATTAATATAGAGAAATAGGGGGAGGGAGTTACAACTTCCTCCCAAAACACATTTTCAAAATAAATTAAAATTTATTTTAATAAACCATTTAATATATATCTACATGATAATCATCTTATCATATAATTTATATCAAACTATACGTTATATCAAATATAACATATATCCTAAATATTGTATCAAATACAATATAACTTATAGTTTTCATCCTCTCATTAATGTATGGTATTTAATGTAAATCTCATTTATATTAAAATTAATTATATGAATCCAATTCACATAATTAATATTTCAATCACATTTAAATATTTATTTCCTCTCAAATAAACTCTATATTATAATGTATCAAATACATTATAGTAATTATATCATATATAATTAAATTAAATTAATTGTATCACATATAATTAATTCCCTCATTTAATTTGAACAATTCAAATTAATCCAAAATTGATTCTCACTAAATCATTGTTGAGCTACAGAGAGACCTTATAGACTTGTAGATTGAAGCTCCAATGGTATTTGGATAATTAATTAAACTCTTTAATTAAATTACCCAACATCCATTAACTGTCAATTTCTCCACTAAAGATTGACAACTACACTCTTCGCACTACAGACATATTTATGTGTCAATTGGATAAAACTAGTCAACATTGCGATGGCCCTTCATAAATTGCTCGTAAGTACAGCTAGGCCAAAATTATCGTTTTGCCTCTGCAGTTACATCTAATTCTTTAAGTACTATTGATCCATCTAATGAACAATAAATCATAGTCCAACTTTGACTAAATCTCCCTCAAGCGAAGAGAGGGTGTGGCTACATTGTTCAAGCCTCGGAATCAGCCCTTAAGGGAACAATTTATCTAGTTACTCCAACATCAAGAAAGGAGTGAATTCCGTCTTGTGTAGCTATATTCCCAACTCCCATTTTGACGAATCCCCAAAATGGTAGACATAAGTCGGCAATCTAGCCACTCTCACCCATGTAAATCAAAGGACTGCCTTTATAGGCAAGAGTTCATAACTCACTCAGATTTAGGTCATGACATCTATGGTCATCTTGGTGACATGTAAGTCTACTATTAACAGTGTTATATAATGAGACTAATCATTTTGTTATCTGATTTTATAAAAACTCTTTGTTTAGGATACCTCCACTCACATGTCTCCACATGAATTATCAGGATCAGATCACTTGTAGCATTTTACAACACTTGTAGCATCTACAAAGCACGTCACATCTATAGTATCACCAGGATAAGGTACCCAGCCTTATCCATCTATTACAGACTGTTTGAGTTATCATTTAAACATGATTCATCTGTATGTCTCTACATACATGTTTAAATTACATAAAATAACCTAGGATCTTTGTCTATTGGATTGAGTGTACGCTCATAAAATAACGTTTATTTTATTAGTAACAATGTGTTTATATAAAGTTTACAAATTATGAGAATATAAGAGAAATTTAGGACACAAATCCCAACAATCTCCCACTTGTTCTAAAGCTTAAGGAGTCAAATGTAGAATATAAATATAGTACAAACTACAATAAACTAGGGCATATACTATATCCCAGTAACTTCTCTCCCTTGTCGTAGACAATATGCCACATATTTCGTAGACCTAGACTTTCTAGATGACCCTCGAACACTTTAGTCGGAGAGCCTTTGTAAATGGATCGGCAATGTTGTGCTCTGAAACAATCTTCATGACAATCACATCACCTCGATGCACAATCTCTCGAATCAAGTGATATTTTTGCTCAATGTGTTTGCCTCTTCGATGACTCCTAGATTTCTTAGAATTTTCCACAGCACCACTGTTATTACAATAAAGTGTGATGGGTAAAGATATATTTGGAACAACTTCCAAATCAGTAAGGAACTTCTTAAGCCAAACAACCTCTTTAGTGGCTTCACAAGCAGCTACATATTTGGCTTCCATAATGGAGTATGCAATACATTCTTGCTTGATGCTCCAACAAACTATAGCTCATCCATTTAGATTAAACACTGATCATGATGTGGATTTTCTAGAAGTCTGATCAGTCTGAAAGTCAAAGTCCATGTATCATGTAAGTATCAAATCCTTATCTTCATATGCATGCATATAGTCCCTTGTTCTTCGAAGGTACTTGAGGATTGTTTTGACCGTTTTCTAGTGATTTAATCCTGCATTGGATTGATATCAACTGAAAATCTCTACTGCATAGCAAATGTTAGGTCTGGTACATAACATTGTGTACATAAGGCTACCAACAGTCGATGCATAGGGAATTCGTCTCGTTGCCTCAACCTCGTGAGGAGTCTTAGGACATTACTCCTTAGACAATACAATTCTAAGCCTGAAATGTAATAAACCTTTCTTGGATTTGTGCATTGAATATGTGACAAGCATCTTGTCAATATACAATGCTTGAGACAGGGCCAACCTTTTATTCTTACGATTCCTGATGATCTGAATCTCTAGAATAAAATGCGCCTCTCCCAAATCTGTCATTAGGAATTGGACGGCCAGCCATTTCTTTACATTAGTCAGAAAACCTATATCATTCTCAATGAGTAGGATATCATCCACATATAGCACGAGGAAAGCTACTAAGTTGTTGATGATTTTCTTATAAACACAAGGTTCATCAATATTCTGATTAGAGCCATAAGATTTGATTGCAATATCAAATCTTATATTCCAATATTGAATGCTTGTTTCAATCCATAAATGGACCAATTAAGCTTGCACACTTTTTGCTCTTGATCTTGTTTAATGAATCCTATTGGTTGATTCATGTAGATGGTCTCTTCAAGATTGTCATTTAAAAAGGTAGTCTTGATGTCCATTTTCCATATTTCATAGTTATAATATGTGGCTGTAGACAAGAAAATTCTAATAGACTTTAACATGACAATAGGTGAGAAAGTTTTTCATAGTCCACTCCCTTAACCTGGGTATAACTATTTGCTATAAATCTAGCTTTAAAGGTCTGTAACTTTCCATTTACACCTCTTTTTCTCTTATAGATCCATTTACAACTTATAGATTTTACCCCATCAGATTGATCTACAAGCTCCCAGACAGAACTAAAGTACACAGACTCCCTTTCTTGACTCATGGCTTTAATCCATTTATCCTTGTCAACACCTTCCATTGCTTGTTTATAAGACAATGGATCCTCACCCTCCCACTACATCAAGGCAATCTCAACTCTTGAGATGGATGTGAAGGACAAGATGAACTGATATCAACAACCCTTGTTGATGTAACAGCCCCTTCAGCAACCCTTGTTGAAGTCTTAGTATATTTATTTAAAATTTCACTTAAAAAAAATTTTGCTTTGTGGTTTATGATCCCTCATGTGGTCTTCTTCCAAAAAAATAGCATTTGTCAATACAAACACTTTATTCTTACTTGGATCAAAGAAGTACCCATTTCTCATTTCCTTGGTGTAGCCTACAAATAACATACTTTTGAACAAGATTTCAACTTTTTCGAGTTTTCCATTAGCACATGGGTTGGACATCCCTAAATTTTGAAGTGGCATAAACTACCTTTACAACCTCTCTATAACTCAAAAGGTGTTTTAGAAACACTCTTTGAGGGACCGTTGTTCAAAATAGAAACAACAGTCACTACTACATATCCCTAAAACGAGTTAGGAAATTGAGCATGACACATCATAGACCGAACAATATCCAACAGGGTTTTATTTCTCCTTTCCGATACACCATTCTATTGAGTTGTACCAGGGGTTGAGAGTTGAGATGCAATTCCATGTTCTATCATATAGCTTTGGAATCTTAAGTCCATATACTCTCCACTACGATCAGATCGTAGTGCTTTTATCTTTTAATCTAACAAGTTTTCAACTTCAGCCTTATACTCCTTGAACTTTTCAAGTGCTTTAGACTTATGTTGGATTAGGTATAGATACCCATATCTAGAATAATCATCTATGAAAGAGATGAAATATTCATACCCTCCTCATACTCTTACATTCATTGGACTGCAAATAATTGAATGTATAATCTCCAAGGTCTCTTTGGCTCTATAACCTTTTCCAGTAAAAGGTCGTTTTGTCATTTTGCCTTCAAGGTATGACTCACATATATGTAAAGAGTTTTCTTCTAAACCATTTAGAATTCCACTTTTCACCAATCTCTCAGTCCCATTGAGATTAATGTGACCTAACCTTAGATGCCAAAGATGGGCATTTTATTTAGGGGAAACTCTCAATCTTTTAATAGTTGTTTCCGTTTTGAATATTTCAGTATTTAGCACGACTTTTGTAACTAACGACTTTAGTACATATAAGTTACTTTCCATTGAACTAAACCTAGTTCCATTCCATTCTTAAAAATAAGTTTTCCAACAAAAAAAACTTTTGTCTCTTATTTTTTCCATTCCATTCTTAAAAATAAGTTTGCCAACAAAAAAACTTTTGTCTCTAATTTTTTTCTTTTTCATTGGAAAAGCACCACTTCCACACTACCAGATACACACATTAATAGAGAGAAATAAATGGAGGGATTTACAACTACCTGTAAAAAACATTTTTAAAATAAATTAAAATTTATTATAATAAATCATTTAATATATATATTGATATGATAACCACCTTATCATATAATATATATCAAACAATATGTTATATCAAATATATAACCTATAGTTTAATATTGTATCAAATACAATATAACCTGTAGTTTTTATCAAATACAATATAACATATAGTTTTCATTCTCTCATTAATGCATGATATTTAATATAAATCCCATTTATATTAAAATTAATTATATGAATCTAATTCACATAATTAATATTTGAATCACATTTAAATATTTATTTCCTCTCAAATAAACTTTATATTATAATGTATCAAATACATTATAGTAATTATATCATATATAATTAAATTAAATTAATTATATCACATATAACTAATTCCATCATTTAATTTGAAAATTAATCCAAAATTGATTCTCATTAAATCCCTGTTGAGCTATAGAGGGGACCTACGGTCCTTTAGATAGAAGCTCCAATGGTACTTGGATAATTAATTAAACTCTTTAATTAAATTATCCAACATCCATTAACTGTCAGTCACTCCATTAAAGATTGACAACTGCACTCTTCGCACTACAGATACATTTTTATGTCCATTGGATATAACTAGTCAACATTGCAATGTCCCTTCATAAATTGCTCGTAAGTACAGTTGAGCCAAAATTACTGTTTTGCCTCTGTAGTTACATCTAATTCTTTAAGTACCATTGATCCCTCTAATGAACAATAAGTTATAGTTCAACAATGACTAAATCTCCTTCGAGCAAGGAAAAGGTGTGGCGACATTGTTTAAGCCTCGAAATCAGCCTTTAAAGGAATAATTTATCTAGTTACCCCAACACTAGGGAATGAGTGAATTACGTTTTGTGTAGTTGTGTTCCCAACTCCCCAATCAGACGAATCCCCAAAATGGAAGGCATATTGAGTCGGTGATCTGGCCAGTCTCACCCATGAAAATCAAAGGACCGCTTCATAAGTAGGAGTTCACAACTCACTTAGAATTCAAGTCATGTCACCTATGGTCATCCTGGTTAAATGTAAGTCTCTACTATTAATGGCGTTATATAATGTGACTAACAATTTTGTGGTCCGGTCTTATACAAACTCTTTGTATAGGATACTCCCGCTCATATATCTCCACACGAATGATCAGGATCAGATCATTTGTAGCACTTTACAACACTTGTAACATTTACAAAATGAGCCACATCCTTAGTGTCACCAGGATAAGGTACCCAACCTTATCCATTTACTACAGACAGTTTAGGTTATCATTTAATCATGATCCATTTGTATGTTTCCACATATATGTTTAGATTACATAAAATAACCTAGGATCTTCATTTATTGGATTGATTGTATGCTCATAAAATAACAATTTGTTTATACAGAGTTTACAAATTATGAGAAAACATGAGAGATTTAGGACATTAATCCCGACATGGAGTATATTCATCTGGAACTTTAACACTTCTAAGAATGTGACAGAAGATAATTTTCTCTTCAGAGTTCATTGTAAAAAGCAAGCTGGTGGTAGATATGTCTTATTTGAACCACAAGATTGGGGATGAAGTTCACGTCTTATATCCATTTCTCAAAGGTCTAATCGTGCATTTAAATGATCTTTAGTATTATTTGGATCATTTAAAAGTCTTCCAATTATGTTATCAAAAATATTTTTTCGATGTTCATCATATCCAAATTATGTCGTATAATATTATACTCCCAGTAAGGAAGTGAGAAAAAATGCTTTTCTTCTCGAATATCGAACATTATCCACCTCTCATTCTCTTTTCATTTCAATAGGAGTAATTTTCCCAAAAGTCACGTTGACATTCTGTAATTATTGAAGAATAATTGATCTAGAAAGAAATATTGGGGCTGTTTTATCTTCAATAGTACCATCAAACCTCTTATCATATCGAAATATGTGATTGATATCTAAACATCGCCTATGGCCCATATAACAAAATTTTTTGGAATGTTTAAGTTTTAATGAATATGTGTTAAACCCACAATGAGGACATGCATATTTAGAATGTATATTCCATCCCAGTAAGTTATCATATCCAAGGAAGTCACTGATAGACCACATTAAAGCTGTAGAAAATGTAAACATTTCCTTTTTTGGATGCATCATAGGTAGGTATATGTAACACCCCGGAATTTGTTATTAATGTAATTTCAATATTTTCTAGTATTAAAGGACATTTTTGGAATTTTGGAAACTTAATTGTAATTATTGTGATTTAATTGCTAAGAACGTGATGATTCATTTTAAATTATTTAATCAGAGAAAAATTATAGAAATTGGACTTTTTGTGTCACACAAATTTAATTTGAAATTAATGTCAGGAATAAATTTCATTTTAGAAGGAAATTGGTTAAATTCTTTTTGAATTAAAAAATTTAAGGGAAAAAAGGGATTAAAAGTTGGGAGAAAGAGAATAAAATAAATAAAATAAGATAAAACATAATAGAATAAAATAAAATAAGATATTTTATTTTATTTTATTATATTTTTCCTTTTTTTTTTTTCTTTTTCTTCTTCTTCTTCTTTCCCCCCCCCCCCCCCTTTTTTTTTTTTTTTTTTCTTCTTCTTCTTCTCGTGCAGTCACCGAGACCTCCACCCCCCCCCCCCCCCCCCCCAACCTCCATCTCTCCCACACCTCCTTGCCACCGCCTTCCAAGCGTTGCCCTAGCAGCCGATCGCTGCTGTCTGTGCTGCCGTCAACCTCCGACGCTCGTCCCGATTGTGCGTCGACGTCTTTCGCATGCAGATCTGCTCGTTAGTCGCGTTGAAAACCCCGATGTCCATCTCTCTCCCGTGTCTCTCCTCGCTGTCGACGTCAGTCGGCCCTCGCGCGTGAACAAGACCCAATTGTCGGCTTCTTCAGCCGACCTTCAGCCACCTGCCACCTCACCATGCAATGCCGGCCTTGTCCCTCTGCCTCAGATCTAGCCGCGCATCGCCCTGCTCGTTCTGCCACCATCATTCGCCGTTCGTTCACCCCTTCGTCGTGTCTCTGTTGTCAATTGAGTGTTTGGGTAAGATTTTCACATTTTGGGTGAATTTCGTAGATTAAATTATTGATCCTTTAACTTTTGGTTTCGGTTTGGTTGATACCCATCATTTTGAGAGATTTATGAGGCGCTGTCCAGCATCGTGGAAGGGAAATTTAATTGTTTGGGCTGGAATTGAATGGTTGTACTCCTGTGATAGGACCGTTACCTTGAGTTACTGTATTATTTTGGTTACTTGATTAGATGTGAATCTTGACATCAAAGTAATTAATTTTACTACTGGAACTGACCATGTACCCGGTAATGGTAATTATGATTTATTGAGAATTATTAGTTAACATAATATTTATGTCCGCCTTCATTCACTAAGGTTTGAAAGGACTGGAGCTAGGTATTTATAAAAATAATTTACTGAGGATATATTGATAGTTTGATGTTTATGTATGCCTTGCTGATATGAGAATTTAAAGGATGAGTTGAGCATAGAGATGTTTGAATACTAGTATGATTTGAGTATATTATTGTTATTAGAGATCCTGCTAAATCTAAGGATGATGAGATGCATATGTATGTTGTAGAGTTATGATGAAGAAATTTATATATGTGTTATAGAGCTATGATGATGAGATGTATATATATGTTATGAGACTAGGATGAAGAGAGGTATATGTATGTGGTAGAATCATGATGATGAGATGTATGTGTATGTTATAGAACCATGTTGTGATACTTGTGATGTTGAGATTGTGATAGTGTCCTCACTGATCATTTAGATGCCCACTAGATATTGTGTTTTCTTCGGGATTCACCAGTTTGTGTTTCCTTCAGGATTCACCAGATTGTGTTTCTTTCAGGATTCACCAGATTGTGTTACCTTCAGGATTCACCAGATGTTATGTTTCCTTCGGGATTCACATGATTGTATTTCCTTTGGGATTCACCAGGGGTTGTGTTTCCTTCGGGATTCACAAAATGTAGTGGGCATACTTAACTACAGTAGGATAGAAATCAGTTTTTCATGTATGTATCTGTCCCATGAGGACAGAGCAGTTTTATGTTTCACTAGGGGTAGGCATCTAAAGGACATAGATGCCTAGCCCGACCTCAGTAGTGGGGTTCCTTACTGAATATTTTATACTCATCCTTTCTTATGTTGTTGTTTCAGGTAAAGGTAGAGATGCATCGGCGATTGACAAGCAGAATCCGTGATCGAGCCACTGGGATCAGTTCTATGCTTCCGCTCATGGTATTTAGATTCCTTTTCATGTTTTTCAACTTTCAGTTTTGACTAAGATTTGTTTTCAGACCTATTTATTATCATTTATGATTTATGGGTACCCTATCGTCTATTTTTAATATTTGAATTTAATGAATGTCTTTTGAAATTACCTTATTTATTTAGCATTTAATTCATTATAAATTGATGTTGTTTTAAGTTCCATGCATGTATGTGTTTAGTAATGGCATAACTTGAGTCCTATGGGGTCGGGTCGTTACAGTATACCTACGTCTCACAACTCTTTGAGTTCTTCAACTAATAGTTGTAAATATATGTCTATATTATTTCCAGGCACTTTTGGATTAGGGATTTGTTGGGATTGATGCCCTAAATTTATTGGGATTGATGCCCTAAATATATGTCTTTCTCTTCATACTTTGTTTTTTAAATTTGTTTTTCTCTCTCTCTTTTTCTTTTATTCTCCTTCCCCTTGCATCTCGTCAATTCCACTATGGTCGCATAATCAATTTCTATATTTTTTTTTCCTTCAATCAATCTCGATTCTCCAATCCCATCAAACTCTTCATCTATAGCCAAAACTGTCTATAGTGTAGGGGTAAGGTTGGGTACCTTATCTTGGGGACACTATTGGATATGGACCACTTTGTATTTGATACAAATGTGATCTTGAATCATTCATGTGGAGACATGTGAGTGGAGGTGTCCTATGCAATGAGTTTGCATAAGACCGGATCACGAAATAGTCACTTTTACTTTATAATGTCACTTACTGTTAAGAATAACTATTTAAATACGATGATCTAGGTAACTCGATCTAAATCTTGAGCTAACTATGAAATCCTATCTATTTGAGATTATCCATAGATTTCAATGGGTGAGAGTGACTCAAGATTACCACTCAATAAGCCTCCCGTTTCAGGGGTAAAACCGGGTAGATAGTTGGGGACATAGGATGCGAGATGGAATTCACTCCTACTTGTTTCTAGGGATAATAGGGAGGTTGTTCCCATAAGTACTGACTCCAGGTCTTAAACATGGGGTTCTACCCCCTTACTAGCCTGAGAAGGACTTAGTTTATTGGTTAGACGACAGATTAATTGTTCATTAAAAGATCAATGAAATTTAAGGAACAATAAGTAATTACAGGGATAAAACAATAATTTTGACTAAGCTCTAATTACGAACAACCTGTGAAGGATAAACTTACTAATCATGGTTATATCAAGTGGGTAGAAATATATCTATAGTGAGGAGAGTGCTGCTACTGGGCTTTAGTGGAGTGTCCCAGTAGTTAACGAATGTTGGTTAACTAGGTTAAAGAGTTTACCCATTAAACTCAAATTGTTGGAGCTCATGATCTATAGGTCCATTAGGTCTCCCTGCTAGTTCTCATCGAGTTAAATCTTAGAAGAGTGTGATGAGCAAATTTGAAACATTTGTCGGTTAAAGGAATAAGGGTTAGTTATATACAATATACTAAAGCCAAAAGTCATTTAATTATGAATTAAACGACAAGAAGCGTTGGAAATATTTAATTTGATTTATTTATTTCTTTTTAGACAAATTGGAATTTAGTGTGAAAATATTAATTTAATATTTGATACTAAATTAATTTAAATTAATAAAAATGTTTAATTAATATTTATTTAATTAAATATCATTTAATAAAATTTTTTAATTAAATATCATGTAATCAAAAGGTTTAATTAAATATTTAAATATTTAAAATTAATTATTTAATATTTTAATTTTAAAATAATTTTAAATTCGAAGTGAATTTTGGAAATTCAAATTCAAATTTTAATTTAATAAATTTAATTTAAAATGGTTAGTGGATTTAGATGGATTTTGACTAACCTACTTGCTTAAACACTCTCTAAATCCACATCTTGCCACATGAATTTCACCAAAAAGTGGGCAAATTTGTTGTCAATTTTTTTGTTAATCTTATCATGCATAACTTCTTCTATAAATGGAAGAAAAGATGATGACATTTGGAGGTGAATTCATGGGTGAATTAATGCTAAATTTATCTCTAAAAAATTTTCAACCGAGAATACCAAAATTCCAAAATTTCTTAAAATTCATCAAATATTTGGATCCCACAATCCGTTCTAAGGTCGAAGAATAGAGGAAAAAACTCTAGAGTTGGTCCACGATATGTTCGTGATCAAAATCATCCAGAGGAGAGAGAATTTTGAGCTATAAGGGTTGTTGTTCTTAAATACTTTTTTCCCTTTCTTGAACACACATGCTTAATCCATGAAATTAGTGTAATTATAGTATTTTTTTTATCCAAATTGCCTCCTCTATCTTGTTCATAACTCTCTCAATTGGTATTAGAGCATGATTAGAACATTCAATTTGCATTAATTTAAACTTGCTGGGTATTATTACATGAGTTGAATATTCTTGGTTGCTAAAATTGGAAACCAATATATTGGCATCTTTTTAGGCTCGTTTAAATTTGTAACTTCCCGTGGTTTTATGGGCATTTATGTACGCTAAAGAGTCTATAAAATTTTTGGAGTCAATAGAATTGAATCTAGGTTGTAATTTAAAAAAGAATGGAGGTGGTACAAGTTGTCAAAAAAATAGAGGAGAAGAAAAATTTCTAGGCTACTGCTCTTGGTTCACGAGTGAAGAAGAAGGGTCCAGTCCGGTTCGGTCAGGACCGGCTGGCTCGGCTGCTGCAAATGGCTCAGCCATTTTTGCTTGGTTTTATGCTCGATTCAAGCAGTTTTAAGCCTGATTCAAGCATTTTCAAGCTGGTTCGAGTTGTTTTGAAGAATTCGGGAGTAGTTCAAGTTTTTTTTAAATTGTTATTATAATGATTTAGTTATTTTTTTGCTTAAGATGCCAAAACCGATCCAATTTTAGTTGTTTTAATTATTTATACATTATGAATGTATATTTTAATTAAATTAACTTGTTTGTGCATAAAGTATGCCATATAGTTTTAAAACCCCACCATAGGATAAGCATGAAACATGCATTTAAAGTATGTTATAAATGTTATAATATATAAAGTATGCATGTGTAGGATTTCATGAGTATTAAGTATAAGTTGTTATATTGATTCATGAAATGGATATTATATAAGTGTTATATCATGCATGTTAGATGTATGTTATAGGTCTTGTCTAATTTTATAAGCGTTATAAAATTGATTAGACATTTAAAATCTATAACAAAGATAAAAAGCATGCTACTTAGGACTAACGGTTTTTAATAGTTAAAATAGGATCATTATCTTATAAACTGTTGGTTACAAATTCACTTGGCTAAGATCTTGTATAAGGCTGGAGGTACATAAGTTGACGATTTAAAGAACACCTGCTACCTATAGATCTAGACAGTATTTGAATTTCGTTAACCCGGTTTTAAGAGTATGTTTGAGTGATCTGACGTAATAAAAAGTTAATCACCTAGACATCGTAGGTTAAAAATCCAGTATAAATGTTATACTTCGATGTATCACCTAGACTTAGGTTATATTTTATTAGCTGGAGTATATGCTTAAGTAAAAGAATACCCAAGCATCTGGAACACTTTAGTGAGAGAAAAATAGTACTTTTTATTGTTCTCACATCATTAAGAGTGCACACTGTGAGATTCAAGTTTGGCTTCGTGTCGTTTTTAAGTGACTACTCCATTCGAAAAGTGTTTACATGAGTCAATAGCAAGGTGAATAGGGGAAGTTGTACATAGTAAGTGGGAGAAGGAAATGTGTCAACATATCCTATGGTCTCCTCCATTAGGTTGAACCATGAGATTCCTATGATACGCTTGCTAGTTTGCCCTAGAGCGAGAATCCAACACCGTGAACTCCAAAAATGGATAGGGTCTCTAGGTCTGTTTTCAGCATTGTCTTTCCAATTTGAGAGCTTATTGATTCCAATCTCTGAGGTTTGATAATGGAGTATTACACTTACGGGATTACTAAGTGTTAGTCAAGTGACCAAAGTAGCAGTAACTAAGTACTATAGGAATAAGAGTTATTCTAGTATTAGTATTTGGTTAAGATTATCTTAGTTCAGTGAAGGAGTAATTGACTGCCTCTCGGTAACGGTTATTCTGACTCATTGAAATGTCGTTGCAGAGGAATAATGATGGGTACATTATTATTTTTGCTAAAAACTAATTCGATGAAATAAGTTAATAGCTTCACTGATATAACTTATTTATTTTTCAGCATGCTAGCTCACTTGTGCAATTGTTAGCCTCCGATAAATTAAATGGTGGTAATTGTGCAATCTATAAATCAAATTTAAACACCATACTAGTAATTGATGATTTAAGGTTTGTTTTAATGGAGGAACGTCTTTCTAACCCTAGCTCGTCTACAAATCATAATATTCGGGATGCATATGATAGATGGACGAGGGCCAATGATAAGGCCAAAGCTTATTCTTAGCAAGCATATCTGATGTTTTAGCTAAGAAGCATGAAGGCTTGGTCACTGTTAAGGAGATCATGAATTGGATAGAGGCGCTATTTGGACAATCATCCTCATCAATTAGGCATGATGTCATTAAATACATTTACAATACTCATATGAAAGAAGGAACCTTTGTTAGAAAATATGTTATGGATATGATGGTCTACATTAATGTGGTAGAGGTAAATGGTGTTGTCATAGATTAGAAAAGTCAGGTTAGTTTCATAGTGGAATCCCTCTGAAGAGTTTCCTACAATTCCAAATGAATGCTATGATGAACAAGATTGAGTACAATTTGACTACTCTCTTAAACGAGCTCCAATCATATCTATCTTTTATGAGAAAGAAGGGAAAAGAAGGGGAAACACACATTATAACCATAGGAAGTTCAAAAGAGGAATTTCCTCGAGAACTAAGACTAGACCTTTCACTTCTAAGAAAAAAAGTATTCAGATGAAGAAGAAGGGTAAAGGGGAAGGTAAGGCTCCTGCAACAAACAAGGGAAAGAAAAAAGTTGCAGATAAAGAAAAATGTTTCCACTGTAACATAGATGGTCACTGGAAACGTAATTGTCAAAAGCACTTTGCAAAGAAGAAGGCTGAAAAGGAAAAACTAGGTAAATATAATTTACTAGTTGTTAAAATATGTTTAGTGGAGATTGATTACTCTACCTGAATACTAGATTCAGGGGCCACTAATTATTGTTGTTCTTATTTTTAGGAAACTAGTTCTTGGAAGTAGCTTATGGACAACAAGATAACTCTCACGGTTGAAACAGAAGAGGTAGTCTCAGCTAAAATAGTAGGAGACCTGAAGTTGTTTTTTGGAGATAGATATATTTTACTTGAAAATGTCCTTTTTGTTCCTAAAATGAAAATAAATCTTGTATCTATCTCGTGTCTGCTAGAACAAATGTGTGAAGTATCTTTTGATATCAATGAAGTGTATATAAGGAAAAGAGGTATTCAAATTTATTATGCAAAACTTATAGATGACTTATATATGTTAAAACCGGCCAAAGAAAAGTTTTTTTAAATACCGAGATGTTTAAAATAGCTAAAACTCATAATAAAAGGTGGAAAGTTTCTTTAATATTTATCTTTGGCACTTAAGACTTGACCACATTAATCTCAATAGGATTGGGAGATTGGTTAAGAGTAGACTCTTAAATCAGTTAGAAGACAACTCTCTACCTTCTTGTGAGTCCTGTCTTGAGGGTAAAATGACCAAGACATCTTTTATTGAAAAGGTCTTAGAGCCAAAGAACCCTTAGAACTCATGCATTCAGACCTTTGTGGACCAATAAATATCAAAGCACGAGGAGGTATGAATATATAATCAATTTCGTAGATGACTATTCTAGGTATAACTATCTTTACCTAATGTATCATAAGTCTGAATCCCTTGAAAATTTCAAGGAATATAAAGTTGAGGTTGAGAATCTATTAGGTAAAACAATCAAGACACTTCGATCAGATCGAGGTGGAGAGTATATGGGTCTGAGATTCTAAGACTATTTGATAGAACTTGGAATCTAGTCCTAATTATCAGCACCTGGAAAACCACAGCAAAATGGTGTTTCAGAAAGAAGAAAAAGAACTCTATTAGGATGAGCTATGCTCAATTGCTTGATTCAGTTTGGGGATATGCAGTAGAGGCTGCGACTTACATTTTGAATAATGTTCCATCTAAGTGTTTCTGAAACACCTTATGAGTTATTGAGATGGCGTAAAGGTAGTTTAAGTCATTTCAGGATATGGGGATTCCTTGCATATGTGTTAGTACAAAACCTTAAAAAACTAGAACATCGTTCAAAATTGTGTTTATTTGTAGGATATCCCAAAGAAATGAAAGGTGGTCTATTTTACTATCCTTAAGAAAACAAAATATTTCTATCGAGAAACGTTACATTTTTAGAGGAAGACCATATGAGAGATCACCAACCTCGCAGTAAACTAATATTAAGCGAAATATCCAAAGAAGCTATAGATTAATCAACAAAAGTTGTTGATAAGGTTGGTCCATATACAAGAGTTGTTGCTGAGGCAAACACTTCTGATCAATCACATCCATCTCAAGAATTGAGAGTGCCTCGATGTAGTAAGAGGGTTGTTCATCAGCCTAACTTTTACTTGGGTTAAACAGAAACTCAGGTCATTATACCTGATGATGGCATCGAGGAACCATTGACTTATAAATAGGTAATAAATGATGTAGATTAAGACCAATTGATCAAGGCCATGGTCCTCAAAATAGAGTCTATGTACTCCAATTCAGTCTAAAAAATTGTAAAACAACCGAATTATGTAAACTTTATTGGTTGTAAATGGATCTACAAGAGGAAAAGAGACCAAGTTGGTAAAGTACAGACTTTTAAGGCTCAACTAGTGGCAAAGGGTTATACCTAGAAAAGAGGGTGAATTATGAAGAAACTTTCTCTCCTGTTGCCATGCTAAAGTCAATTAGAATACATTTATTCATTGCCACATTTTATGATTATGAAATTTAGCAAATGGATGAAAAGACAACCTTTCTGAATGGCAATCTTGAAGAGTGTATCTATATGCCTCAACCAGAGAGGTTTATAGAACAGGGTCAAGAGCAAAAGGTTTGTAAGCTTAAACGATCCATTTATGGGTTAAAGCAAGCTTCTCGATCCTGGAATATAAGGTTTGATAATGTGATAAAATCCTATGGCTTCGAACAAATGTTGACAAACCTTGTGTCTACAAGAAAATTATCAACACTACTGTAGCTTTCTAGGTATTCTATGTAGATGACATCCTACTCATTAGGAATGATGTAGGATACTTGACTGATGTTAAATAGTGGCTAACAATCCAATTCTAAATGAAATATTTGGGAGAAACTCAATATGTTCTTGGAATCTAAATTATTCGAAATCGCAAGAACAGAACGTTAGCTTTGTCTCAAGCATCCTATATTGAAAAAATGTTGTCCAGATAAGATGCAGAATTCCAAAAGAGGTATGTTACCCAGCAGGCATGGAATTCATGAGTCAAATGAACAATGTTCTAAGACATCTCAAGAAGTTAAGGATATAAAACAAATTTCCTGTGCTTCAGCAGTAGGTAGTCTGATGTATGTCATGTTATGTAAATGACCTGACATATGTTATGCTATGGGAATGGTCTACAGGTATTAGTTCAATCTAGGATATGATCATTGGACTGTTGTTAAAAAAATTCTGAAATATCTAAGGAGAACTAAGATTTGATCCTTACAGGATACACTGATTTTGATTTTCAGACCAGTAAGAATTCAAGAAAATCCACATCGGGGTCAATGTTCACTCTAAATGGAGGAGCATAAACAAAGTTATATTGCTAACTTCACCATGGAGGCTGAGTACGTAGTTGCGTGTGAAGTAGCAAAGGAAGCTATATGGCTTATAAAGTTCTTAATAGATTTGAAAGTGGTTCCAAATATGCATATGCCAATCACTCTTTATTTCGATAACAATGGAGCAATTGAAAATACCAAAGAACCTAGAAGCCATAAACGCAAAAAGCACATTAAGCAAAAATATCATATCATCTGAGAGATTGTCCAACAAGGAGATGTTATTGTGAAACAAATAGCCTCTGAAGATAACATTGTTGATCTATTTACAAAGTCCCTGATGGCTAAAGTGTTTGAGGGTCACCTAGTGAGTCCAGGATTACGAGTTGTATAATTTAGGGTAAGTGGGAGAAGAGGGTATATGTTGGATGCCCTAGTTTATTGTATTTATATGTTTTTTTTCTCTTAAACTCAACATTATGTATATATATGATCCCACTGGAGTTTTCGTCCAAGTGGGAAGTGGGAGTATGTTGGATTTTATGTCTTAAAAATCGTGGTTTGTAAACAATAAAACATATTCTATATTCAATAAAGTTGTTATTAACATTTATTCAATAAAGTTGTTATTTAATTAGTGATTTGAAATCCTAAATCCAATAAACTAAGAACCCTTGGTTATATCATGTATATTTGAACTTTATGTAGAGAAATAAAAGTAGATCAAGTTCGAGTAAATAGCCAAAATAGTCTATAGTATAGGGGTAAGGCTGGGTACCTTATTCTAGGAACGGTATTGGATACGACCTACTTTGTATTTGAAATAAATAATGTGTTCTTGAATCGTTCATGTGGAGACATATGAGTGGGAGTGTCCAATGCAATGAGTTTAAATAAGACTGGACCACGAGATAGTCACTTTTACTTTATTACTTCGTTTACTGTTAAGACTGACTATTTAAATATGATGGCCTAGGAAACTGATCTAAATCTTGAGCTAATTATAAACTCTTTTCTATTTGGGATTATCCTTAGATTTGCATGGGTGAGAGTGGCCCAAGATCATCGCTCAATAAGCCCCCCATTTCAGGGGTAAAACAGGGTGACCGAGATGGAATTCACTCCTACCTGCTTCTAGGGATAGTAGAGATGTTGTTCCCTTCAGTGCTGACCCCGAGTCTTAAACAAGGGACCCCACTCCTCTCACTAGCCTGAGAAGAACTTAGTTTACTAGTTAGACCACAGATCAATTGTTCATTAGAAGATTAGCAGAACATAAGGTACAAGAAGTAATTACAGGGGCAAAATAGTTATTTTGATCCGATTGTAGTTATGAACAACCTATGAAGGATCAACTTACTGATCATGGTTATATCAAGTGGGCGAAAATAAATCTATAATGAGGATAGTGCAACTATTGGGCTTTAGTGAAGTGTCCCAGTCCTTAACGAATGTTGGTTAACTAGATTAAAAAGTTTGGCCGGTTAAACTCAGATTGTTGGAGCTCATAATCTATAGGTTCATTAGATCTCTCTACTAGCTCATATCGGGTTAAACCTTAGAGCAATGTGATGAGCGAATTTGAAACGTTAAAATTGGATTAAAGGAATAAGGGTTAGTTATATATGATGTAATTAAACCAAAAGTCATTTAATTATGAAATAAAGGATAAGGAGTGTTGGAAATATTTAAATTTAATTTAATATTTTTTTTCAGAGAAGTCGGAATTAAGTGGAAAAATATCAATTTAATATTTGATATTAAATTAATTTAAATTAATTAAAATGTTTAATTAATTATTATTTTATTTAAATGTTCAATTAAATATTATTTTACTAAAAGGTTTAATTAAACATTTAATTATTTAAAATTTTTATTTAAAGTTAATTATTTAAATTAATATTAATTTTAAAATAATTTTTAATTCAAAGTGGATTTTGGAATTTCAAATTAAAATTTGAATTTAAGAAATTTAATTTAAAATGATTAGTGAATTTAGATGAATTTTGACTAACCTACTTGCTTAAACACTCTAAATCCGCATATGGCCACATGAATTTCACCAAAAAAGGGGACAATTTCTTGTCAATTTGTTGTTAATCCCATCATGCATAACTTCTTCTATACATGGAAGAAAAGAGGATGAGATTTGGAGGTGAATTTAAAGGCAAAATTTCTCTCTAAAAAAAATTCAACCAAATATACCCAAATTAAAAAATTCTTTAAAATTCATAAAAAATTTGAATCCCACGATTCGTTATAAGGTCAGAGAATAACAGGGAAGACTCTAGCGGTGGTCCGCGACGTGTTCATGATCAAAATCATCAAGAGGAGAGGGAGAATTTTGAGCTACAAAGGTTATTGTTCTTAAACCCTTTTTTCCTTTCTTGAAGAAGCATGCATAATCCATGAAATTAGTGTAATTAGAGTTTTTTTTTTATATATCCAAATTGCTTCCCCTATCTTGTTCGTAACTCTTTCAGAAGTGTTCATGAATAATCTTTACAATGATAGCCTACTTTTATTATTATCTAGATTACATATGATGTATCTGGATCATAAGATAAAGTCATGATAGAACATATTGTATGTTAAAGTCATGGGAAACTAAATGACCTTCAAAGTTAAGTAATATTGGTGTTCAAGAAAATTATTATGATTAGAACTAATTAGGAAATAATTATTATGATTAGAACTAATAAGGAAAATATTTCTTAATTAGTTTGAGATGTCAGATGACGAGGAATTTTAGAAATACCTCAAAGAGAAGAAAAATAAGAATAAGTAAATTTAGTTTACTGAATTCTTGGTGGACAATACAGATTCACACCTTGATTGTTGAATAATAATTCACTATCGAAATTTTTCTTCATTACAATTAGATTGTAAATCTTGGCAAATATTTAATTCAGTGGAATAGCTCTACTAATTGGCAACAGGGAGCTCATCTCAGTTAAAAAAGTGGGAGGTATTAAGATGTTGTTTATCTATGTTGAATATGGTGTTTTTATCACTATAAGAGAAATTCAATTTCTCCAAAATTGATTACTAAATATTTCATAGCTGTTGAATAGTTTTAGTAATTAGATATGTTTTCAAAAGTTGTTTTGAAAATATGTTCAGCTTTAAATAAACACATTTATGTGTATTAAAGGTTAACCCATTTACGTAATAAATTGAGAGAGTGTAAGGATTAATGAATCCAAAATGAAAGATAGATTTTATTCTCCTGAATAGGGTACATGTCTTTGGCCTTTTAAATGACAGTGACGTGTAATTCTCTAACAGTTAGAGTTAATTCATCATAATTACTTGTCAAAGACCTTGCTTCTCATGCAGGTGTGTCATTAAGATCTTATTAGATAATGTTACCTGGCCAATGTTGGACTTTCTTTGACCCATGTGGTCTTATGATTAATAACATAAGTTTGACTTTATAAATGAATCATTAATACGATTGATGAGTATTTATGAATGAATGTATCTTATTCTAATGAACTTAAGTCTTATTTTCTTTGAAATGTTCAAAAGAAATTAGACTAAGGTTTAAGTCATTTAGGAAATCTTATTGTGACATTATGATCTGATCACAATGATTAGTACAAGTTTATTATTGTACTCAGCCTAATTGATAGAAGTAAGATGAGATTTCAATTTCGAGCATTAGGTACAATTTGGATGAAATTGTGTTGAAGCAAGAGAAATATGATCTTGTTGAACTTTGTATATTTTAAGTATTTTATTAAACAAAGTCCTAATCTTTTAGAATTACACTGATGCCTAACTCCACTAAAGAAATATTATAGAGATTTCATTGTTTGAACGTTATTTTCTCCAAAATGATCATTGTTGAGAACTATTGTAAAACGATTTATGACATTTCAGTTTTGGGTAAGTTGAGACACTTTTGTCAAGACAAACCCTTGATGAAATAAATGTTCAAAAGTATGGCTAGTTGTAGGTAGTCCATGAGGAGTTTATAAATGGTTTTTTTTTTTTTTTTTTTTTTTAACATTCCAAAGTAAAATGATGTATTTATGTGACAAATACTAATTCATTTGGAAAGTTAAACGTTATAGACCTGTAAAAGGGTTGTGTAGTGTTGATGAATTAGTTTCAAGTAAAACCACATGATAGTTAATAAGTTCATTAACTATTCTTTTTCATTTGAATGTCATTTTCTAATTGTTAAACTGATAAGTCTTCATTGTAGTGGGAGAGTTATGATATAACTCAACTTTTCAAAGGCTTACTTGAAGTCTTCATTGTCATACAAGATGACAAGATGGAAACTTATAAACCTTTGAGTAGTGGGAGAGCTATGCAATGACTCTACTTAAGATATAACTTATTGGAATTCAAAGTTGTCATGCTAAATGACAAGAGTTGATGGAAGTTGACAAAGAGAAATGTTGTTGAAGTCACAAATTTGAGATGAATTAATGTACTTAATCTCAATTAGTTTTGTGATCTTCATTGATGGGGGGATAACCTCAAAGGATATGAATAGATTAAAACAAAAAACAAAGTCAATTTTCTGACTAGTTTCTATAATAGAGTCTTTAAGCAGTACTTGATTCATTGTTGCATATGAGATGTGTTGATGGATAATAAACAGCATGCACAACAGAAGCAATGGATCATTAACACTCTAATTACATTAAATTAACTAGGATTAAACATACAAAGAGAGTTAGATATACAACCTTTGTAGTTTCCAGAGGTATCTTCGTCTCCATGAGCAATCGACACCACCAACGATAAATCCTCACTATTCTCCGGTTGAAGAACACGGTTGTGGGATCGAATCTTTAGTGAAACAAAGGGAATTTACTAATTAATTTGGAGAGTCAAGGAGAGTTTATGGAAGAATAATTGTCAAAAGTCAAAGAAGCATAATCTTTTAGCATTTGAAAATCAAAACCTATTTATAACTAAAACACATGCAAAAACTCTTCTTGCATGGCCTCCAGCTCAAACTTCATTTGCATGTTACAAATTGGTGTCAAGCCTAGCATGAAACACTTCATAATCCACTTAGTTAGTGGAGAAATCCAACAATAGGATTTTTCTGCTAACTAATTGTTTATTAAAGTAATTCTATAATAAAACAGTTTTTTTTGACAAAATATGAAATACATTTTTCATATTATGATTAGAAATTATCTAATTAAAAAATTTAACTAAATAAAATAAATAATTTAATATCACATTAATCAATTTTTTAAAACATTTTCATCTAATATTTTATTTAATATAAAATATACTCTCCAAAAATAATTAATATATTATTTAATTGTAAATTATATCTCATATAAAATACAATTTTTCCTAAAGATCGAATTTGAACATTTCAAATTCTTACTTCACCTAGTTCTTTAATTTTGCCCGTAGTGTGCTAGCAAGGAGACCCGATGGACCTACAGATCATGGGCTCCAACGATTTGAGACTAACTGGTCAAACTCTTTAACATAGTTAGTCAACATTCGTTAACTAATAGGACTGTCCACTATAGCTTGTAGTTGTACTCCCCTCACTGTAGATATATTATGTGTCCATTTGATATAATCGTCATTGATAAGTTGATCCTTCACAGGTTGTTTGTAACCTCAGCTAGATCAATTACCGTTTTACCCTTGAGTTACATCTTTTCTCCTTAAGTACTATTGTCCCTCTAATGAACCATTGATTTAGGATCTTAATCATTAATCCATTCCCTCTCAGGCCAACGAGAGGTGGGGCCCCTTGTTCAAGACCTGGGATCGACCCTTCAGGGAACAACCTTTCTACTATCATTAAAATGGGTAGGAGTGAATTCCATCTTCCAAATTCTATGTCCCTAGCTATCTACCCGATCTTATCCCTAAAATAAGAGGCATATTGAGTAGCGCTATTGAGCTTACCCTCATCTATGCAGATCAAGCGACAATCCCGAATAAACAGGAGTTGATAAACAACTTAGGATTCAGATCAAGTTATCTAGGTCATCAAGAAGTGAAATTAATCAGTGTTAATACGTAATAGTGATTATTTCGTGGTCAGTCTTACACAATCTTATCGTGTAGAGTACCCCTGCTCACATGCCTCTACATGAATGAACTGGTCACATCGTTCATGACACATCACAATATTTGTAACAATCATAAAGCGGGTCGTATTCAATAATATCTCCAGAAATAGGCATCCAACCTAATCCAAGTACTATAGACTATTTAGGCTATTATACTCGAACTTGATCCAGTATGTGTCTTCACATAAAGTCCAAGTATTCATAACAATAGCCAAGTAGTTTATTGGATTTAGAGCTATCAATTCATTTTCATTCAACAACATTTGTCTGAATAAACTTCATGTATGTTTACTGTTTACAAACTACGAGTTCTAAGACATGCAACCCAACAAACTCCCACTTGGACTAAAACTCTTAGTGGGATAAAAAAAACAGTTGAGTACCGTGAGAGAAATCTAAATACAATAAACTAGGACATCCTTTACCCACTATTTTGCCCACTTGCCCTATTTTTTCTACCCATAGTTCTAAATTCTTCAGGTGACCCTCGAAAAAATTAGTCGGGAAGTCCTTTGTAGACGAATCAACAATATTGTGCTCAGACGCTATTTGTCTCACAATAACATCTCCTCTTAGCATTATCTCTCTGATGAGATGATATTTTCGCTCAATATGTTTTTCGTACTTATGGCTTCTAGGTTCATTGGAGTTCACTACTGCCCTACTGCTATCGCAATACAAAGTGATTGACAGATGCATATCTAGAACAATTTCCAGATCAGCTAAAAACTTCCTAAGCTATACTACTTCCTTGGCTGCTACACATGTAGCAACATATTCTGCTTCCATTGAGGAGTCTACAATGCAACTCTGCTTAATACTTCTCCATACTATTTCTCTTTCATTTAGAGTGAACACCGATCCCGAAGTAGATCTCTTAGAGTCTATATTGGTTTGAAAATCGGAGTCAGTATATCCTATAAGGATCAAATTCTTATTTCCATATACGAGCACGTAGTTCCTTGTTCTTCTAAGATACTTGAGAACATTCTTAACAACAGTCCATTGTGCATAACTAGGATTGGACTGATACCTACTGACAATCCCTATTGCAAAACATATGTGTAGACGAGTACAAAACATTGTATACATCAGACTTCCGACTACTGATGCATAGGGAACCCATCTCAATCCTTAACTTCTTGAGGTGCCTTATGACATTGTTCCTTTGACAAATATTTTCCATTCCTAAAAGGTTAAAGACCGCTTTTGGAATCCTACATCTTAAACCTAGACAACATCTTTTCTATATAAGATGTTTGACACATAGCTAGCGTTCTATTCTTTCGATTTCAAACTATTTGAATCCCAAGAACATAATGCGCCTCTCCCGGATCTTTCATCTGAAATTGGGTTGCTAGCCAATTTTTTATGTCAATTAGATATCCTACATTATTTTCAATAAGTAGGATATCATCTACATACAGAACTAGAAATGCTATAGTGGAGTTGATGATTCTTTTGTATACACACCGTTCATCAACGTTCTGTTCAAAACTATAAGATTTTACCACAGTATCAAATATTATATTCCAGGATCTGGACGCCTACTTTAATCCATAAATAGATCTCTTCAATTTGCAAACTTTTTCTTATGACCCTGTTCAATGAACTCTTTTGGTTGGATCATATAAATACTCTCTTCAAGATTACCATTTAGAAATGCAGTCTTGACATCCATTTGCCAAATTTTATAATTATAAAAAGTGGCAATGGACAAGAGTATCCTTATTGATTTAATCATGGCAACAGGTGAGAAGGTTTCTTCATAGTCCACCCCCTCAACCTGGGTATAACCATTTGCTACTAACAAGGTTTTATAGGTCTATACCTTCCTCGTATGGTCTCTTTTACGCTTGTAGATCCATTTACAACCGATAAATCTTACCTCATTAGGTTTATCTATAAGTTCCCAAACTGAATTAAAGTACATAGACTCCATTTCAAGATCCATGACTTTAATCCACTGAAGCTTGTTTATATGTTAATGGATCCTCTAAGCCATCATCAAGTATGGTGAGTTTGGTTTCAGTTAAACCCATATGGCGGTTAGGGTGTCTGACAACCACTCATGAGAAGGATGAGATGGGTATATGTCCTTGATCTATTAACAACTTTTGTTGATGAGCGAGCCTGATCAATAACTTTTGTTGATCCGTCTGTAGCATCTTTTGAAATCTCTTCCAATACTAGTTTACTGTGGGGTTTATGATCTTGAATTTGGTCTTCCTCTAGGAATGTTGCATTTTTCGATAAAATTACCTTATCATCTTAAGAATCATGAAACTGACCACCTCTCGTTCCTTTAGAGTAACCCATAAACAGGCATAATTTTGAACGATATTCCAATTTCTTAGTATTTTACACCAACACTTGTGTCAAACAACCCCAAATCCAGAAATGACATAAACTAGCTTTACGCCTTGTCCATAACTCATAAGGTGTTTTTGAAATACTTTTAGAGGGAACGTTATTCAAAATGTAAGCTGTAGTTTCTACCGCATACCCCCAGAACGAGTTAAGCAACTGAGCATAACTTATCATGGACCGAACCATGTCTAACAAGGTTCTATTTCTCTGTTCAGATACACTGTTTTGCTGAGGCGTTCTTAGTTTAGAGTGTTGTGACTAAATCCTGTGCTTTATCATATACTCTTGGAATTTCAAGTCCAAATATTCCCCATCTCGATCTGATCAAAGTGTCTTAATAGATTTACCTAATTGGTTCTCAACCTCGGTCTTAAATTTCTTGAACTATTCAAGAGCTTCATACTTGTAATGAATTACGTAAATGTAACTGTATGTTGAATAATCATCAATAAAGCTAATGAAATATTCATAAGCTTCTCCTGTTTTAACATTCATCGGGCCACAGAGGTCTGAATGCACGAGCTCTAAGGTTTCTTTGGCTGGAAGACCTTTTCCAGAAAAAGGTCTTTTTGTCATTTTTTCTTCGAGACATGACTCACACGACAACAAAGTGTTATCTTCTAACTTGTTTAGAAGTCCTCTGTTAACCAATCTCTCAATCCTATTAAGATTAATGTGACCAAGTTTCGAATGGCAAAGATAGGTACTTAAAGAAATGTGTTGCATTTTTCTTTGAGTTTCAGTTGTTTTAAACATTTATGTGTTATATACAGCTTAAACATTAGATGGTTTAAACTTGTATAAGTTACTTTCTAAGTTTGCCGAATAGATTTGTAGACCTCTTTTTTGTAATGAATACTTCATTATGACTAAAATTTACATTGTACATATGTTCCAAGAAACAGGAAATAGATATCAAATTTCTTTTACAAAAATGTACATAGAGAACATTTTCTAAATATGGATATCTATTTTCAAAAGTTAACTTAACTACTTCCACTGCTTTCACTGAGATGCGCTCCCTGGATCCAACTCGGAGAGTAATCTCATCTTCTTCAAGTTTTCTCCAGAAACTAGTTTCAGAGTAGAAAAACAAGCATGATTAGTGGCCCCTAAATCTAGTATCCAGGTAGAATCTTCATTCTCTACTATACATGTTTCAATTACTAATAAATCTAATTTACCTTTTTTTTTCCAGCTTTATGTGCAGTTGAAGCCTTCCCCTTCCCAGTTTTCTTCTTTTTCTTTTGAATACCTTTATTCTTGGAGAAAAAAGGGCCAGATTTACTCCTAGAAGATGATTCTTTCTAGAGTTTTCTCTTTGAGGTGGAAGTAACATTTGCTTCTGCCTCTTAACTTTTATTTTTCAATAAAGATTCATAAATATGGAGTTCGTTGAGAAGACTTGTCAGATTGTACTCTATCTTATTCATCATAGCATTCGTTTTGAATTGAAAAAAGCTCTTCGAAGAGACTACATGATGAATCCAACTTGACTCTTCTCATTCATGATGGCTCCATTCACTTCTACAATATTGAAGTGACCATCATGTTCAAAATATGTTCCCTTACCGAGGTTCCTTCCTTCATTCTGCATTTGTAAACGAATTTAATTGTGTCATGCATGGCAAACGTGGACGATTGTCCAAATAGGCCCTGCAAGAGTCCATGATCTCTCTTGCAGTAGCTAACTTCTCGTGTTTCTTAGACAGTACGTCACATATACTGGCTACTGGCTAAAATATAAACCCGATCCTTCTCATTAGCTTTAACCCGTTTTTCATATGCATCCCGTACTTTTTGGTTTGCATTAGGACTAGGGGTTAGAGGACATTCCTCTGTTAAGACGAATCAGAGATCATCTATTACTAGTATCATATTGAATTTCGATTTTCAAGTTCCGTAATTATCGCCATTAAGTTTTTATGAAGCTAGAAGTTGTATAACTGATGTTGTCATTGCTGAAAAGTAAACAATTTATTAGTGAATGGATTAACTCTAATTTTTTAATCCAATTTATTAAGAAAATAATAATGTACCAATACTCATTATTCTTTTTCTACGATACTTCAGTGAGTCAGAATAGCCCCCACCCAAGGGAAATCAAATAGTCTTTCACTAAATCAAGACATTCTTGACTAAATACTAATATCACAATAACTCTTATCCTTATAGTACTTAGTTATAATTTATTTGGTCAAGAATAATAACGAACAAAACTTGCCTACAGAAACTTGTGAGAGGCTGGGTCGCGAATCATGCTCTCTTTAAGACATTTCGTGATTCTACCTTTTGTGCAAGCAGTTAAACAAAAATGTCACGTCGTCCCTAGGATAAAGCAACCCAGATTATGTCTATCTCGATGGATCTGCATCAAAAACCTATCAAAAATGCTCACACCCTTCTAAACTATGCTAGGGAAACATAGAAAAGAACACACGGTTGAGAAAGAAAACACAACGAGGGAATAACTACGATTATTTTTCAATGTCCTTTTTGAAGAACCGAAACACAATTTATTTATAGGCCTTGAAGGCCTAGGAAACACAGATACTTTTAATTGTACAGAGAATCAATATCAAATACATATCAGAAATGGATACGTTTAGATACGTGGCAGATACGTGTCTGATACATTATTTGAAGTATCTATTTTTTTTTAATTTTCAGATATGCGTATCTGCTTCTAGGTACGTTGGGTCACCTTTTTTTTTCCAAATTTAGGCCCAATGCGATGAAATAAATGTTGAAATTTTGGTCATAACACACTGTTTTATCTAGTTAAACCCAAGTATAAGCTCAACTAGAGTCCTAGTGAGTCCAGGATCGAACTCAGGGATTGCGTTGTTGTGAATGCATTGACAATTAATGTTCTGATCTTGACACAATTTGAACACTAAACAGGTGATGGATTTTGAAGCTATTTTTATGCTAAGATTAATTTTAATAATGGATGCAACGGGATTTACACTTCAAGTGAAGCAATGTATGCGATGAATGTGAAATTCAAATGAGAGTTGGTTGGGTCGAGAATAATATTCACTAACATTCCCTAAGAAAATATATAACTCATGCGTTCAAGCAGTACACTCGATATTATAACCACCTTTCAGCATATATAGCCATAATATCCTATATCTAGGACACATGCGATGTGTGCATATTGCAAAAGATATTTCTTTATTTCTAAAGAGCACATCTTCTTATTTTATGAGTTCTAAATCTCTAGTTCTTTCGAACCTAGATTTAATCTACTTAGAATAATCTTTCGAGTTATTTAAACATTTCAATAAGTATGCCTAAAGAAAGCATAATACATGGTTTAAATATTTCTTAATTCATATTAGCTAAATGCTTCTCGACCCATAAATGGTTTAGTGACTCATAATGAGAATAGAAAATATGGATGAGGAATTAACTGAATATGTATTCATATTGGGAAAAAAAAGGTCTTTCGAAGTTTGTGCAATATAGATACACTAAGATAAGGAAACAGAGATAGAGAAACAAGTCATGATGTGCAATTTCTTGCTTTCTCCGGCATTATCAATGACTACTTCACTACGAGTGTTGAGAATGGGTTCCTCTTCTGCCTCCAAAAGTGATTCTTAAGTTTTTCCTTAAGCTTTTTAAATGGTGGAAAGCGGAGTGGAATTCTTGTAGAGTTTTCTTTCCTATTATCCTCGTGTGTTTTTGCATGGCGATTTCATGGCATATTTATAAGCGTTCAGAGGCAGTTTTTTCTCTATTCCTAATGATTGCGCTGATAAGATGCATTAAATTCTATACTCTGATACGCCACATGCTACGTGTCAGAAGTTCATTGGTTCTACAATGAAGCTTTCTTATCACCTACTAGTTTGACCTTTGATTTAACTTCCACCGCCTATACGTCATGTCATATCTCATCGCTTGAAGCCACTGACTTGGCCAACTACGCAATCATATGTTGGCATTGGAACACATGTGATCGCATCGGCAGATTTTCTACACCAAACAAAGTATGATTTTTAACCTTTTGTAGACAGATTAGGTTTTGTGTGTGTGATCACATGATGTAATTATTTTTCCTTATCAAGTTGTCGCATTTTCAGAGATTTTCTCTAATTATTTTAAATAAAATAGGCAAAAGAACTTGTATTTCTATAAGTTATTATCCAACCACTTAAAAATCCCAACACACAACTCATTTTAATGAAAAGTACACTTAAATCTAACCATTAAAAAAAGATTAAAAATGATAAAAAAAAAATAAAGAACAAAAACATAAAAAGTTAAAAAAGAAAAGCCCCAAAGTGTAATTGGCCGCGACAACGCATGTATGGAAAGACCATCAAACCCTCATTTTTCCTACCTTCTCATCCCTTCTGAAACTTGGGTATCCCTTAGGACCCAAACTCAAAAGGAAAGTATGGGTAAATAAGGAGTCATTTCCTTTTTGTCCCAACCAATGTGGGATTCTCCACTTTTCTTTTTCTTTCATTTAAAAAATAAGAAATTTTCACCAATAGGTTCATAGGTCCCTTGATTTTTCTTGGGATCCTCAACATATCCCTCATGGTATCTCTTTGAGTTCACTATTGAAGAATTGAAGGTTGTCAAGGCCTTCAAATTGATCAAATAAACTTATAGTACCAATCATCACAACATATACTACTTAGTAGTATTAGTAGCAAGACCAAGTCAATCTGCAAAGAAGCACAAAGATTAATTTCACAAAGTCAATTCTTTCATTAAACTGATAAATGGGGGGGGGGGGGGGGGGGAATGTGGTGGCTTGAGTTTTTGAGTAAAATAAAATAAAGTGATTGATTCTTTGAAAGCAACCTAACTAGATACCTTTAGTTTAGGAAAATGGAATCACCCAATTGTAATATTGATCCTAGGATTATGCCTATGCATAACCAACTCACTTACTAATACTAAATGGAAGTTCAAACTACTAATCAATCAACATGCTCAGTTGTAATGCTGCCAACTAACCACATTAAGTTCTAGGGATATGCTAAGATGCATGACATGCAAGTAATGCCTCACAAATCAAATAATATGATATTCAACTAAGTTAATTAAACAATGCTAATAGAATAGTAGCTAAACAAATCCATAAGTTTAACTTAACCTTGTTATCATGCGTTTAAGGGGAGCTCAACAATTTTCGATTAATGCTTAATCTATAGTGATAAATCATGCAACTTTGTCTAGATTGTCAGTCATTCAAAAAGAAACACAATCATGATAATAAATCAAGATGAACATCCATAGACTAGGGGTGTTCGTGGATTAGGTTGGGTTGGATTGGATTGAATTGAAATGCTTTAGTCCTAATCCCAATTGTTTCGAGTTCTAAACTTCTTCACACCAAATAACTCTTATTAAAAAATAAACTCGAACCAACTGAACCATAAAGCATTTGGGTTGAGTTGGTTCAGGTTACCTAGATCATTTTATTTAAATTTTTATTATAAAGGAAGTAAAATGTTAATATGTAAAAAATTGATTTAATTATTTTCATAGATTGAATTAATAATAAAACTCAATATCAATTTATTTAATGAAAATTTTCTTTCTAAAGTGCTTAGAAAACTATTTTAGGAGTTGTTAGAGAATAAAATTATCCAAAAAATAATGAAATTAAATAAAACTAAAATAAACATATTTATATATAATTGTATCATAAGTAAAAAATTAAAGGAAACCATCGAAGGTTTCACAGTGGAAACAGATATCATTCTCATTTTTAGTTTCACATAATTGATAAAATTACATAATCAAAACAGAGAAGATTATGCATTAAAACTTGAAATTTACAGCATGCTTTTACAGGGAGAAGAAGAGGGGAAGAAGTAACACTTACCCTTGAAGTCAATCTTATCTGTCATCCCTCGATCCACGATGACAATTTGATCTCTAGACCAAGACACCACCACTTAAGGACCCTCTGTATTCTCTTGAGATGAGAATTGGGTATAAATGGTGGGCTCTACACAATTTTTGGAGGAGTGATGAGTGGATGAGAAGATTTTTTTTTTTTTCTCAGAGAGCACTCTTCTCTATAAACAAGAGGAAGAAGATGGAAAATCGTTCAACAACCCCCTCACTGCGCGTCTATTTTCAGAGAAATTAAGGGGGGAAGGGGTTGTAACTCCCCCTCTTTAATTAAATTAAAAATAATATATATATATATATATATATATATATATATATATCATAACTACCTTAATATATATATATATGTTATATCAAATATAACACATAACCTATAGTTTTATTCTCTCAACAATGCATAACATTTAATATAAATCATATTCTAAATTCAATTATGTGAATCTCATCCATATAATTAATATTCGAATCATATTCAAATATTTAATTCCTTTCAACTATTTATGGTATTTAACATAAATCATATTTATATTAAATTTAATTATATGAATCTTATTCATGTAATTAGTATTTGAATCATATTCAAATTCCTCTCAAAATACTTTATATTATAATGTATGTAATATATTATATTAATTATATCACATATAAATAATTTAAATAATTATATCATATATAATTAATTTTTCTCAATTAATTTAAACAATTAAAATAATCCAAAATTAATTCTCAATACAATCCCTGTTGAGCTATATAGGGACCTTATCAACCTATAGATTGAAGCTCCAATGGTACTTGGATAATTAATTAAACTCTTTTGTTAAATTACCTAACTTCCATTAACTGCCGATTGTTCCATTAAAGACCGACAAATGCACTCTTCGCACTACAGATATATTTTTGTGTCCATTGGATATTGTAGGATTGTATAAACAGCAAAGCAAGCACAAGGATCATCTAAGCACTCAAATTCACTAATTTTGACATAATTTAAACCATGCTTCTGCAGAAAAAATGGGTTTCAATACATACCTCTTGTAGAAATTCTTCAAAGCTCCATCTCCAGCTGTTATCTTCTCTATATCTTGTTGTAGACCACCTCAAGATCTTCCCCACTATTCTCTTGGTGCTCTAGATTGAGTTGTGGGACTCAAAAAAAGCATGAATCAAGAGATGAAGGAGAAAAGCTCACTGCAGCAACTTTGTTGAAGAACCATTCTTCAAACCGAATTTTCTCTCAAAATTCTGTAGATTGCATTCCCGATTTTCACTCCAATCTCTTCATTATACTGCAGATCAACATGCAAAGAGAAGAGTTGCATGAGTTGTAGCTCATGCTTGGAGAAGACAAGGCAAAATATTGCAATATGTGTGAGCTAGTTAGGTGATGGATAATGGAAAAATCTATTTTTTCCATTTTGTGTTTTTATTTTATTTTCCTTTTTCAATTTTATCTAAAAATAAAATTTTGATTTAAAAAATCTATTTGATTTTAAAAATGAAAAATTAATTAATTTCATAAATTAATTATTAAATAAAACTTAATTAATTTAATATAAAATATTAAATTAATTTTAACACATGTCCATCTTTATATATTTAAATATATAAATTCTCCTATTCTGTTTAATTCTAAAATTAAACATAATTATATCTCATATAATCATTAATTTCCTTAATTTTAATTTGAACGTTTCAAATTAACTTATCACGCTATTCTAGAGCTAATCCGTTACGAGCTAGTAGGGGGATCTTGCGGATGATCATGGGCTCCAACGATCCGAGATTAATTGGCTAAACTCATTAGACCAGATTAATCTCCATTCGTTAACTAATGGGTCATTCCACTAAAACCCATAGTTGCACTCCCCTCACTATAGATATATTATGTCCACATGATTTAAACATAATCTGCAAGTCGACCCTTCATAGGTTGTTCGTAATAACGGCTGGGTTAAATTTCTGTTTTACTCCCGAGATTACATCTTATTCCTCAAGTCCCTACTGATTCTCTATTGAATAATTGGTTTGTGATCCAATCACCAAACCAAACTCTCTTAGCCCAGTGAGAGGGTGGGGCCCCTTGTTCAAGACCTGAATTCAGTACAAGAGAGAACAACCTTTCTTCTATCCCTAAATCAGGTAGGCGTGAATTCCATCTTGCACCCTATGTCCCCAGCTATCTATCCGGTCTTACCCCTGAAATGGGAATCTTATTAAGCCAGCATTGTTAAGCCAACCCTCAACTATGCAAATCTAAGGGTAATCCCGAATAAATAGGAGTTCATAGTTAGCTCAGGATTAAGATCGAGTTACCTAGGTCATTTAGGTGAAATACTCAGTCTTAAATAGTAAACAGCGTTATAAAGTAAGAGTGACTTATTTCTTAGTCCGATCTTATGTAAACTCATTGCATAGGACACTCCCACTCCTCATGTCATAACATGTACGAATTAGAATCACATTGTATGTAGCATTTTACAACTCTTTGTAACAACTATAAAGTAGGCCACATCCCATGGTGTTACCAGAATAAGGTACCCAACCTCATTCATGTACCATAGATCATTTTGACTATTTACTCGAACCCGATCCACTCTTATGTCTCCACATAAAGTTCAAATACTCATACAATAGTCATAGGTCTTAGTTTATTGGATTTAGACTTTCATACAATTTATGAGATCAATAACAAGTATATTGATAATAAAAAAATGTTGATCATTTTACAAACTGCGAGTTTTTAGGACATAAAACCCAATAGATATAACCAGGCAACAGTGCGATGACCCTTCATAAATTGCTCGTAAATACAACTGGGCCAAAATTACCATTTTTTCACTGTAGTTACATCTAACTTCTTAAGTACTACTTATTCTTCTAATGAACAATAAGTCATAGTCCAACTATGACCAAGTCCCTCTCGAACCAAGAAGGGATATGGCCACATTGTTCAAGCCCCAGAATCAGCCCTTAAGTGAGCAATTTATCTACTTACCTCGACATCAGGAAATGAGTGAATTTTGTCTTGTATAACGGTATTCCCAACTCCCCAATCAGATGAATCCCCATAATGGTAGGCATATTGAGTTGGCAATCTGACCACTCTCACCCATACAAATCAAAGGACCACCTTCATGAGTAGGAGTTCACAACTCACTCAAGATTTAGGTCATGTTACCTGTAGTCATCCTGTTGAAATGTAAGTCTCTATTATTAACGGTGTTATATAATGACACTATTTATTTTGTGGTTCGGTCTTCTACAAACTTTTTGTATAGGATACCCTTACTCATATGTCTTCACATGAATTATGAGGATCAGATCATTTGTAGCAACAAAGTAGGTCGTATTCGTAGTGTCACAAGAATAAGGTACACAGCCTTATCCATATACTAGAGATCGTTTAGGTTATCATTTAAACATGATCCACCCATATGTCTCTACGTATATGTTTAAATTACATAAATAACCTAGTTTCTTAGTTTATTGGATTGAGTGTATGCTCATAAAATAACAATTTGTTTATACAATGTTAACAAACTACAAGAATATAATAGGGATTTAGGACACCAGTCCCAACAGTAAAAATATATACATTTTAAAATTAATAATAAGTTTGAGTTGGTTTGGGTTATTTTAGATGAACCCATGAACCAACCCAACTAATAAAATTTTTATTTATTTGAACCTAACCCAACCCCACTCAAATGAATTGATAGCTACAATCAAAACTGCATAGGTTAGGTTAGGTTGTTCGGTTTTTTCGAGTCATTGGATTTTTTGAACACCCTTATCATAGACATTGAATAGATGAAAAAAAGAAAAAAGAAAAAAAAGAGTTGGAATCCTCACAAAATTACAAAGGGTTAATAAAAAATCCTTAACTACGATATGATTAACTAAAAACACATACCGAAAAGTAGTAGTCAAGGCTCGTCGACACTGAGACGATATACAATCCAAAGAATACGACCAAAAACTAAAAAAAAAAAAAAGAAAAAAAAAATCCCTAAGAAGAAGAAAGAAAAATAGAGAAAAAAAAGCTTTATGCCTTGGGTAGGAACTCTCCTCCCTTCTCCTTGATTCTTCTAGAAGTAGAGAACATGCCTTATTTATAGAAAAGATGTTGGTGCCACGGAGCTGTAGATGGCGTCGTGGTTCTACCGCCTTTGTTGCCGCAACCCTCCCTTTCCATATTTGTCTGCCATCGACCGCCACAAGACAGCTCGGCATTGTTGCATGATACAGCTACTGCCTTCAGCGCTTCGCCTAGCGTAGCGCAACGATGTGTCACTAGGCTTTGATGGACATTCTTCACTTGAATGCTCCGTTTGACTCTTATCTTTATCATTTTAGCCCATTTTGCATCTGAAAGGTCCCAAAAGCTTCCTTTACTCAATTCTCTGTGTAATAATTCATTTAAACATTAAATACTTAAGAACTAACCTGATTTATGTCGAGAAAGATAGCTTATTTTGAGAGCTATCAATCATTATAGGATCAGACTCCACTTTGTTTTTGGACCGAATGCCCGTTTAAGCTTTATAGACTCTGATACCATATTAAATAACATGATGTTTCATCTCAAAATTAATTGGTAATAAGAGGGATAGGTTTATCTATCTTATACAGAGTGTGAGGTTTTTTTATTTTTTCAAATGTGAGATTCTCGACATGTCCTCTCAAGATGATGTCTTTTTTGAATTCATCATCCTCAAATCAAGTCCTCATTGTTTTATTGGACCAAATACCTACTTGAGTTTTACGTACTCCGATGCTTTATTAGATAACATAAGATGAAAAACTTAAATGTATGATTAAAGTGATACTAAGATCAAAAGATTTAGGATTACTTTAATAGTTAAAAGAATTGAACTTAAAGGTCTTTCATTTTAATGAAAATATTGCTAGGGTTTCAGTTTAAGATAGGAATATTGGTTCCTTGATTTGCTTGAGATTTAATTGTGTACGGGAGAGACGATCATTACCTTAGATTTCTTGCCTTATATGGAATATTTGTAAGATTTGTCATGAATAGGGGTGTTAAAAGAATGACTCACAAAATTCGATTAATCCAATCCAATTTGTACGATTTTGATTAGATTATTATTCATTTAGATTAGGTTGAGTTTAAATAAATGAAAACTCCATGGATTGGGTTAGTTCATGCATTTATAAAAAATGATCCGAGTAAATCCAAACTAACTCGAATTTATTATTAATATTAAAAAGTATGTTTTTTTTTTTACTTCCCATATAATTCTATATACATAGATTTATTTTAATTTCACTTCATTTTATATTTTTTTTAGATTATTTATTATCCATCAAAGTTTTTTAACACTAAGAAAATAAAGTTTTCATAACAAAATTAAAATTAATTTACTAATCTTATTTCAATACGTGAAGATAATTAACTAAATTCTTTTACATACTAACATGATACTTCTTTTTAAAACAAAATTTTAAATAATGATCCGAGTAATCCGAACTAACCCAATCCAAAATTTTCAAAGTTGGCTTGGGTTAGGTTCATTATTTAATAAGGATTGTTTGGATTGAAGAAATTTACCACGCAAATGATCGAGTTTAGTTTAAAAAGTGCTTCAACCTAATCCAACCTAACTCACGAATCTTTCTAGTCATCAACATTCAATTTAATAAAATCATTATAAATCATATTAGCGAATTACCCTAAGACATGTTTTCCACATATTTTTCTCCTTTATTTTTTTTTAGTTATTCAATTCAATTTTGAACATATTTGTTTCTCTAAAGTAAAATCAAACGCCAATATTCACCATAACTAGATGAGATAGAAATCCAATCTAAAAAATGATATTTGTAAGCGAAATTATTTCAAATTATATAACTGTTGAAAATATTTACAAGATGTAACAAAATTTTAGAAATATCAATGATAGACGCTGATAGACTTCTATCGCTGTCTATCAATGTCACTAATAGATACTGATAGAATCATTGATAGTTTTAAAATTGTTATATTTTGTAAATATTTTGATTCATTTTTTTATATTTGAAAACAACCTATTTGTAATTCACTTAAAACACTATATTATAACTTGACCATACAATGAACTTTATTCTCATTTTGATAGTATTGGATTTTATTATTAGAAGTTTTCGTCTGTAAAGTACTGTTTGACTGAAAGTTTAGATTTTTTGAAAGTTAGTTTTGCAAGTTTTGGTTAATTGAAAGTTTGAATGAAAAGTTTTTGTTTTGAAAACGTTGTTTTATTGAAAGGATTTGATTAAAAAAGAATCTAATTTGAAAATAAGGTAAAATTAGGATTATATCATCAATACCAAAAGTTATATTATAGATTTACAACAACTGTGGAGATGGAGGATCAAACCTTCAATCTCTAAAGAAAAAAATAATACTAATTACTGTTGAGCCAAAGTTACTTTGTTATAATATATTTATGCATTATTGATAGAATAATTGTGCTAAAATAAGAACAATGAGATGCACCTAATCTCATGCTCCTCTTTTACACACAGAAAAAAAATTAAAAAATCATTTTAAAAAACAAAAGTCACATATTGCACATTTGATCTATTGGGTGGGTGCTAGCCTAACGGTACAAAAGATAGGTGGAGCCTAATTTTTCCTTAAAAGGCATATTTGTTATCAACTAATACCAAAAATTCAAACTAGAACAATATTTGAAATTATTATAAAAATGAATTGAAACTAAACAACAACTATAAGAACCAACCTATTTAATTTAATTAACCTTAAAAGTTGAGGAGGGTTAAATCACCAATTGACAAAAAAAAAATAAATGTAAGCTTACGAGTGAAAGTAAATTTAAAATATTATATCAACACTCTAATACTCCCCTTCGTTTGTGAGTCCAACAAGTAGAAACCAATATTAATTGAGGAGAAAATAACATGTCAGGGATTTGAATAGAAAACCTCTTACTCGAATACCATGTTAAATCACTAAAAAAACCAAAAACTTAAGTTTATGGATCAATTTATTGATTTTAACATGGTCCCAGAGTGTAACGTCCCACCTAAGATTAGGAATATGTATTTGACACCTAATTACTCCGACATTTTCCTACCTCCTCCGCAACCTAGCAACGTGCGCCATGTTTAACTTTGGAGTTTTTAGGAATGAGCCAACGAAAAAGAAGGTACACCATGTTAGTATAAGTAATAACTTTTAACTTTTTTAATATTTTTTTAACCATGCTTTCGTATATATTAGGATGTGATCCTGGTTCATCATGTATCTATTCTAAATTGGAGCATGGTTGGTAGGAAATGTGTCAAAAGATCCCTGCAGGTATAACTTGTGATCCCTGCTAACTATTGATCGCTGCATTTAACTACCAATATTCACCCTTTTCAACAGTTTGAAAAAGGTAAATTGTTAAACAAAAAAAAAGAAAAGAAAAGAAAAAGAATGAATATGAGAATATTATTTATATGGCTACTTTTCTGTGGTTTTAGTTCACTGGGTTGCATTTCTAAGGCCTACAGTTATTTTAATTAATGGAAATTAAGAAGCTATAGGGGAATCCCCCTTTTGTTTCAAATTAATCAAAAGCCCCCATTATTTACCTTCAACTGAATGCATTGAACACATAATAATTCAAAAAAGCTGAAAAAAGGCCCAACCCTTAATTATTTCTAAAATCCTTTTTTTCTCCACCAAATTATATTCCTCTCCTTTAATTAATAAATATTATTAATTAGCTTTTTCTTTTTTTGGGTTGGGTGTTAATGCCTCACAGCTAGATGTTTCTGAGAAGGCATCAACCAGTTTCCTAGTTTACAAACTGTTTGTAAATGGGAGGGTACATGTGGATGTGGGTAAGAATTTATTCATCCCCATCCCACTTCAAATCATCCTTTACAAGAATCTACTCAACTTTTTCCATTTTTCTTTTCATTGTGTTTAACCACTTCCATGAAACCTCCCCAAATCCAACCTAACACTCTTTAACACTATAACAATTTTAACCTTTTTCCCACTTTTTTTTTTTTTTTTTTAATCATCGATCGAAAACATTCGATGATCCGAAAAAATCGATCAACCCAATTCAATCCGTACAGTTTGAGTTGGGTTGGATTCAAATAAATAAAAATTTTATGGGTTGGGTTAGTTCATGGATTCACTTAATATAATCCAAACCAACCCGAATTTATTATTAACTTTAAAATATATTTTTATTACTTATAATACAATTATTTATATATATATATTGATTTTAATTTTATTTAATTTTAATATTTTTTTTTATTTAACAACTCTTAAGTGTAGGTTTTTTGTACTTTAGAAAGAAAATTAATTTTTCACTTTAGATGCTTTTCTTTTATTTATTTATTTATTTGAGTACAAAAATAGTAGGGTAGGAATTGAACCTTCGATCTCTAAGAAGAAAGGTCATATGTTGATTTTGGCAGTTTAGATGCTTCTTAATTACCGTGTCGTTTTCTTTTTAAATATAGTACAGTCCAAAATTTGAAAATTAAAGTCGTAAATTCTTCATGGAAAGATAAATTCCACGCTAAAATGCCTTTTGGCAAATTGATCTCTACAAGTTAAGAGGAAGACCACAAGAAAATTCAAGAAGTCAATCAAAGGAAATTTCTTCTTTCTTTTCTATCCACATTGAGCCTTAAACCCCAAAACCTCCGACACCCCATGTTTTCTTCAAATGCATAAAATTTAAATGTAAAAGGAATTTTCTATTAGGTTTAAGGTATGATGAGGACGATACATATATATAGTTGAGATATTCAGGTGCATTTCTTGAGTTATCCTCTAGTTTTTTGTTAAAAAAAGTGTAAAAGAGAAATCGATTAAATAGATTGAATTCATGGTTATGCAACAGGCAACACCACTTTGTTAGAACATCTCTAAATAAATTAAGATATGCTCGCGTTGATACAAATTAGAGGATCCTTATATATTAAGGAACCTGTCGCACCTTGCAATATGCCCTAATAAATTAGCGGACCTGTACTTACTTGAATGTTTCATGTGTTCTCTCAACAAAAGATATAAACAAAAAATTCTTGTGTACTATAAATCAATTTTTCATGATAACAATTTATCTTCTGTGGAAATTAACAATAAAACATAATCGTAAGGGACAACGAAGGAACCACCAAACATATGATCACAACAATGGTATGGTATTGTTCATTTTTAGGCACAAGTGATCTTTCTTCTTTTCTTTTTTCTTTTTTTTTTTTGTTCTATATTCAAAAAGTCTTATACCTCAATGGTTATATCATCTCGCTCTCAATTTATATATCAACGATCACCAATCATCTTGCCAAATTAATTATTTTTTTAACAAATAAAATTAAAGGGATAGAATCAGGAATGCACCCAGATATCTCAATTAGATTGACACATATTTAGCATCATCCATGCACAAAAGTCCATTACTTTATTTCATCAAATATTAACAAAAAAAAAAAAAGAGTTATGTATAGGCCAAGTTTACTACAAAACTTTTTTCCTAGAACCTACCAAACCACATTTCACGCACACATGCAAACACAAACACAACAGATTCAGGACAAATATATATGTCACTTATGATTAAATATTCAACAAATTATTGGTTTTTTTTTTTTGATAATTGTAATGGGTAGCAAAATTGATTGTTACATTTACAAATTTGTCACACGAATAAATAATTTGCAAATATGTTAACTTTTTTGAGTTCTCATATCTTTCACTGTTATATCATCGATAGACTTCTATCATTAATAACAAGCAATTTTAGTGGTCTATCACTAATAAATAATGTTTTTTTATTTATCACGGCTAGATCATAAACAATTGTTATTTATATTATCGATAGTCTATTAATATATCCACTAGTGATGATATTTTATAACTAATATAACCATTTTTATGTCTACTAGCCAACTATTTTTACATGTTCGATAACCCTCATATCACATTAGCATTAAACAATCAATAGATACAGAAAGCATTTTATATATCAACACTAATAATGATAGACTTAATAACAAATGCACATGCAAATAATGAAAGATATAATAAACAAAAATTAAACGTCAATGATATAATATTTCTATTTTAATCCATACTATACCTAAAAGGAAATGTACATGCAAGAAAAAACACCTTGTAGTAAATGAATTAAAATAATATTATTTTATCACTACAAGAATTTTTGTCGAAAAACTAAAATAAGCGTGGACAGAAACTAGAACAAGCCGATAGTTTTTGTCGAAACCCAGCCTGATGATTTTCAATAAGACCACAAAACATTAAATGCGTTGTTAGAATGTAGCTTTATCGATAGTTTTCGTTGCGTTGGAAAAAAAAAATCCATCAATAGAGGCAAAAAATTTTGTAGTGTATTATATTAGTATTCTACTTATATTATTTACAAACAACAAACCATATTAACAAACGAGCATGTAAGTAATCAATGATAGATGTCTATCACCGTAAATCTTCATGAGTGATAAGTCTATAAAATTGTTCCATCGATGATAGACACTTATCTAGGTCTATTACCAATATACTCATAGAAGTTAAAATGTTGTTATATTTGCAAATAGGTTTAGATTATGTGCTAAATTTGTTATTATTTTGTATTATTGTTATAAATCCAATTGTCCCAAAATTATTAATTAAGAATAAGGAATAAAAAATATTATTAATTGGTTTCAAAATTAAACCCAAGGCCGCGTTGAATTTTATTAGAGACAAAAGTACTTAATTGGTTTCAAATTAAACCCTAAGGCCGTGTTGAATTTTATTAGAGTTTTTATTTTTGTTTATATCAAATCCATTAATTAAATAAGTTATTTTTAGAAAAAAAAAATTGACAAGATTCTTTCAAGTAACGTGAGAAAATAGAGTAAAAAAATAAAATAGAAAAGTTAGAACAATTGATAATATTTAAATGTTGAAAAGTGGAAAGATAATGAGTTTGTGTGTGGAGTTAGGATTATTGGAATAGGGGAATTAGAAGGTGAAAGGAAAGAAAGTGTTGAAAGACTTAATGAATAGTAAGTTGGAATTCCGAGTCTTTGCAAAGGGATTCCTCTGGTCAATAATTTAGCTATCAATCAAAGCAATGGAAGCAAAGAAAAAGTGTGTGTTTGTTTGTTCAAAGTTCGAATAATTTACGGAAAATATTTAAGTACGTTTTGGGATGTGTATTCATCTTTTTGCATCTTATTCAATTATCCACATTAATTTACCACGTAACAAATATTGAACCAAAGAAAAACAAGTATCCCACTTATATTGCAACGAATAACTAAAAAATGCTTTTAAAAATTAAAAGAAAACACTCTCTTATTAATTCTAATTACAATATCACTCTATTAAAGTTTTTGCGTGACTCACACTATTCTTTTTATTTTATAGTACTTGAAGCTCATCACTTGAGTCGATTATTACTAGTCAAACTCTTTTTTCTTCCTTAATTGGGTGGGCTCCAAAAAAAGATATATATATATATATTGTAAGCAAAGAGTGGTCTTAGCCAGGTTTAGTTTTAACTTTAGATTGAGATTCTTTGAGTTCCCTAAGTTAGTGATTTGAATTGATCTGACCCACTTTTTGCAGTATAAAAGGGAGGATACCCCAACCCAACCTCCCCACAGTTCAAACCAAACAACAAAGTAATTAAAAACAGATCAAGAGAGTTTTGAGTGTGAAGAAGAAAAGAGATTTATTGAGAAGCGGAGAAGAAAGATCAATTAATATGGGAGGGAACAGGCAGAAAAAATCTCATTCTTCTTCCTTCTCCTTCTTGGGGCTCTTCAAATCTAAGAGATCAGGTAGAAAAGGAGATCATTACTATGACCAGCAGCAGCAAGGCAGCAACTGGGAGGACTTCTCATGCCCTAGCAAGGTCTGGCCAAGCGACGCCGACAAATGCCACCATTGGGTGGCTGAGCCCGGCATCGATCGAAAGGCCAAAGATTACATTGACAGGATCCATCGTAACCGTGTCTTCGAAACCCAACGCCAAACCGTCACCCTTCCTCTTGATTCCAACCGCTGACGTTTCTTCTTCGTCTTCATCATCATTTTCTCATCTCTGTATATCTTTCCTTATTATTTTGTTCTCGCTCTCATCATGAGTCTATTGTAATTCCTCCTCAACTCTTCTCATTACTTTCCTTCATCTAATTAATAATATATTATACATTGTATTCAATATCATTTTCCGTAGCTTTAATTTCAAACAAAAAAATGATTAGACTGCAGTTAATCTCGTCCTACCATCTTTTCCTTCATAATAATCATTAACACACTTCATAATAATCAATAATAAGAGAAGATGATCTTCAAAAAGAGCCCCCCATAGGCCATATCTCTCTCTCTCTCTGGGATAAATAAGCCATATCTCATTTGAAACTAATTAATTCAACTTTATTAATCATTAACACACTTTAATTAATTAATTAATTTGTTCCTTAGCGTGGATGCCAACCAATACACATCTCCTTTTTGGCTTCTTAAATACATCCTACGTACCTTTCAAGTACATCTACACATTAATTATTCTCTTATCCCATCCACTTTTTCTTTAACAAATTATTTTATTTTACTTAAGCTTGGGTTATTCAAACAAAAACTACTCAATAAGTAATCCATTTATGAATATAGTTTAGTTGTCATAAAGTATATGTCATCGACTATCATTACGATAATGACGAAAGGGATAAAAAAATACCCGTTTTAACCGTTATTAGTTTAAACTTGTTAGAAAATAAATAAATGAATAAGTTTTTGGCATGTGTGTTAAAGGTTTTATATGAATATTGTTTGTAGATAACCCAGAATTTTATATTTTCAAAAAAAAAAAATGAAAATAGAAGTAAGAAGGAAAATCCATTATCAATCAAAGGGAAGTTTTGATGATGGATACGCAGATAGTGCAATCATGAAAAGGAGAATTGTGGAATTGGATTTTTTTTTTTATTTTTTTAAAATGGTATATAAGAAATTAAAAAAAAAATAGTAAATTTGGAATAATCTGAGGGTTCGAAATTAAAAACCCTTTGTGGTCTTTTCTAGTTATGTCTGAGTTTGATGTATAGACAAACCATGTTATGCCTCCCAAATTTATTCTCTTGTATTTGAATGGACGAATGTTGATATATTTTAATTACATTTTTTTTTTTAAATTTCTTTATTTCTTTTGAACAAAGTAAAAAGGCAAGATGCTTTCCCTTAAATTTATTTGGTTTTTTTCCTCTTTTTTTCAGTGTACGTTTGCTTTGGTTTCAAACAAAATTAGGCATCACTTTACATATTATATACAAAAAAAAAAATTTGTCGTCTAGTGTTTTTTTTTTTTTTTTTTGGGTTCATCATATTATAGCTTTCAATGTGCAATAAGAAGGAAATTCCAACCCAAAAGAGGGGAAAAAAAACTTTGAATAATGCTAAAGGAGTAAATAGTTAAGTTATACTATTGACACAGTTTTATTTCTTGTTGTCTATGGCAAAAGTAGAGGTCTTTTTTTTTGTTATTAGGCCCTTATTCAAATTCTTCTTTTCAGTCTCTCCAAAATGAAGAATTTAAGTAGGGAAAGTGCATAACTAAAGGAAGGTCCTTTATGTGAGGAAAACCCTAAAAGAAAAATAAAAGTAAAAGCATTATGAAGTAAGAAGATTGATGTAATAATATTTTTTTGATCTCTTTTGTTTATGAGAAGTGATTGTTTTGGACCTTCCAAATCCATTCTTTTTGTCTCCAAAATGAAGCTGGTTAGAATTTAGAAAGTGAATAAGCATTATATTAAAAGGAGGCTTTCTAGGGGTTTTTTTCTAATGAATTAATAAGATTTTAGATTCGTAATGGCTTCTTCTCAGTTTTTTTTATGTCGGATGACCATTTTTTATTGTTAGAGCGCACTAATAGTATGTTAATTATCTATAGTTCTACAAAAATGGACGAACACTATTATAACCCAAATTTAGGGTATCCATACATAAAACGTACTCTCTTAGAATAAACCCACACAGAAAAAGACTTTGATAGTGTAATTAATACTCGAGTCTAGGAATGGTACAAATGAACTGAGATCATATTCTAATGAAAGTATGGTTAAGAAAGACTTCAAAAAAATTAATAGTTATTACCTATATACTAACAAGGTTCAACTTTCTTTTAACTAATGACTCATCTATAAAAATGTCTAAAGTTAAATATGTTTGGCTTGGAGTAATCCTATGTAGGGAGATTTCTTGAAAAAATTTTAAGAAAGTTTGTGAGTGAGGGCATCCTGATCTGAATCTTGAGTATGACATTACAGGTAGAATGCAAAAGCGGATAAAAAATAATAATTATTATTATAGAGATAATACATTTTAGGTTTTTTTTTCTAGTTTTTATTTGATTATTAGGTTTCAAAAAGGTTACGTTTTTAGTTTAAAGTTTTGAGTTTGATTTCAATTTAGTCCTTAGATTTCAAAATTTTACAATTTTACCTTTAAGATTTGAGTTTTAAGATTAACATAACTTTTAAAACCTTAAATTTTTACTAAATACTCATTTTTCAATCTTTCGTGTGTTAATGTCTATTAATTAATTTAAAAGAATTAAAAGACAATATAATTAATTATGTTTCCTATATTTTCACCACTATTCAAATTAATTTGAAATTTTCACTTCATAATTGTTTTAAATTAGAGAAATTTTCGCAGATAGAAAAAAGTCAAATTATTTATAGAAATAGCAAAAAAAAAAAAAAACCATTGATAGACACCGATAGACTTCTATCGTCTATCACATATTATCAATGATAGACTTCTCTTCAATCAACCTCTATTAGCTTCTATCAAATAAGATTAAATTTTGCTATTTTGTGTGAATAGTTTCTCTTATTTTTCTATTTTTGAAAATCTCCCTTTAAATTATTTAATAGAAATTAACGCCAAAAACTGAGAATGAGTATTTAGTGAGAAAAAAATCAAGGTTAAAAGTATAAATCTTAAAACTTAATGACCAAATTGAAATAAAACTCAAATCTCAAGGTAAATTTGTAAGATTTGAAACCTAAGAAACTAGATTGAAATCACACTGAAAACTTAGGGGCTATTTAACTCACTGAGTCGAGTTAATATGTTTGATTTAGTAAGATTATGTTTGGGGTGTAGAGTTGTAAGATACAGTTTCTCGACAAATGTGAAAAGTAAAGAAAGAGGAGAAGGTGGAGTCACTCGATAAATTTGAAAAGGGGAGATAGAGGTAAAAATCGAGTTTCCCGATAAATATGAAAAATAGCAAAAAAGGGGAATATGAAGTTATTAGATAAATGTGCAAATTTCAATAGTATATACTAAATACTATTGAAATTGAGTTGTTTACACCAATTTAAGACGTTAGTCCAAAATTACACGAACCAAGTATTTATCCCATAATAATATTATATTAAACAATTTCCCTTCTTTTGAGGGCCTCCAATCCAAGTGCCCTGTTCTCTGTCCCCAAAATGAAACTGAGAGCAGCTGTGCATTGTTCTTTTTTTCCGCTTCAGTAGTACACTTGAGAGAATCTTACACACCCCATTATACATTTAATTTTAATATCTAAGCTTAGCAACATAATTAAGTTCAATTAAAATTAGCACAATTAATGAAGGCCCAAGAATATTTTTTATATATTTTAACATACAACTTTTAAACTTTTTTTAAAAAAAATTAAATTTAAGATTGCAGCTAGCCAAGACAATCATATATAGTGGAAAAGTGAGTCCCTTTTATTTGAATACCCAAAAGGTATTAATAAAAGAGATTCTTTGTAAAATATCTAAGCTTTATTAATTATTGGCAACTAATTATGTTCCAACTTCTAAACTCGTGTGGTTGTTTGATCTTGTTAGGCTCCATTTAACAACTATTTTTTATTTTTGAAAATTATTTTTTTTTTCATTTCTTACAATGATATGCATTTTTATTAAATACAATGGTTGATTTCTTAACTAAATTCCTAAATCAAAAATAAATTTTTGAAAGCTACTTTTTTTTAATTTTCAAATTTTGACTTGATTTTTTAAACTATTAGTAGAAAGTAGATAACTAAGGAAAAAATTTGGCCATGGAAACGATGTCTATAGACTTAATTTTCAAAAACAAAAATAAAAAACTATCCAATAGGATCTAAAAATAAAAGAAGCAACCAAAACCAACTATTGTTTTATTTTTTTTATATAATAATAATAATAATAATAAAGTTTGGGGTTTCATTTTGTTGTGTCTCAAACTTTGGACGCAGCATCGCCCTTTGATGTCCTCTCCAGAAAACCAGTCCTTTCATAGTGATCCAAAAAAATTCCCTTTCAATTATATCATTTTTTTTCTTTTAAAATCTTTCATTTTAGCCTTTTCAATATTTTTTTTATTAGTTTTGAAATTAAGTCACTAGCAACTAATTGAATTTTTAATAGATTCATGATTTTTCTTTTAAAAAAAAAATGTTTTATAGGTTTTTAGACTTTATTGGTTTTTACAACCTAGGGGTAGACATTGGAAAAAGATTAAAAAAATCAATTAGGTGTATGTGGCACCTTGTAGTTGAGCCACGTACTAATTGGGCTTACAAATGTCCATTTTCCCTGTGAGGTCGGGACCATAGAAACCTATCCTCATAGGGTGGAAAATCTCTTTTTTAGGCTAAGAATGGAAAATATTTCCTCGTCCTCATTCTTCACTCTGTTTAATTTTTTCTTAAAATATTTGAATCACTTTAAACTCTTACATTCACAAGTTTTTTTTAGCTAAACTTAGAAATGTCCATTTTTCTTACAGTGTCGAAGCTCTGTGGGGACCTAGTTCTAACAAGTGGGTGAATGGAATGAACTCTTCATTCCGGAGCAAAGGCATTGAGTCACAATGATTTTATTTAGAATCAAATGAAAATATAAAAAGAGTTAAACATTTACATATCTCAAAAGATTATGGAGAATACTTTGGTGGGAGATGCCCTCCATAATTTTTTGAGGTATATAAATGTTTAACCCTTCTTGTATTGTGTTTGCTTCTCAATAAAATTATTGTGATCTAATGTTTCCGATGTGGAATGAAGAGTACATTTCCTTTAGTGGTTAGAAACATTTCTTGCAAGCTAAACAGAAAAGAGGAATAAGAATACATTTTTCATCCTCATTCCCCCGTTCTCCATTCTCCACCCCGTTTTTCTATTATTATTATTTGAAAAGAATTAGATACACACATATACATACAAAGGCATCTATATATATTAAAATCACTTGAAACTCTTAGGCATACATAATGATATTGTATGGATATTCTAATATATTTGAAAATGTTCAAACTCTTTAAGTATGGATAATTAAATAATTTAATATTAAATTTATTTTATTTTATTTAACAGGTGTAAGAATTTTTCATACATACAAAGACATCTATGTATTAAAATCACTTGAAACTCTGATATATATATTATGATATTGTATGAATAATTTAATATATTTGAACAATATTGAAACTCTTTAAAGTATGGATAATTAAATAATTTAATATTAAATTTTATGTTATTTCATTTAACAGGTATAATAATTTTTCCAGTGAAATTGACCATTTAAATGAAAATTCATAAGAAAGAATTTAACTATAATCGTAAAAATTCTTCATGGGGATCCCAAAACCCATGAATTCTCGGGGGAATAATCCTAACCTCAATCTCTACAAAATTTTACTATTGAAATAGTGGAGATGGGGACTCAAAAGTCATCCCTGTCCATGTCTCACCCAGTGAATATTTAATATATTTTTAAAATTTTAATTTTGTGTTTAATAAATGATTAAATTATAAAACAATATTGAATATATTTTAATTGGTATAAAACATGAACCGTCAACTCTAAGGTTTCAAGTATTTTAATATCTAGGAATCACACATATTGTTGAATTATAAAAAAAACTTTAATTACAATTGTAGTCCCAAAACATGTTGGGGTTTGTGTCTATTCACTTTCTAAAATTTAAAATTACAAATTTAACTTCTGCTTTGAATTTTTTTTTCAAAAAAAAATCTTTGGATCTATTAGGCACAAGAATTGGAAGTTTAGGATCTCGTTAGGCATAAAATTCAAATTTATATCTAATAAATCAATTAATTTTTGGAAACTTAGGGGGATAATGAGTTAGTTATTATAGTCTTAGGTTATTATAATTAGGTTATGATAGTTTGCATTTGGGATGTAGATTATTTTAGTTTTTGATTATAATAGTATGTGTTTGAGCTGTAAACTATTTTAGTTTGAGAATGAAATAGTAAATATTGTAGCAAATAATAAAAAATGGTGAATGTAAAATAGTAAAAATTGTTGTAAATAGTAAATACTGTAACAAATGGGGTTTTGAAATAGTATTGACGGTAGCTAATTAGAGGTTTTGAAATAGTTTTACTGTAACAAAAGATGGTTATTATATTTTGATGATAATCCTTGCCCTAAATATCCCTTACTAACTAGACATGAAATTAAAAGTTACCCAATAGACACTTTTGGAAGTTTAAGGATTAAAATAAACACAAATTTCAAAGTTCAGACTATAAACTTGTAGCTTTAACTGTAATAAATCTATGAAATTTTTGTGTCAGCTAGTTTTTTTTATCTATTCAACGTCTTTTAATGCTTAAGAACCTATTAAGCATAAAGCAATTGAAAGTTTTAAGATGTTATTAGAAAACATTAAATTTAATGTATAATGCATAGACGATTACCTTTAGAAAGATATCTAACATATAACAAATTAGACATAATATAGGCACAAAATTGAAAGTCCACAAAATTTATTAAACACTTGTAAAGGCTATAAACAGTGTTATTAGTAATTTTGGACCAATAGAATAAATATAAAAAAGAAAAATTGGATAAAATAGCAAGATTCAGAATCTACTTGGATTTACGTCAAATTCCAGAATTAATGAGATTTTTTAACCAACTTGTCACTCAATGAGATCACTTTTTATTATACCCGATTTGCCCTTATTGTGATCATCCAGGAGAAATATTGAATATAGTGTAATTATTGTAATGTGAATCAATTATGATTAAAAATACAGTGTAAATATGCACACATCGGTTATCAATTTCTAATTTAACATATTTTATGGATAAAAGTGACATATTTTTTTGCCCAATTTAAAGTTTAAATTGGTAGTCTTTTATCATATTAGATTTGTTTGACGACTTTTCAAATTCATTCAACATGAAACAATCTTTCATTTTTATCTCTCTATTTTAATTTGTCATAAATATTCAAATTTTACATTAATTGTTATTAATATATTTAATTCCAGGTTAATTTTGGTTCATTATTTGATACATATTCTCATCCAATTATGTTTATATTTTGAATTTTTGAGTAGTTCGATTTTTATCGTATCCTATCACTTATCATATTATTATATTACTATATCGTTTTAAAATTTTGGATATACACTTTATTTATCGATATTTAAAAAAATATATATATATCTTTCTTATTGATAAACAAGTATTCAATTTTTCTATCTTGCTATTTTCTTTCCTCTAGATTACAACACGTTAGACTTTTTTCGATGATAGATAGGATGAAAATTCATATTATCATGATTTTTGTGTTCTTGAGACTTGTATTCCATCATATTCGTCATTCCAATAGTTTGTTGAACATATACAAGGTAAGTTTTTTTCCTTCTACCGATCTATCTGTATCTCGTTTGATAATATATCAAAATGGTTTCAACAATTCAAATCTTATTCAGATTGTTGAAAATAACGATGTTTTGTGGCCGATGCCAATTTTATCGAACTTTCCCAAAAATGATTTATGTGTAGTAGTTGACCATGTATCTTCTGGTACTTCTAGAAATATAATATATTTGAATAATGAGTTAGCGGTCATTCTCAACAGTAACAGGTCATTCTCCCCAACAGTCTTATCACAATATAAAAATAATCGACGCTTGTTCTTCTTTCAATTTTCTCTTTGTTCATAACATTAATCCTTCTTCGAACGCATTTAAATGGTTGATTATTTTTAAACTTAATAGTTAAAAGATGAAAATAAATAACAAAATTCCAATTGTTGTTTTGGAATCCTAAAGTAGGAGGAAAATATTCTATAGACTAAAGATTTATTCGTTTTGCATAAAGATTACAATTAAAATATTGTTTAAAAACACAATCGTATATTAAAAAAAAAAAAAAAAAAACTATTCAATAAATCTTTAATTATTTTTGAAAAAAATGAAAATATCTATATATCATATCTAAAGATTTCTCTTCAACACTTATTTCTTACCTTGAATGGGGGGAACAATGTGTAGAACAAATTACAGTGCACCAAGAAAAGAAAGATTGTGCCAGGTTTTAAATTTTTCTGCCTATGAAATGGACTTTGATATTGTCGGCTTTGCTGTCCGACGGTAAAAATAGGTGAGATTCTTCATTCCTCTCACAATCGAATCAGTAAAGAAGTCTCTTAATATTGAGAATGTCCTAAAACTCGCAGTTTGTAAACATTAAACATATTCTATTCACAATAATATTATTATTGAAATTTCTATCAATAAAGGTGTTATTGTATTGCATTCTTTTATAAATTCAATAAACATTGCATTCTTTTATAAATTCAATAAACTAACCCATAGTTATAATATGAATATGTAAACTTTATGTAGAAACATAAAAGAGGATCAAGTTTTAGTAAATACCCAAAAGGTTTATAAGTATATGGATAGGGTTGGGTTTCTTGTTCTCGGGACACTATGGATAATGCGACCCTTTTTATATATTGATACAAAGGATGTGATCCCAAAATCGTTCATGTTGAGACATGTAAGTGGAGGTATTCTATGCAAAATATGTTTGCATAAGATCGGACCACGAAATAGTTACTTTTTTTTTTATAACGATTATTTACTGCTAAAACTAACTATTTCAGTTCAATGACCTAAGGTAACTCGATCTTAATCCTGAGCTAACTATAAACTCCTGTTTATTCGGGATTATCCTTTAATCTACACAGGTGAGAGTGGTTCAACATCACTGCTTAATAAGTCTCCCATTTTAGGGGGAAGACCATCTAGATAGTAGGGAACATAGTCTTGCAAGACGACATATCCATCTTAGGGTTAGCATATAGGTTGTTTCCTTTAGTACTGACTTCTGGTTTTGAACAAAGGGGTCCCACCCTCTCGTGGTAGAGAGGGACTCGATTTATTAATTGGACCACAAACCAACTGTTCAATAGAGGATCAGTGGAGACTTAAGTAGCAAAATGTATTATAGGGGTAAAATGATAATTTCTATAAATACGAACGACTTGTGAAGGATCGACTTACTGATTATGGTTGAATCAAGTGGACAGAAATATATCTACAGCGAGGAGAGTGCAACTATTGAGCTATAGTAGTATGTCTCAGAAGTTAACGAATAGTGATTAATTAAGTTTAAAGAGTTTAGCCAATTAATCTCAAATCGTTAAAGCTCGTGATCTATCGGTCCATAAGGTCTCTCTACTAGCTCGTAAAAGGATTAAACCTTATAATAGCGTGTTGAGAGAATTTGAAATGTCCAAACTCGACTTACGGTTTGGATTATTATATTTAATATAATTAATGTTTAATTAACGAATTAAACATTACGGTTTCTAGAGAGTTGATAATATTTAAATATGATTCAAATATTTGATGAGGTATTTTAAATAATTTAATATTTGATATTAAATTAAATTAATTAAATTGGTTTAATTATCTATCCATTTTAATTTATTATATTTAAAATTGATAAATTTTAAAATTTGTGAAACTGTATTATTGAATTTTGAATTTTTGAAAATCAAAGTTACAAATTGATTTAATCAAATTTTGATTTTAGAATTTAATCTTAGAAAATTCCAATTTCAATAATAAAAATAGATAGAAAAAAAATCGAAAGTGGGAAAGTTCCATATATTTCCACTTTGGATAACACCTCATGCCACTTTGATTCAACGCAATTTGAAGTGGCATTGTCTTAAGACATCTGATATGCATGATTGACTATTATAAAATGATGTTTAGAAATCAATTTGTTTTTTCATGCAAATTGAATTCTAAGATTGAAAAAAGAAAAATCAAATTTTTCCATCCCCTCTTCAAGCTCTCAAAACCAACACTCATTTCCTCTCAATTTGAGTTCCACAACTCAATTTAAAGCCTAAGGATAGTAGAGCAAACTTTAGTGGTGGTCTACTGCAGAGATAGAAGAAGATTTACACTCAATCGAATCAGTAAAGAAGTCCCTTAATATTGGAAATGTCCTAAAACTCACAGTTTGCAAACATTAAACATATGTTATTCACAATAAAGTTATTATTGAAATTTCTATCAATAAAGGTGTAGTTCAATTGTATTCTTTTATGAATCTGATAGACTAACCCATGGTTATAATATGAATACATAAACTTTAGGTAGAGACATAAAAGAGGATCGAGCTTTAGTAAATAGCCAAAAGGTCTATAAGTATATGGATAAGGTTGAGTATCTTGTCCTAGGGATACTATGGATAATGCGGCCCTCTTTGTATATTGATATAAAAGATGTGATCCCAAAATCATTCATGTTGAGACATGAAAATGGAGGCATCCTATGCAAAAGATGTTTGCATAAGATCGAACAACAAAATAGTTACTTTTTTTTATAAGGATCATTTACTGTTAAAATTGACTATTTCAGTTCGATGACCTAAGGTAACTCGATCTTAATCCTGAGCTAACTATGAACTCCAGTTTATTTGGAATTATCCATTAATTTGCATAGGTGAGTGGTTCAAGATCAATGCTTAATAAGCCTCCCATTTTAGGAGTAAGACCAGATGGATAGTTGGGGACATAGTCTTGCAAGACGGAATTCACTCATACCCATCTTAGGGTCAGCAAATAGGTTGTTCCTTTAAGTACTGACTCCTGGACTTAAACAAAGGGGTCCCGCCCTCTCGTGGCAGAGAGGGACTCGGTTTATTGATTGGACCATAAACCAATTGTTCAATAAAGGATCAATGGAGACTTAAGGAGCAAGATGTATTACAGGGGTAAAATGATAATTTTGACCTAGCTGTAAATACGAACGACTTGTGAAGGATCAACTTATTGATTATGGTTAAATCAAGTAGACAAAAATATTTCTACAGTGAGGAGAGTACAATTAAAGAATTATAGTGGTATGTCTCAGTAGTTAACGAATAGTGATTAATTCAGTTTAAAGAGTTTAGCCAATTAATCTCAAATTGTTGGAGCTCATGATCTATAGGTCCATAAGGTCCCTCTACTAGCTCGTAAAAAAATTAAAACTTAGAATAGCGTGTTGAGAGAATTTGAAATGTCCAAACTCGACTTAGGGTTTGGATTTAATATAATTCATGTTTAATTACGGTTTCTAGAAAGTTGATAATATTTAAATATGATTCAAATATTTGATGAGGTGTTTAAATAATTTAATATTTGATATTAAATTAAATTGGGTTAATTATCTATCCATTTTAATTTATTATATTTAAAATTGATGAATTTTAAAATTTGTGAAATTGGATTATTGAATTTTGAATTTTTGAAAATCAAAGTTACGAATTAATTTAATCAAATTCTGATTTCAGAATATAATTTTAAAAAATTCCAATTTCAATAATAAAAAATAGATAAAAAATTGAAAGTGGGAAAATTCCATATATTTTCACTTTGGATAACACCTCATGCCACTTTGATTCAATGCAATTTGAAGTGGCATTGTCTTAAGACATCTGATATGCAGGATTGATTATTATATATTGATGTTTAGAAATCAATTTGTTTTTTTTTCATGCAAATTGAATTCTAAGATTGAAAAAAGAAAAACCATATTTTTCCATCCCTTCAAGCTCTCAAAACCCCATATTTTTCCATCCCTTCAAGCTCTCAAAACCACTTAATTTCCTCCGCAGTATTGGGTTTTGGTGGATCTAATCCTCCGCGAAAAGTCAGAAATTCAACACTCATTTCCTCTCAATTTGAGTTCCACAACTCAATCTAAGGCCTAAGGTTAGTAGATAAGACTTTGGTGGAGGTCTACGGCAGAGATAAAAGAAGATTTACGTGGAAATTTCAAGCAATTCAGTGGTTTCATCAAATATATGATTCTAAAACCTTAATAGTTAGAAAACCATGAACATGCATGCTAATTATCTTAAATTGACGTAGTTAGTAAAGAAAATCTAAACAGAGATCTCCATGAGCGGAAGCGAGATCTTTCCAAGCCCATTGTGCAAGAATAAATGCATTCACAAACATATAAGAATAGTTATGTATTATAAAGAAAATTACAACATGCTATCTTAACTAAATACTACAGGAATTGAGAGACATACGTTGAAGAACTCTTCTTCTAGAAATCTCTCGCTCTCATGAACAATTGGACAACAATATCTCGCTCTCGTGAGCAATCATCTAGGCAACCTCTTGCTGTCGTCACAGTCACGAACAGTCTGATCCTCGAATAGCAACCCTTCGACACTACCACTTGGCAACCTTGGTATTCTCGGAATGAGAATCCAGGAGGTTTGGGCTCTATGTGAATTTGGTAGAGGGAAGGAGGAAGAAAACGATCGAACTACACGATCAAGGAAGTGGGAGAAAGGTTTTGTCTATCGCATAGACTGAGAGTACTTGATCATTTAGTAAATCTTGCTCTCGTGAGAATTGTCTAGCCAATCGTCTAGTAAATCTCGATCGGTCGTTTAGTCTCTCACTCAATCGTTTACACGATCGTCTAGCAAATCTCACTCAATCGTTTACACGATCGTTTAGTCTCTCACTGGATCGTTTAGCAAATCTCGCTCAATCGCTTAGACTCCCGTGAGGGCTATCATGTAGTCTCTCGTGAGTAAACGATCAGTCAAGCAATTAATCAAGCGATCATCTATAAAATGAAAACTCTTTTCATTTTATCCTTCAGTTATTCAAAACTGAAATTAACCTCCCACTTGCACGGTTAATGGAGAAAATAACTAACTAAACAATTATCTCATAATTGTTTTTATTATAAATAAATATAATAACTAACTTACCATATTATATTTATAACTTATAGTTTTAATATCACATCATATGTAATATTTAAACCATAGTTCTTTTCCCCTTTATTTAATATAAATCATATTTATATCAATTTATCCAATTAATGTATCTAATACATCAAATCAATTATATCACATATTGATATAATTGAACTAATTTAATTATATCATATATAATCAAATTCCCTCTTGTTAATTTGAACACTTCAAACTAACCCAAAAATTGATTCTCAACTTGAATCCATTGAGCTACCAAGGGGACCTTATGGACCTGTAGCTTGAAGCTCCAACGGTACGTGAATAACTAACTAAACTCTTTAGTTACGAGATCCACCATCCGTTAACTGTTGATCACTCCACTAAAGACCGACAGCTGCACTCTTCGTACTACAAACATATTTCTGTGTCCATATAACCAATCAACAGTGCGATGACCCTTCACAAATCGCTCGTAAGTACAACTGAGCCAATTTACCATTTTGCCCCTGTAGTTACATCTAACTTCTTAAGTACCACTTATTCCTCTAATGAACAATAAGTCATAATCCTACTATGACTGAGTCCTTTCTTCCAAAGAGATGGTGTGGTTACTATGTTCAAGACTCAGAATCAGCCCTTAAGAAAACAATTTATCTACTTACCTCTACTTCGGGGAAGGAGTGAATTTTGTCTTGTGTAGTGAGTTCCCAGCTTCCCAATCAGACGAATCCTAAAAAAGGTAAGCTTGTTGAGTTGGCAATTTGGCCACTCTCACCCATACTAATCAAAGGATTTTCTTCATAGGCAGGAGTTCTCAACTCATTTAGGATTAAAGTCATGTCACCTATAGTCATTTTAGTGAAATGTAAGTCTCAATTATCAACGACATTATATAAGAGACTAATCATTTCGTGGTCCGATCTTATACAAACTTTTTGTATAGGACATCTCCCCCCCCCCCCCCCCTCCGGTATCTCACATACATGCTTAAGTTACATGAAATAACCATGGATCTTAGTTTATTGGATTTGAGTAAATGTATATAAAATGACATTTATTTTATTAAGAACAATGTGTGTACAAAAAGTTTACAAACTACGAGACCACTGGGAGAATTAGGACACCAATCCCAACAGTTAGAATGCTTATATCCTTAATTGTTTCCGTATGTTGAATGTCAACTCCATCACTTAATGGATAAATGAGTTTTAAAGAAGATTATACTTAAGAAAATGAAAGATTGGGGAATGATTTACAGTCTTTTACTTGCCGAAAATGTTCTCTAGTATTTTTGTTGGGGGGCGTCATAATGGAAGGGATTCTCCTAATGTTGATTTCTGTTAGGGTCGCCGAATAGAGGTGTTTTTTTTCCTTACAATGATGGTCTGTGTTCGGGGCAGAAGCTTTCCAAAATCTCTAAGTTGTTTTCTTTTATGATAAGATCAGTTCTTAGTTGTTTTGGTTTTAATTATTATTATTTTTTTTATTTTGTATGCATGCCTAGTTTAGTGTAGTAATCATATCTTGTAGGTGTGGCTTTGGCATTTGTTAAGATGCATTGTTTAGTGTGGTAATTGTTTAGTTACCGTGTATTTGGAGTTTTTTTTAATGTTTTAGAAACTCCCGGACTTCAGTTTTTGAACATTAAGTATTTTATTTTAAGTGAGAGTAGTTTTGACAATTTCTTGTAGTTATTTATTTATTATTTAATTCGATTTTGCCATTTTCACAATTTTGAAAATATTTTGTTATTTTTTCCAAATAAAACCTCTAGTTTTGCTATTTATTTGGTCAGTGTATTAAAAAGGGAAAAGAAAACCGAATCGAGGCCAAGACAAGACATCTTGCCAAGACAAAGGAGTTTTCAGCCTTTAGGGCAACCTTTCCCATGGTCGAGGAGCCCAATTAACCCATGGGGCATGAGTTAGGCCTTTGGGCCAACCTGCCCCTCGATTCATCCTTATCCTCTTAGACCGAGGAGCTTAATCATCATATAGAGCCAATCCAATGAAATTGCAAATTAGCTTATTAGATTATGAGATAATTGAATTCTAAAAAGGAATAGAAGAAGACATAAGTCAATCTCCTCTATATACACATCATTATATATAACTCCATATTTGGAAAGGGATTGAATCCTAAAGAGGAAACGATAAATCATACTGTCATTGAATTGGAATTGGAAAAATCAAAATTAATTTTTACAAAAATAAAAATAGGCCAAGCATATTGATTTTTCAATATAAAAAAATCAAAGATGAAAAATGTTACCTTTAAAGAACCAAGAAATCCTCAAGTAATTCCCTCCAAGGCCATGTTCAAGACTACTGTAAAAGACACAAGAAATCTTCCAACAATGTAGACACCACCAGTTGGAGTCCTCGTTATTCTTAGGACGCAAAAGAAGTTTGGGTTTCTCTTGAGCTTTTTGTAGAGGGAAAAATCTGTAGAATTTCTTTTAAAGAATTTGAGCAATTTTTTTCAGAGAGTTTGTGTATCTCTGTGTTTCATGTAGAGATAAAGAGAGAAGAATGGGAGGGAGTTACTTAACTCCCTTCCAAAGTTGTCCTCAAATAACTCCTTAGATGGGTAGTTATCAAGGCAGATATTTGTTTAATATTATATTAAATAATAATATTAATATAATATTAGTAGTATTGTTAATTTAACCACTAATAATCATATTATATGCATTTATATTATGTTATAATACAATCTCCTTTTTAACCTAAATTTTTAACATGAATCAAATTCATATTAAATTTTAATCTATAGTATAAAACCTACGTAAATATTTGAATATTTTTCTCTCACATATTATATAGTTCTAATTATAAATCATATTTATAATTAACTATATATTATAATGTATCAACATATATTATACATTATATTAATCATATTAATATAATTAATTACTTTCCATAAATAATTTGGAAAATTCAAACTATTCTAAAAATGATCATTCCTTGGTTTTGTCCTTAAAGAGTTAACAAGGGGACCTAATGAACCTACAGATTAGAAACTCCAATTAGGGTGTTCATAGGTTGGGTTGGGTTGGGTTGAACGATTTTTTAGACCCAACCTAATTGTTCGGGTTGTAAATTTTTTCGACCTAAATGACCCTTATTAAAAAATGAACCCAACGCAACCCAACCATAAAATATTTGGGTTGAGTTGGTTCGGGTTAATTGGGTCATTTATTTAAAATTTTGTTATAAAAAGAAGCAAAACGTAAATATGTAAAAATCTAATTTAATTGTTTTTATATATTGAATTAAGAATAAAAACTCAATTTCAATTTATATAGTGAAATTTTTCTCTATAAAGTACAAAAAAACTATTTTTAAAAGTTGTTAAAAAATAAAATATTAAAAAAATATTAGAATTAAATAAAATTAAAATCAATATATGTATAAATAATTGTGTTATAAGTAATAAAAAAATATATTTTTTAAAGTTAATAATAAATTCGGGTTGGTTCGGGTTGGTTTGGATTAAGTGAACCCATGAGCCAACCCAACCCATAGATTTTCATTTATTTGAACTGAACCCAACCCAAATGAGTTGATAATCCAACCCAAACCATACGGATTGGGTTGGGTTGATCGATTTTTTTAGGTCATTGGGTTTTTTGAATATCCCTAGCTCCAATGATTTAATAGTAACCAATTAAACTCTTTAATTGGATTAATCAACATTCATTAACCACCAATCATTCCATTAAAGACTAGGGGTGTACATGGGTTGGGTTAGGTCGAGATTGTTTTTTGGACCTACCCGAAATCTTAGGTTGGTTGGATTGGAAACCCAAAGAACCCAAATAAAGTTTCTATCCCAACCCAACCCAATTCTTAAAATTTGGGTTAGGTCAGGCTGGGTTGTCAATGAAGGAACTCGTATTGAAGGAGATCTTTGAGCAGAAGCAGATCGTCCAAATTTCATTAATAATTGAAAACTAAATTTACAGTAAACATATAATATATGCATTCAAAATAAATTACAACATGATTTTTACAAGGAAAAAGGGTTCAAGAGATATCACCTTTGAAGAACCTCTCTTCGTGTAATTCTCTCGAACAATCACGAGCCTCGAACACAACAATCTCTTAAATACTTTCTTCAAGAACTTTACGAACCAAACGGAGACACAACCACAATGAACCTTTCGTATTCTCAAGGTGAGAACCCAGGAATGGTGGGCTCTGACTATTTTGGTTAGGAGGGATTGTTTGAGTTTGGATGAAGAAGAAGATTGAGAGAACGCATAGAACGTTTCTACAAAGTCTTAATTATATAGTTGATAACTGGTAGAAATACAAGTTATTACAGCTCAAATAAGTAAAACAATGAGAGAATGCGATGGTAAAATAGGCAATATCATGTCCGAAAGCGCTAAACTGAAAGGAATTGCGATCGCAAGTGCTCATCGCATAAAAGCAGCTAATTTACCTATTTTGTGCAGGTACAATGCGATGGCGCATATGAAATCGTGATCCAAAGGCACAACGCGTCGGCGCGCTTGAAGATTATGATCGCAAATCATACGATCGTGAAAAGTTTCTTAAAAAGGTAGCCACATAAAGACCTCGCATCAAGGCGACAACATAATAAATCATGATGGGACGGAAAGCTGATAACGGTCGATTCTGAATTTAGTTGACAAGTCGTTAAAAGCTACATTGTAGCAAGTACACTCAACATTCAGTGACTATTAAATGGCGCAACAAAATAATGAAATTAATGTTGCCCATCATTGCAATCATTAGCAAGAAAAGTTGTTTCACCTTGAAATCTATAAATACCGAAGGCCATCAAAGAACAGGAGTTAGTTAGTCCATTCTCGCGCACACTTATACATAGAGGACGGAGAGAGCAAGGAGACAAGGAAGCCGAGTGATCATTCCCAGACAGATTGAGAGACTGCCGGAAAGCAACACAAAGGAGAGAGGGCAACACTTGCGAGAGCAAGAATACACAACTAAAACAGAGTTTAAGTGATAAAGAGCAGTGTAAAAGACCATGGGAAGCAAGACATTGCTTACCGGGCTTCTTATCTCTCAAATCTATTTGTTATTTTGTATTCAGTACTTTAGTTGCAGAAAATGGAAATCTCATTTCTATCTATGTTCAATCTCTCCATACCACGCATGAGTAGCTAAATTTCTGAATGGGTTGAGAAGTACTTAGCTAGCGTGACTTAAGATTTACATTTATGTGATCATCTTGTCTTATGTATGCATCATTCACCCTTTGGATATACTTGAGTAATCTAAAGATAGAATCTAGACTTGAGAGAGTCAGATTAGAATCTAGGCTTGAGAGAGTCGGATTAGAATTGCATTAGCAAGAAGTAGAAACTTAAACAGAAGTTTTATTGCTATTTACACATCGCATGCGCCCTAGAAATAGGAATAATGGTATGCGGTCACCTTGTTTTTTGTGTGCATCAGTCATCATCGCATAGGCAAGAGTAGAGACTTAGAAATAAGTCCTGTCGACTATTTTGCATATACATCGCATGCGTCCTAGGAATAGGAATTATGATATTTTGTATCGAGAGATGTAGTCCTGATATTTGTGCGTAGCACGATCGCATAACTTGTGCACAATCTTAGGAAATGTTAGCTTAACCCCTTCTCAACCCCTTCATCGTATACTTATCGTAACTCTATGCTTTCATCACTCTGCACTCAACTCCGTCGCATAGGACAAATCTAGATTAAAACACTATTCACTTCATTATTTTTACCACCACAATAGAATCAAAGAGTATCACATATCTATTTAGTAGTCCCTGTATTCGACTCTGGACTTACCAGGAAACCTAAGAAGGCTTATACTTGGGTCTTGTTCGGAAAACTTGCATGATCACTACATAACACACATCATCGCAAACGCACACCATAACACATCATAATTTCACGCATCAATAGCAATTCGTAGTGTTCAGTCGTAGATGAAGAAAATAAACTATTTTCTTTTATTCCTTTTGCCACAAAATTGAACAACCACCCACTAGTGGGTGGAGAGAAAAAAAGAAAATTATTATTCAAAATAATAAAATAATATAAATAAATATGATAACTAACATATCATATTATATTTATATTACATTATATGTTATATCAAATTTAACATATAACTTATAGTTTTAATATTGTATCATATACAATATAAACTATAGTTTCTTTTCTCTATTTTATGGAATTTAATATAAATCATATTTATGTTAAATTTAATAACTATGAATCACATTCATAGAAAAATATATTGGAATCTCATTCAAATGTTTATTTCCTCCAATTAAACCATACTGTATCAAATACATTATATCAATTATATCATATATAATCGAAACAATTTAATTATATCATATATAATTAAATTTCTCTTATTAATTTGAACAATTCAAATTAACCCAAAATTCGATTCTCAACTAAATTTTTTTGAGCTACCAAGGGGACCTTATGGACCTGTAGTTTGAAGTTTCAACGATACATGAATAATTAATTAAACTCTTTAATTACATTATCCACCATCCGTTAACTGTCGGGTACTCCACTAAAGACCGACAGATGCACTCTTCGTAGTATAGATATATTTATGTGTCCATTGGATATAATCAATCAACAATATGATAACCCTTCACAAATTGCTCGTAAGTACAGCTGGACCAAATTACTGTTTTTCCTCTGTAGTTACATCTAACTCCTTAAGCATCACTGATTTCTCTAATGAATAATAGATCATAGTCCTACTATGACTAAACCCCTCTCGAACCAGGAGAGGGTGTGGCACCATATTGTTTAAGACCAAGAATTAGCCTTAAGGGAGTAATTTATCTACATATCCCTGCTTTGGGAAATGAGTGAATTCTATCTCGTATAGTTGTATTCCCAGCTCCCCAATCAGATGAATCCCCAAAATGGTAGGTTTGTTGAGCCGACAATCTGGCCACTCTCACCTATACAAATTAAAGGATCGCCCTTTTAGGCAGGAGTTCACAACTCACTCAGGATTCAAGTCATGTTACCTATGGTCTTCCTGATGAAATAAAAGTCTTTATTATGAACGGTGTTATATAATGAGACTAAACATTTCATAGTCCGATCTTATACAAACTCCTTTGTATAGAAAACCCCACTCGTATGTCTAATACATGAATGATCAGGATCAGATCATTTGTAGCACTTTACAACATAATACTTCAGCGGGCCCATACTCGTAGTGTCACCAAGATAAGGTACCCAACCTTATCCATATACTACGGACCATTTAAGTTATCACTTAAACATGATCCACCTGTATGTCTCCACATACATGTTTAAGTTACAATGATAGCCTTGGATGTTACTTTATTGGTTTGTGGTTAATGCAACTAAAATATCACATATTTTATAGACAAAGTGAATAAAATATCATATATTATTAATCACATAAGAGTTTGTTCAAAGTTTACAAACTATAAGACCCAACGAGATTTAGGACATCAACCCTAACAGTTAAGGTATAACTTTTTTTTTTAATTAAAAATATGTAAATTTATATATAATATATGACTAATAACTAAAATCTCATAAAATTCAACTGCTAAATACCAAATATCTATGATACTTATTGCAAACTTTAAATGAAGATAAATATCATAACAATTTTAAAAGAAAAATATTAAAAATTTACAAAGTAATCAAATTTTAAACAAAGAGAAATATATAAAATATATTTTATTAATATATATAAAATTTAGGTTGGGTTGGGTCAACACAAATTTTTTTTCAGCCAACGCAAGACCCAATCCATCCCAACAAAAATAGAAAAAGTTTAACTCAACCCAACCTAAGAACAAAACTAACCCAACCCAACTCTTATATTTTGGGTTAGGTAGTCCAGGTTGTTCAGGTTATCAGGTTATTTGAACACCTCTACTAAAGACAGATAGTTGCCCTATTCGCAATGTAGATATATTTATGTGTTCATTGAATATAATTAATCAACAGTAAGTTGACCCTTCACAAATTACTCGTTGAGTCAAAACTACCGTTTTGTCCCTGTAGTTACATCTAACCCCTTAAATGCCACTGATTACTCTAATGAACAAACAATTTATAGCCCAACTATAAACTAACCCCTCTCAAGCCAATGAGAGGGTGATGCTTCGTTGTTCAAGATCCAAAGTCAACTATTAAGGGGGCAATATATCTACTTTCCCTTTCTATTGGAATGAGTCAATTTCATCTTGTGCAGTTGTGTTTCTATCTCTATACTTGGACAAAACCCAAAATGGTAGGCATATTAAGTCGGCGAAACAGACCCCTCTCACTCATACAAATCAAAGGTTTGTCCTCATTGATAAGAGTTCACAATTCACTCAGGATTAAGATCAAGTTATCTATGGTCATCTTAGTGAAAAGTTAGTTTCTTTAAATAATGATATTATACTGAAAAAAATCAACCATTTTGTGACTCGGTCTTATATAAACTCTTTATATAGGATACCCCCACTCACATATCTCCAAATAAACAACATGGATCATATTGTTATTAGCAATTACAATAACTCATGCAACAATTACGAAGTGAGTCGTATCCGCAGTATCATCAAGATAAGGCATCCAACCATAACCATATTATACTGCAGACCTTTTAGGTCATTACTTGAACATGATTCACTCGTATGTCTATCACATACTGTTCAAGTTTCATAAAACGACCTTGGATCTTAGTTTATTGGATTGAATTAATACTATCTAAAAGTCAAATAAAATACTTCTTATTTTATTAAATAAATAATTTGTATTTACAAAATAAAAAAACTACAAGATGAATGAGATTTAGGACACTAAATCCAACAATATGAGGTAACTCGAACCCTACTCTCAATCTCTCTAGCTTCCACATTCTCACTATCTAACTTAAGCATCATATAGTGTGTATGGCAAACACCACATTAGTGTTCAAATTTTCTCTGCTCGAGGTCCTGTTGCTTTTCCCTTCAAACAAATTTATTGTTGGTATCATACGATGAGTCAAATGTGTTTTCCCTATCCAAATTTTGGCATCAATAAACATAAAATTAAAAGTTTTAGAAACCTACTAAACATAAACTTTAAACTTAAGGACTAACTTATAATGCTAACCCCTTTTTTTCATTATTTATAAGAATCACAAGAAATTTTGAATAAACGCATAAGTAGAGCTTCAATGTTAAGAAACTTTGAGAGGGAACAAAAAAGAAGAGAAAAGAAAGAAAAGTATAAGTGATTAATTATTGCAAACATGAGTATAGATTGACTAACATAGATAAATATACTATTGATCATCAAAAGAGTAGAGGTTGAATCCTCATCCCATTGAACTTAAATGAATATATAAAAAAGTGCTGAATTATTAATTGTTCTTACTTTCCCCTCATGCTCACAATCAATGGAGCATATGTAATTGAAATCTAAGTCTAATTTAGAAGCATTTGATATAAATTTAACCTTTAATTTTTGTTGTATTGTAAAAGTCACAAGATTCAGTTACACAAATATGTGGCTACTGTGTGGGATTCCATGCATGGAAAAGAGAGAGTTATTGAAGTTGAAGTGATGGATTCTTTTTGTAAGGATTTCTTCATGGGTTTTTGACTAAACCTCCTCCATCAATTCAATGGGAGAGCTTTGAATCATAAACAGTGCCCTATTCTTGAGTAGTTCTTCTATGATTCAAGCAACTGTTCTTTCATTGATTAATTGCTGGGTACATGGGAGAATTAAAGCTAGTTTTGATGTGCTTCTTCTGAATAATGATAGATTCACCAACTTGGAGGAGAATTTTGTAGGCCACTCAAGTGGTAGCTTCAAGCAATCAACTTATTGTAATGTGTACATGTATATTTCTTCTTTTAACTTTTACTCTTTATGCTCTTAAACAAGAATATAAATAATAATAATAATAATAATAATAAATAAGCTATATTACAAAAATGGAAAAAAAAATCTCAAGAATGTATATAGCCATTTAAATTTTTATTTTTAAATTTAGACAAATGCCAATATTAATTAAAGAAGAAAACTTTATTAGAGATCAAATTTAGGAATTAATACCTCATACTCTTAACCATGTTAAATCATCAATTAATCAAAATGGGTTAAGTTGATAAAATTTAATAGTATATCAATGCTTGAATAGTGTTGATCTAAAATAAAAATTAAGATCAACAGAAATTGTCTTACTATTTTAGGCTATCGTCCTATTTTAAATTCTAAAATTTTGTCCAATATATTCTAACAAATTTTTATTCTAAGAGTAGTTTTTGAACATTTATAAAAGATTGAGCTAGTTAGATTAAAATTGCAACTTTTGAAAAGTTTGGAATATCTTTTAAACCTAAAGAAAAAAATTCAGAGGTATTTTTGGTAATTTAAGTAAAATAATAATAGGCATACCTATAGATGCTTTGGTAGGTCAGTCTTTCATGCTCATTATTGTTTCATTCTAAACTAAAAATAATTAAATACTCCAATATGGGTGACCCCAATGTTTTATGGCCCGACCAAAGAAACCTACGATGCGACATTATTTCAAATAAGAATCATTCGAGTTCTCTAGAGTTTTGTAGAACAATTCGACTCATAGGAGCCTTTTTCTTTTGAATATATATTGGCCGCCAAAATTAAAGTTTTTCTTTGTCTATCAAATTTTAGTTATAGTGACAGTTTTTTCCCTCCACTATTCTTAATTAGTTTAAAAAATTGTATGTTATGGAATTTTTATTTAACTAATTTGAACCATGTGCATTGCACATGTTTTAAAAAATCAATTTTTTCTTAAATTTATTCATATTATTCCAAACAAATTTGAATTAATATTTGTTTTAACTAATCTTTTTTTAAAAGTTTTCGAATTGAATTTTTTATCTCTTAGTTTAAATCTTTGATAGTGAAAGAACACAAACAAACTAATAATATTTACATTTATAGTAACCTATTTATAATATATTTCTAATTACTATTTTACTTCCTTTCAAAAAAGAGGTTACAAAATCGACAATTAAAAAAACACAAAAAAGAACATAGAGATAGAGAAGATCGACACACAGATATACGTGGTTTATTAACGGCATGTTAGCTACGTCTACGGGCAGAGGGAGAATGTTTTCAGAAAATTACATCAAACGGTGCCTCTAGGGTTAGAGAATTTATATAGCGCACTACCCTACACGAGTTCTGAATAGGTTTCAAGGCGTTGCCTCTGAACCCTCACCAGGACGCGCCGCCCCTGGACCTCGGCTCGCTGACTGAGCAGCGAGACGTACTTGGTTATTCGAAGCGCCAACAAACAAATTCAAGGCATTCCAACAAAAGGTTATTCTTTTATTTCTTTGAAAAACTCAATCTAAATCTCAATTTACACAAGGAAGAAAATTTTTTAAAAAAAGGATAACATACCTTAAACAAATTTTAAAAAAATGGAAGTGTCATACCCAACTACTTCTAATATTAAAAAAAGAAAAAAAAAAAGAAAAAGAAAAAAGAAAAACGTTGAATAAAGAAGAGATATTTGAAGTAGAAAATTGTAGGCGAGGCCTACTCCTAACCCTAAAAAAATCTTAGAATGTTAAAAAATAAGAAAAAAAATCTAAAATATGGAAATAATGCTTAATGAATTTAAAAAGAAAATTAAATGCTACAAAAAAATTCCATAAAAAATTCAGAAAGAACGAGTTAACAAAATTCAAACCAAAATTTAAAAAAAATGAAAAAAAAAAAAAAAAGGAAGAGGAGATGCTTGATGAAAACTAACTTCATTTAGATAAATTTAGATTTGAAAACTAAAGGTTCATCTTAGTTATTATTTAGATTTGAAATCTTATATATATATTCCTTCTATTTAACGTGGACTATATATTAATTAAAAATAAAATGTGATTTTTTTTATGAGGAGACACGTAATGGAAGCTAAATGTTTATTCCAATTCTTTATTTAAGAAATTTAGATTTGAAATCCTAACTTGATTTTTTTAAAAAAAATATCTTTATTTTACATGAAGTATATATTAGTTAAAGATCAAATGTGATTTTTTTAAAATAAAAAAAAAATCGAGATAGATATTATTAGAGATAGAATGTGATTTTCTTTTTATTTTCTTCTTTTATTTAAGATAAAGTAGATATTATTTAAAGTAAAATGTGATTTTTTTTAAAACAAAATACTTTTCTCTTTATTTAAAGTGAAGTCAATTTTCCTCGGAGATAAAATGTGGTATATATATTAAAAAGAAATTAGTTATATATATATATATATATATATATATTTAAAAGATGATTTTAAACATATTAAAAAGAAATTAGTTATAAAAAGAAATCGCTTTATATATATATTTCATTGTATTTAATGGAAGGTAGATATTAGTTAGATATAAAAGATGAATTTTTAAACATTTTTCTCTTTATTAATTGTACCGTAGATATTAGTTAGAAATAAAATGTGATTTATTTTTAAAATTTTTTCTTTTTAAGTTTATGCTCAAATAACAAAGATTTTTTTCCTTTTCATGTGAATTATAGATTTTAAAAAAATACTTAAATGCTACCAAAAAAATTCATAAAAATTTAACGAATAGTGGATTAACAAAATTAAAACCAAAAAAAAAAAAAAAAAACAGAAAAAAGAAGAAAAAGAAGAGGAGATAAAAGTTTGTCTCAACTTTTTATATAAGAAATTACAAAAAAAAAAAAGAAAAAAATTATCTATATTTTTTTTAATTCCTTTTATTTAACATGAAGTAAATATTAATTTGAGATAAAATGTAATTTAAAAAATTCTTCTATTTAACCTGGAAAAGATATTATTTCGAGATAAAATGTGATTTTGTTAATTTTCTTCTATTATTTAATGTAATGTAGATATTATTTAGAGATACAATGTGATTTTTGTAAAAAAATATTTTTCTCTTTATTTAAGGTAGAGTAAATATTAATTAGAGATAAAATGTGATTTTTTTAAAAAATATATTTTTTCTTTATTTAATGTGAACTATATATTAGTTAGATTAGAGATGAAAGGGGTCTTTTAAAATATATATATATATATTTTTAAAAATATTTACACTTGCAAAAAGTTTCAAAAGATAAAATTTGAATTTTTAAAAATATTGTTCTCTTTGTTAAATGTGGAGTAGATATTGGTTAAAGATAAAATATGATTTTATTTTTTTATTTTTTTTTTCCTTTTATGCGTGATGCTAAAAAAATAGGGATTTTTTATTTCTTTTAATATGAATTAGAGATAAAATGTGATATCTTTTTTCAAATTATTTTTAGTTAAATTTGAATTAGATATAAACTTTGATTTTCTTTTATTCCTTTTTCTTTAACGTGTTAATACCAAAAAAATATGAGAAAATTTTTTCTTTCTTTCTTGGGAAAATGTATTTTTTGTTGTAAAATTGTGGAGCCAATGGAAATACGAATATGAAAAATATAATATAATAATAATATATAATATAATAAATAGCAAAAGAATATAAAATAATAAATATATACAGATATAAAATAAACGACTTAAATAAAATAAAGAAATAAAGAAAATATGAAAATCATAAAATCATAAAATTTTCTCTATTTTCCCAAAAGTTTGGATTTCTCACCGATATTTACCATCCTACAAAATACATAAATGACCACTATTTATAGGAGAATTGACATGTAGAATGTGGCTATTAGGACACTAACCATCTATAAATTTGTGACACATGGAGTAACATGTTTAAGGACACATGGTTCTTTTTTGGATGGGCATCTATATTATATATTTATAATATTCCTCCTTAGAAGCCTATTATATATATGAAATATGCATAGTTAAAATTTTACTAGGAAAAACTCAATGGGAAAAACCCTTAATGAAGGAAAAAGAGTCCATATTTCATATAATATATACTCCTAAAAGAATATAATATATTTACTCCTCTCATAAAAATATCATTTAAAATCTGTGAATAATCGCATGCCAATGTCGTGTGCTAATTTTTCAAAAGTTGCGGTTGGTAATGCCTTTGTAAAGTCTGCCAAGTTATCCTTTGAACAAATTTTTGTACAGTGATGTCACAATTTTCTTCAAGATCATAAGTGTAGAAAAACTTGGGTGAAATATGTTTTGTTCTATCTCCTTTAATATATCCTCCTTTGATTTGGGCCATGCAAGTTGTGTTGTCTTCTTATAATATTGTTGGAGGGTTTTTATTAGAAGACAAGCCACATGTTTCACAGATGTGCTGAGTCATTGATCTTAGCCATACACATTCTCGACTAGCCTCGTGAATTGCAAGTTGTATTGTCTTCGAAAATATCTTTCTTTATATCCAATGAGCAGACTTCCATTGAAATATTTAATGGATGTACTTTGTCCATATAAAATTTTTTCAAAATTTTTCCTGTATAAGTTGACCAATGAATAAATATTTCATCTGTTAAATGCTTAATTTGTAAACCAAGGAAAAATTTTGTTTTTCCAAGATCTTTCATCTCAATTTCTTTCTTAAGATATTCTATTGCCTTTGAAAGCTCTTAAAGAGTTCCAATTATATTCAAATCATTAACATATAAAGTTATAATAACAAATTTTGATTGTGATTTCTTCTTTTAATAAATATCCACTCAGGCGATTGTACCACATTCGTCCCAATTGTTTCAATCCATATAGTGATCTTTGTAACTTTATTGAATACCATTCCCGGGAATTTGATGTATATGTTTCAGGTACCTTAAATGTTGGAATTGGTGTCCTAATTCTCCCGGAGTCTCGTTATTTTGTAAAGATACACATTGCTCAATGAATAAAATAAGTGTTATTTAATTATGGCATTTACTTATATCCAATAAACAAAACTCCTCGGTTATCTTATGTGAACTTAAGCATGTATATGTGATATACAAGTGGATCATATCTTAGTGATAACCTAAATCGGTCTATAGTATAAGGATTAAAGTAGGATACCTGATCCTGATGACACTACGGATACGACCCCCTTTGTAGAGGTTTGCAAGTGTTGTAAAATACTACAAATGATAGATCCTGACCATTCGTGTGGAGACGTGAAGCGGGGGTGTCCTATACAAAGAGTTTATATAAGACCTGGACCACGAGATGACCAGACTTTGTATATAATGCCATTAATACTAGAGACTTGCATCTCACCTAAACGACCATAGGTGACATGACTTAATCTTGAGTGTTTTGTGAACTCCTGTCTTTGAGGGTGGTCTTTTGATTACATTAGTTTGATTCCATCTTTTTCCTGTCATGACATAGTTTATTGAAATCTCATTATTATCTTGGTATTTCATCTTCCTCACTAGTCACGTCGAGGATTTCTTTATGGGTATTTACATCATCGACCATGTCTTTTTCACTATTAATTATTTTTCGTTTTTGAAGATTTTTATCTTTGGAACCCACTGGTCTACCACGCTTCTGGCATGTTCCAAACTCATTAGTGACAACTTGTTGTGTTGGGATATCAGTTTTTTTATGGAATATTTGCAGCTGGTATATGTGATTTAGTTACTTTCTTTGTATCTATAAATGCATTTGGTAATTGATTTGCTATATTTTGCACATGAATTATTTTTTGAACTTCAAGTTCATATTGATCTATATGGGGATTTAAATGAGACAATAACAATGCATTCCATGTAATTTCTTTTTCCAACTTCTTAATTCCTCCCCTGATATTGGAAAATTTGTCTCATTAAAATGACAATCAGCAAATCATGCAGTACATACATCACCCATCAGGGGCTCAAGATATTTAATAATTGACGGGGAATCATATCCAACATATATTCCTAACCTCTTTTGAGGACCCATCTTAGTGCATTATGGTGAAGCAATTGGAACATATATTGTACATCCAAAAATTCTTAGATGGAAAATATTTGGCTCATGACCATAAGCTAATTGTAATGGCGAGTACTTGTGATAAACTACTGTCTTAATGCGTACATGTGACTCTGCATGCAAAATAGCATGCCCCATACAGATGAAGGAAGATTAGCTCTCATAAGTAATGTCTTGCAATTAATTGCAAACGTTTTATAAATGATTCTACTAAACCATTTTATGTATGAACATGAACTATAAGATGTTCAACACTTATCCCAATTGACATACAATAATTATCAAAAGCTTGGGATGTAAATTCACCGGCATTATCAAGACGAATGGTCTTAATTGTATAATCAGGAAATTGTGCTCTTAACTTAATTATTAGAGTAAGTAATCTTGCAAATACAAGATTTCTACTTGATAATAAGCATGCGTGTGACCATCTACTGGATGCATCTATTAATACCATAAAATATCTAAATGGTCCATTTAGTATGTTAATGGGTCCAATATATTGCCATGAATTCATTCTAAAAATGCAGGTGATTCAGTCCCCACTTTAGCTAGTGATGGTCTAATTATCAATTTTCCTTGAGAGCAAGCATCACATGATAATTCATTAGATTGAAGAATCTTTTGGCTCTTCAAGGGTCTCCATTTGAATTCTCAATAATTCTCCTCATCATTATAGATCCTGGATGACCCAGTCGATCAGGCCAAATTATAAATATGACTGGATTCATGAATTTCAGGTTCATTGTTGCATATGTTTCAATTACTCATATATGAGTATAATATAGTCTAGAAGATAAAACAGGCAACTTTTCCAATATACGTTTTCCATTTGAGACAGTGGATATGATATCTAGATGTTCCACGTTATTCTTACTATCGGTCTCAATATGATAACCATTACAACGTATATCTTCAAAACTTAGAAGATTTCTCTTTGATTGACTAGAGAACAATGCATTGTCAATTATAACTTTTGTTCCTCTAGGCAAAATAATATTTACTTTTCCCAAACCTTCGATTAAGTTTGCAAAACCTGATATTGTATTTACTTTTACTTTCAGCATTGCCAATTTGGAAACATATTTTTTATTTATAAGTATTGTATATGTAGTTGCACTGTCTGCCAGACATAAATCTTATTTGCTCATTTTTTAAACACCCAACATATGAAAATGATCCATGTTTCTTCATTAAAAGAAAATAATTATAATAAGAAAAACAACACTTAAAATATACAAAAGTTACTAAGAAAAATATGAAGATAGATAAAAGAAAACAACATTAAGTTTAGATATTCTCAAAGTCAAAAGAAACACTTGATGTACCCCCAACTGTGCCAACTTCTCTTTCTTCAAGAGATTCAAAGAAGTCTGCCACATCCAAATTTATCATATGTGATTGGTCAAATATACCATTATTCTGGTATGCAAAATTTGCTTCCACATTTTTCTCTTTTTCCTTCAGGGAGGCTTGATAGAGATCAACTAAGTGTTTTGACGTACAACAGGTACGTGACCAATGCCCAGTCATTCCACATCGGAAGTATTTATTTTCAACTCTTTGAACTTTTATCTTGTGGAGCTTTTCTTTTGTGATCATCATTTTGTGGTTCTTTTGAAATTTAAATGATTAGAACGACCACCACAAAAATAATAATTATTTCTTCTTCTGCCACGGTCACGATCTCGACCGCGACCACGACCTCGACCATGATTATTATTAAAATTCATAACATTCACTTCAGGGAATGGTATTGCTCTGGTTGGTTTAGATTTGTGGTTCTTCATCAATAACTCGTTATTTGTACGACCACGAGTAGATATGAAATTAGTTAAGAATACTGTTCTCTCGATGTTGCTGCTGCAGGAGCATATTTGAGACATAAAATGTAGAAAATGTCTTCTCTAACATATCAACATCAGTAATTTTTTCTCTGCATAACAACAATTTAAAACTAATTTTAAATCATGCGAAATTGTAATTACTTACTGATTTAAAATCTTGTAGCCTCAAAGGCATCCACTCATAATGAGCTTTAGGAAGAATAATTGTCTTTTGATGATCATACCTCTCTTTTAAATTTTTCCATAAGATAAGAGGATATTTTATTGTAAGATACTCTATTTTCAATCTCTCATGGATATGAAGAGGAAGAAAAATCATAGCTTTTGCTTTTTCCTGACTGGATATCATTTTTCCTTCTTTAATAGTCTCTCCAAGATTCATAGCATCCAGGTGGATTCCGGCATTAAGTACTTATGACAAATAATTATTGTTGTTAATATAAAGGGAGACAATTCTAATTTTGTGAGATTTGTCATAGCAGCACTATCATAAAATATTGTACTTATATAAGAAATTTAATAGACATTGAATATGCAAAATAACATTAAATTTATTAATTATAACGAAGAAGGAAAACCTGACATACCTTTAGAACCTACCTTTAGCGGAGAAAACGACAGGAGCTCATGTTGATAACGTGTTGTAAAATTGGGGAGCACAACGAGAATAATATGAAAAATATAATATAATAATAAATAAATATAATTATAATATATAACATAATAAATAGCAAAATAATATAAAATAATAAATATATATATTTAGATATAAAATAAAAACTTAAATAAAATAGAGAAATAAAGAAAATACGAAAATCAGAAAATTTTCTCTATTTTTCCCAAAAGTTTGGATTTCTCACCAATCTTCATCATCCTACAAAATACATAAATGACCATTATTTATAGGAGAATTGACATGTAGAATGTGGCTATTAGGACACTAACCATCTATAAATTTGTGACACATGGAGTAACATGTTTAAGGACACATGGTCTTTTTTGGGATAGACATCTATATTGTATAATATTTATAATAATTATATATATATATATATATATATTCTTTTACATTCGATGCTAAAAAATAAGAGAATAAAAGTTTATTTAATCAATTAAACGTTAAATTACCTAAGATAACCCTATGAATATTATCTAAAAGGGCGGGAAATAAAAAAATTTTCCTTATAACCTCTTTCCTAGATAGTATAGATAAATTAATTTTTCATTTTACTTTTTAATAACTAAAAGAAAAAGAAAATCAAAAGAATCTTTGAAGCCATATATAATTGTGACCAAATGCTAGCTCAAACTCCAAACTAATCCCACACCTCAAGAAACATGTTTTCTGGTTATCATTTCTCTTGAAGAATGAGATTTGATTTTAAAAGTTTCTTTAATAAAAAAAATAATAATCATATTTTAACAAAAAGATAATTCTCTTTTTAAAATCTTTTTCATTGAAACATATTTTCATTGAAGGATTTGTTTTTTTATTTTTTTTACCATTATTGTATTAACTTTCCTTTTTTAGATAAAACCTCCCGTTGATTTCATGAAAATTTCTTTTCAATAAAACTAAAGAAAGTAATGAAAATCATTTTAAAAGTTTTCTTTGCATATCTTTTTAAAATAAATAAACAAAATTAAAATTGATTTCATAAATCATATTTTCCTTAAAAGTGTTTCTGAAACACGTTTGGAATTATGGAGTGATTGTAAAGATAGTTTACGACACTTCAAAATTTGGGGTTGTCCAACACATGTACTTAAGGCTAACCATAAGAAATTGGAACCTCATTCAAAATTGTACATATTTGTAGGCTATCCTAAGGAAACAAGGAGTTCTTACTTATATGATCTTAAAGAGAATAAAGTATTTGTGTTGACAAATGTTACATTTTGGAAGAGGACCACATCAGGGAGCATAAGCCACGTAGTAAGATTGTGTTGAATAAACTTTTCAATGATACTGTTTTAACTTCGACAAGAGTTGTTGAAGAGGCTAGTACATCAACAAGAGTTGTTGATGTTGATATTGGGGTTGATGCCCTAAATCTCGTGGGTCTTGTAGTTTGTAATTATACTGTACAAACAATTTATTTATTTAATAAAATTTGAGAAATTTTATTAGACATTTAGTAGCATTAACCCACAAAACCAATAAACTAAGATCCAAGATTAACTTCAACTTAAACGTGTATGTTGAGACATACAGGTGGATCATGTTTAAGAGATAACCTAAATAGTTTGCATTAGATGGATAAAGCTAGGTACCTTATCCTGGTGATACTATGAATACGATCTGTTTTGAAGATGTTACAATTTTCATAAAGTGCTACAAATGATCTAATCCTGATCATTCATGTGGAGATATAAGAGCGGACGTATTTTATATAAAGAGTTTATATAAGATTGGACCACGAAATGACTAGTCTCACTATACAATACCGTTGATAAAAGAGACTTACATTTCACCAGGATGACCACAGGTGACTTGATCTGAATTTTGAGTGAGTTGTGAACTTTTGCCTATGAAGGTAGTCCTTTAATCTGCATGGGTTTCATAAGTGAGAGTGGCCAATGTCGCGACTCAATATGCCTACCATTTTGAGGATTCGTTTGATTGGGGAACTAGGGACGTATCTAAACAAAAAAGGAATTCACTCCTTCTCTATAGTTAGAGTAAGTAGAGACATTGCTACCTTAAAGATTGATTCCGGGCTTGAACAATGTAACGCCACATCTTCTCCTAGTCCGAGAGGGGTTGGTTATACGAGAAATATAATTGATTTGTACTTTGTTTTTCTTGAGGTCAAAGATTTTTAAATCTTCTTGCAAATTAATGTTCTATACTTAAATTATTACTTTTATGAAAGGTTAGAGTCTAAAAATATTTTTTCGATCATAGGTATATCATTTGTGTATGAAGTACACTTTTTTATTTTTATTTTATAAAATTCATCTCATCTTATAATATCATAGGTTATTTGGTGTATGAAGTACTCATTATTTTTAAATCAAATGTGTCTCATCCTAGCTCTAATATATAATATAGAATAGAACAAAATCTGTATGTATTCCTCTTTTTCTTGATGCCTTATTTTGTTCCAAGACGTTGGCTTTACTTTGATAGGCTACTACTAATGCACTAGCTTGTCGTATGGATTAAATTTCTATATAAAATTGAAATTGGACGGAAAGAATAACGATTTGGATGCATCTTTTTATTTATAATTCACCCTAACCATACTATAGAAATAACTTTAAATAATATTAAGAAAAACATAGGAAGAATTTCTTACATGATAAATTATGGTTAGACAATCGAGTGCGATTGCAAAAAAAATGGTATAACAAATATGATTTTTAAGCATATTGTTTTACATAATTTTGATGGTTTTGAAAAGGTTACTTGATTTTTTTTAAAAGTATATTTTTTTTTGTACTTTACATCTTATCCCAATCATAAAAGAAAATCATAGTAAATTTAATTATTCTCACTAAAGCCTTTCCTATATGTCACTTTCTATATTTATAAATATTCTCTATATGCATATAATATTTAAAAGGAAACAATATTCAATTTTTATGAAGATTAATATAATCTGGTAGGAAATGAGTAAAAAAAAAAGTGAAAATTGGTTTGGATAAGATGATACAAAAAAGGCATGGGAAAAGGAGAGTGAAAAATGAAGGAAATTGATATTTATGATCATGAGAATATAGAGTGCATTTTTGGATGTGGAAATTGGAATAAGTTGCTGAAGACACCCAGAAAAGAAAATTACATAAATTTTGATGGTTATAAGTTTGATCTCCAAAAGACCAAAGCATATCAACTCCAACAAACTCCATTTGATCCTGAGGATTCACAAGCTCCATGAGCCACGCCACCGTTTGCGGCTGAGCCGTGACGGTTGAGGTGATAGATGGAATTACATAGGAACTAAGAACATGTGTCCCTCAATTTATCCGTCTTTTGTATTTTTAATATAAATTATATAACAATATATATTAATATATAAATAAAGTTCAAATTGAGTGATAAAATGGTGTTGACTTGATGATATGTAGTGTTGTTTGGTTGACAATAGTTAGGTTTTCAAATCTTAGTGCTTGCAACATTTTTATATGAGTTTTTATCCAGATTTTCCATCTCTAATGAATTTTTAAAGCCCAACTCATGCGAAGAATAATATAGGAAAGTAGGTTAAATAACGTGATATTTAGAATATAATGATGTGCTGCTTTTTAATAAACAGTGTAATATTTAGAATATAGTAATATCTCGTTTTCTAATAAGTAATAAAATAATATTTTTTTATCAGCAACAAGATTGAGCAGTTTATAAACTTTTTTCTTTCTCTTCGAAATTCACTTTTCAATCTCAAGAACGTCCGATTAAAAAGGTATCGTTCATTTTTTGCACATAATTTTTATATTCACATTACACTATATATTTTTATTTGTTTCCATGTTATTTTTACATTCACATTTACTCATATAGGATTTTAAAATTAATTTCAGAGCTCAAGTAAGAGGATTATTTGTTGTTACTCGTATAGATATACAAAATTGACAAGTAAGTTTTAAAATCTTCTTAGACTTTAAGTTTTTATGTCTTTAAATCTATATAATGGGATGTAATATTCTTATTATTAATACTTTTGTAAGGTTGATTCAAAATTAATAAGGATAGTTAAAAAGAAAAACAACAATAGAAACGGTAGAGATATCATCTTCAAAGAAGAAAATTGTTTTAGATTCTGATCAAATTTATACCGGAATGAATCTAAAAAAACTACGCACATCCTTATCTAAGAAACAAAATTTATGGTTATAGTTATAATATTCAAGATCAAGTTCGTATGACATATTTACTAAAAAGGTCCTTGTCAACCTCGAAATCATACTTTTCCTCTTAAATTTTTTTGTAAAAAGTCCAGACTATTTAATATAGTTTGGTTAAGTGAATATTCTAATTAGTTAGAATAGAACATTTTAAAGGACGCTACATTTTGTTTATATTACTATCTATTCAAATCAGAAGTAAGTGAAGAACTAGGATCAATTTCAAAATATGAAAACTTATAGAGGGTAATTATAATGTAATAAATTAATTGATATATGAAGTTATATATATATATATATATATATACATTCATTTATAGATTTTTTTTGTTACACTTGTACATATAGTGTCCCCTATATAAAATTCTTGGCTCCGACACTGGTTGAGGCAGAGGCCGAGGTTGCATCGAAGGCTTTTTTAGAGAGTCAATACGTGTAGTAATATCTTTAAGATTTTGATCAATGAGCCAACCAAGATCATTCAAATCAAGCATGTTAAGGCCATGCAATCCTTTTGCAGCGGTGAGGCTCTGAAACATCAGTCGTGTGATCTCTTTCTCTCGGTTGTCTTTTCTCATCTTCTTCAATTACTCGTTCGCCTTTGCAATCCTCTGCCATAGAAACGTCTCCTAATTTACCTCGTTTCAAAGATACCTCTATTATTTCAAAAGCTACGTTGTAATAATAACATAACAACGACCTTTCGTAAATGTTTCAAAACTACTTACCACCTTCTTGTTTTGTTCCATCTGGGGGACATCTTCTTGAATTGGGAGAGAACACGTTGGAAAAGGCCAGAGCTCAGGCTGAGAATCAAAGAGACTAAAAATGATTGCACAAGCCTCAATCCCACAAAGAGTGCTCAATTCACTAACTTTCTTCATAAGCCCTCTCTTACAAGAAGCCAGAGCTCAGGCTGAGAATCAAAGAGACTAAAAATGATTGCACAAGCCTCAATCCCACAAAGAGTGCTCAATTCACTAACTTTCTTCATAAGCCCTCTCTTCCTCTTCTTGTATGTTTCCTTTCTTACAGAGTCATTTGTAATTTAAGCAAGTTTCAGTTTCTTCCTTGCCATAATTTTCTTTTCTTTGTTTTCTTTTCTTTTCTATTCTTATTTTGTTGTTAGTTTATATACATTTGAATATCAAATCTGATTGGAGGTATGATCTTGTTGTTGGATTGGAAAAATTTAAAGTTGTCACCTTTCATTTTGAAAGATTGAGATAATCATGTGAGGATTATTATTTTATTTGGTGGGTTAAGTGAATTGTAATCACTGATATTTTCATTATTATATTATTCATAAGATCCAATAACTTCTTACCCTTTTAGGCATTCTTTTTATGATTATTAGTTACTGTCACTTTGCACATTTGCTTTGTTCTTCCTCTTTCATGCCATCTATTTCTTGCCTTTTATTGCATATAATATAATCTATAGCATTTAACTATTCATCCTCAACTATTTAAATATATATCCTAATCCAATGTTCCAACTATTTCTCTATAATGCTCAAATATTACACAATTTTACCCATTAAAGAAAATCTAGTGGCAAACTCATCAAAATTTGGGATGAAACTTGGTGCAGTATATTTAAATATATAGATATGTATATTCTTTCCAAAGAAACACACACAAAAAATATATATAAATATAGGTGACAATGAGGCAGTAGAAAGGGCACAGGTAAAGGAACAAATGTGTCATTAATTTAAATGAAATCAAAAGAGGAGAGATGAAAAATATAGGGGATTAAAGATGAAAGATAAATTAAAATATTTGAAAACATAACATAAAAGCTTAAGAGATTTTAAGGTTTAAAGAGAGACTAGACAAAATATTTAAACATAAAATCAAAATTAAAACCTAACGAAAACCTTACAATTATTATGGATAATATTTACCAACAAATAAACTTAAAATAAAATAAAACTATGAGAGTTACCTTATCCTAAATGGACCAAGTGAGAAATCGAACCAGGTGATTTCATTGAAAGAGTTGAAAGAGAGATTGAGTTGTACGGCTCAATTGCTCCACCTCGGCCAAGCCAAGGCTGAGACGAACATATTCCACGCATGTGGTGCATTCTAGCCCACCTGGAGGCCAAGGTCGCTAATATTTCATGCATGTGGCCCATTTTGGTAGGCCCTTTTTCTTGAACCTCCATTATGGCTCAATCTCGCCCTCAAGCATCTTGTTTCCAAAGGGATAAAGGAGACAAAATTCTAACCCTAAATGGATGCGGAAGACCCCTAACAGAACTCTAGTATAAATAGAACACAACGGCCCAATAAGAAGTAAGTTCATCTTCCTCCTTTAATTATTTTCTCTAACCTTTGTGTTGAGATCCAACTTAAATATCAGAGTATCTATGGCAAGTACCATACTGGTGTGTTATTTTGACGATTTTGTAGGTGACTTTCTCTCCAAAATTACAAATTTACCATTAGAGGCACTTGAAGGTTAGGTAAATTTACTTGGCCCGATTTTGTTATCAACAACAACATATATTTATGTTCAAATAAAAATATTTTAAAATAGGCCCCCAAATTAAATCCTCATCAATTTTGAATAATTAAATTAAAAATCAATATAATATTTCAAATATATAAATAGTTCATATACTCTACAAATAGTATATCATTTGTATAAACAATTTGTATACTTTATACAGAATTTAATTAGTATAGAAAATATATTTAAACAATGTTTGGAGTGAAGGAACCCTAAGGTTCACAGCGGAAGCGGGAATGATCTCAAAATTATTTTCACATAATAGAAATTTTTACAAAACATAAATTTATGCATTAAACAGAGAAATTACAACATGCTAATTCAAGAAGGAGAAATTAGGGATGAAGTAACACTTACCTTTGAACCCAAAAGGTCTTCAAGTAATTCCTTCTCCGGTCACAAACTCTTCGAAACTCGAACAAAAATACAACAACCCGAATGACCACCACCACAAGAGAACCTCCTGTATTCTCTGTTAGGGTTTAAGAATAAGCAGGAGTGGTGGGCTCTACTAAAATTTTTGGGAAGAGGGAAGGATTTTGAGAGGAACAAAAACTATTTTTCTTCTCAGTGTGTTCTTTAGGAAAAATCCCAGAGAGAGTCCTCACTTTCAGAGATTAGGGGAAGACAATAATCAAATATACTATTCATTCTTACGTTATGTCAAGAGAGGAAAAACAGGGGAGGGAGTTATAACTCCCTCCTTTATTAAATTAAAAAAAAACTTTAATTTAATTAATTAAAATATATATAATTATATAATAACTACTTTATTATATAATATATATATTATACTATATGTTATATCAAATATAATACATAACCTATAGTTATTATATTGTATCAAATATAATATAACCTATAGTTTTATTTCTCTCAATATACATGGTATTTAGTATAAATCACATTTATACTAGATTTAATTATATGAGTCTCATTCATATAATAAGTATTTGAATCACATTCAAATATTTAATTCCACTCAAAATAAACTTTATACATGTATCAAATATATTATATTAATTATATCACATATAGTTAATTTAATTAAGTATATCACATATAATTAATTCCCTCAATTAATTTGAATAATTCAAATTAATCCAAAATTAATTCTCAATAATCTCTGTTGAGCTATAGAGGGGGCCTTACGGACCTGTAGATTGAAGTTCTAATGGTACTTCGATAATTAATTAAACTCTTTAATTATATTATCTAACATCCATTTACTGTTGATCACTCCACTAAAGACCCATAGTTGCACTCTTCGCACTAAAGATATATTTTTGTGTCCATTGGATATAATCAGTCAACAGATGACTCTTCACAAATTTCTCATCGATCCCTCAAATGAACAACAAGTCATAGTCCAACTATGACCAAGTCCCTCTTGGGTCAAGAGAGGGTGTAGCCACATTGTTCAAGCCCTAAAATCAATCCTTAAGGGAGTAATCTTTCTACTTTCCCCGACATTAAGGAATGAGTGAATCTTATCTTGTGTAGTTGTATTCCTAGTTCCCAATCAGACGAATCCCCCAAAATGGTAGACATATTGAGTCGGCGATCTGGCCACTCTCACCCATGCAAATCAAATGACTGCCTTCATAGGCAGGGGTTCACAATTCACTCAGGATTCAGGTCATGACACCTATGGTTATCTTGGTGAAATGTAAGTCTCTATTATTAATGGCGTTATATAATGAGACTAATCATTTTATGGTCCAATCTTATACATGCTCTTTGTATAGGATACCTCCGCTCACATGTCTCCACATGAATGATCAGGATAAGATCATTTGTAGCACTTTACAACATTTTTAACATCTATAAAGTGGGTCATATTCATAATGTCACCAGGATAAGGTATCCAGTCTTATCCATCTACTACAGACCGTTTAGGTCATTTGAACAAGATCTACCCATATGTCTTTACATATGTTTAAATTACATAAAATAACCTATGATCTTAATTTATTGGATTGAGTAAATGCTCATAAAATAACAATTATCTTATTATTAACAATTTGTTGATACAACTTTTACAAACTACGAGAATACAATAAAGATTTAGGATACCAATCTCAACAATCTCCCACTTGTCCTAAAGTTTAGAGAGCCAAATGTATAGTATAAATAAAGCTTGAGGAATGTTGAAGGAAGAAGGAAAACATTCTAAGTGTTAAGGAATATGGTTCTCAGGTAGCAATGCATTAAAATACTTAGAAAGGAAAATTTTGGCTAAGTATGGAAGCCAAATATTGCATGCATTGAGGACCTAATTGTATTAGGAGGAGTGCAGCAGCCTAGTGACTTGAGGCTATTTGCACGCTCGATGAGCATAAGACAAAGAGTAGATGGATAAGTGTTGGTCGCAAGGGAAGCCATGTGTTAACATGGGCAATGCATCAACCAAAGGCCTAGAGAGGTTAGACAGGCACGGAATGCGCGTGACATGAGAAGGACGTCTAGGCGATATGCGTTGGCTAAGTGGGGCAGCGTACATTGACCAGTTGAGTTACAAGGGAAGGTAAGACCATGCGATGGTGATGGGCCTCGGGGATGGCGAAAAGAACACAAAGGTATGCGCTAATAAGTAGGTCATGCGGGGTAACACATGGAGCTTTAGATGCATGGTTGAGGCTATATGATGGTTAAGAAAAGGCCACGGGCAAGGGAAGTCAGACGATGGCACTAGACCACACGATGAACGCATGATGAGATGCTTAGTGAGTCTTGCATTGGTTAAGCAGTGATTGCAACTTAGTCACCCACTCTAGTAGGCCAATTATCGAGATTAAGGGAACTAATCCCAATAAGTGGTAGAGTTGGCAGCCTAAGATTTAAAGAAGGCATGCAGTGTTTAGTATAAAAGGGGGGGTCTCAGTTTAGGAAGTCGGTTTGAGCATTTTACTTGTACTATTGAGGTGATTTTAGAGCCAATCGTTTGAGTGTTGAGTGTGGATGAAGCATAAAAGTTGCCGGAAGAAATCTTCTACCAATTCAAGTTGGAATTTGAAGAAAACTTCAAGAAGGTCAGGCTCTCGAGTGAACCTGGGCCAATGGTGAAGATTGATGGATTTCGGCTAAACCAAGAAAAATTTAGAGCTCAAATTTTAAAATAAACAAGCTAAGATGTTTAAACAAGTTTATAGAAGGAAAATTTATGAGAAAAGGTTTGAAAAATAAGTTATTCGAGCTTAAAGATGAATCTGGAATTTTGGTTGAATAAACAGGTAGTTGTAGCTATTGAGCAAGCAAGTAGGTCCACCCAGGCAGGTTGCAGGCATAAGCGAAGGGCCAAGTTAGGTGCAAGGGGCATGCCAGGCTACACACAAGAGTGTGCTAGTGTGCATTAGGCTGTACGACGCATGCGGAAGTCGTGAGCATAAGGGGGTGTTGTATAGCGATTAACCATGCGGCAGGGCGAGTGGGGCCGAGCGAGCAGGCATGCGAGGCGCTGAGTGCAAGGTTATGCTAATGGTGTGGTGGCATGTGGCTGGATGAGCGCATATGACATGCACTAGCACATGAGCTAATGGTTATTGGCCACATAGACTAAGTGCTAGCACCCAAAGATTTTCTAAGTGTTGAACGCATAAGTGAGGTATTTGTTGAAATTGAAAGGGGTGCTATATGTAAAATTTATTTAGGTGAGCAAATCTCATAAAGGCAATAGTTTAACATGGTTATCATTTCCACAGGGTTAACGTCAATAGGAAAAGTTTATCAACCCTAGGAGGAACGCCTAAGACTGTGAGTGACAAATTTAATGTTTTCCAAATTTTTTAGTAACATATGCTTTGCTTAAATGTTTAGACTCATGCTTGCTTATGTTTAAAGAATGTTTAAAATAATTTCCAAGCAAACTAGTTTTCATGAAGCTATTAACACATGCTAAAGAAGTTTATAAAGCATGACTTAAGTATTTCTATACTTATTTTACAAGAAGCATGCGTTGGAAGTTTTATGCTTTATAGAAAAGATTTTTAAGCATATGATTTAAGTTGTCTATGCTTACAAAGCATGATTTACTTTAAAGTATAAGTTTTATGGTGATTATTAGAACCCGATACTAAAGGACAATGAGAAGGTATCTAGACAGTAGTACCTATGGTATGACGGTACTTAGTTATTACCACATGTACGTAGGTAGAATTGACGTTGGTTGTGTTGAGAGTACTCCACACCAACAACTAAGGTTTGTTGTTGAGAGATTGAGCAAAATGGTTCTCTCTCAACTAAGGCTCATGTTAAGCTATGTTTTAAGCTATGCTATGTTGAAAAGTTTTAAGTATGAGTTTGCTTGGCAATTTTAGTTTAAAAGTATGATGTTTATGATTTATCAGTCACTCATTGGGCTAGTAGCTCACTCGATTTAAATGTTTTCTTCCTCAGGTAGTGGTCTTCCCCAAAGGTTAACTGCATTGTTGCTCTGCCACTCAAAGGCTCTAGAAGTGTTAGATGTCTACTTGTAATGTTTGTACATATGTGTTGTTCATGCTAGGGATAAGGGCTAGCTGTCGGGACCCACTAAACTCAATATTTATAATGATGTAAATGTTTTGTGAGCTAAACCCTGGTTCTGTTATGTGAGTTTAAGTATCTTTAGTATTGTTATCATGTATTCTAGGGATTACTAAGCATGTTAAGAATGAAAGTTTGACAGTAAGAGCCACAAAAGGGTTGGTAACTGCTGTCGTTATATTCTCTTCTAGGTTAAGAGGGTAATCTGGGAAGAGGTGTGACATTTTCGCTCTATGTGTTTGTCTTTTTTATGACTCCTAGATTCCTTAGAATTTGTTATAGCACCATTGTTATCACAATAAAGTGTGATGAACAAAAACATATTTGGAACAACTTCTAAATTAGTAAGGAACTTCTTAATCCGAAAAACCACTTTAGCAGCTTCACAAGCAACTACGTATTCGACTTCCATAGTGGAGTTTGCGATGCATCCTTGCTTGATTCTTTGTCAAACTATAGCTCCTCCATTCAAAGTAAACACTAAACCTAATGTAGATTTTCGAGAATCCCGATCAGTTCGAAAGTTAGAGTTTGTGTATCCTATAAGAATCAAATCCTTATCTCCATACACAAGCATATAGTCCCTTGTTCTCTGAAGGTAGTTGAGGATTTTTTTTTATCTCTATCCAATGATCTAATCCTGGATTTGATTGATATTGACTAACAATCTTTACTGCATAGCAAATGTCAGATCTTGTACATAACATTGCATACGTAAGACTACCAACAGCCGATGAATAGGAAATTCATCTCCTTAAATTCTTAAGAAGTCTTAGGACACTACTCCTTAGACAATATGATTCCACGCCTAAAAGGTAACAAACCTTCCTTGAGATTGTGCATTAAATATCTGACAAGCATCTTGTCAATATACGATGCTTGAGACAAGACCAACCTTTTGTTCTTACAATTCCTGATGATCTGGATCCCTAGAACAAATTACGCCTCTCTCAAATCATTCATTTGGAAGTGGGTGGCCAACCATTTATTTACATCAGTTAGAAAACCTACATAATTCTCAATGAGTAGGATATCATCCACATATAGCACGAGAAAGCTACTGAGATGTTGATGATTTTCTTGTAAACACAAGGCTCGTTAACATTCTAATCAAAGCCATAAGATTTGATTGGATGGAGTTGCTTGTTTCAGTCCATAAATAGACCGTTAAGCTTTCAAATCTTTTTCTCTTGATCTTGTTCAATGAATCATTCTGCCTGATTCATGTAGATAGTCTCTTCAAGATTACCATCCAAAAAGGCAGTTTTGATGTCCATTTGTTATATTTCATAGTCATAATATATGGCTATGGACAAGAGAATTCTAATAGACTTTAACATGACAACAAGTGAAAAAGTTTCTTCATAGTCCACTCCCTCAACCTGGGTATAACCCTTTGTCACAAGTCTAGCTTTAAAGGTCTATATCTTTCCATCTACACCTCTTTTTCTTTGTAGATTCATTAACAACCTATAGGTTTGACCCCTCAGGATGATCTACAAGCTCCTAGACAAATTTGAAGTACATAGACTCAATTTCTTGATTCATGGCTTTAATCCACTCATCCTTGTTAACGTCTTTCATTGCTTGTTTATAAGATAATGGATCCTCAACACCATCATTAGCTATGATGTCTTGGGCTTCTGTTAAAACCATGTAGCGTACAGGTGGGTTCATAACCCTCCCACTACATCGAGTTAATTTCAACTCTTGAGATGGATGTGAATGAATAGATGAACCGATATCAACAACTCTTATTGATGTATCAGCCCCTTTAACAACCCTTGTTAAAGTCTTAGTAGATTCATTAGAAATTTCACTTAAAACAATTTTGCTTCGTGGTTTATGATCCTTTATATGGTCTTCTTCCAAGAAGGTAGCATTTGTCAACACAAATACCCTATTTTCACTTGGATCAAAGAAGTATCCACCTCTTGTTTCCTTTGTGTAGCCTACAACTAGGCATACTTTTGAACGAGGTTCCAACTTTTGGGGTCTACCATTAACAATTTGTTTATATAATGTTTACAAACTACGAGAATACTAGAGAGATTTAGGACACCAATCCTAACATGGAGTGATTTTAAAATAGTTAAAATCACTTTTCTCATTTTAAAATCATTACAAAAATACTTATCAATCAAAGTCAATTTTAATGGTGTGTGTAAAGTTAAGCCTTAAATTGATTTTGAATGATTAAAAGTGTGCTTTGGAGTGATTTTAACCATTTTCAAATCACTCTCAAAATGCACTTACTCTAAAATTAAAGTACAAAACTCGTTAAAAATCTTTCCTTAAAAAAAAAAAAAAAAGAACTCGCTTAAAATCCATCTAAAAAATGTAGAATGCCACATGTGTATAAAAGTACATAAACTTTATAAATAATAATTTAAGGGTGTGTTTGGATTACATTTTCAAGTGTTTAATTTAAAAATAAGTAATTTTGGAAAAAAATTGACAACCACTCAAAATAGTTTTACAAGTGTATTTTAATAAATTTTTATCAAAAGTTTTTAAATAAAAATAAGTCTTTTTAAAGACATTTTTTTTTCTTAAGTCAATCCAAACAAACCTTTATATTAGTATACTGTTATATTTGAAATACATTTTCAAGTGTTTAATTTAAAAAAATGAGTTATTTTGGGAGAAATTGGAATATTTGGCAACCACTTCAAATATCTTTTCAAGTCTATTTTAATCCGTTTTTATCAAAAATGTTTAAATAAAAATGAGTTTTTTGAAAAATATTTTCTTTCTCAAGTCAATCCAAATAGACTCTAAATAATCATGTACCGTATGTATAGAGCTTACAAGCTTTGTGAAGCCCCCTTTTAAATTAAATATGTACTTTATAAACATTAATACATTTCAAGTGTATATGCATTAATCTACATATTGCATACAAAGTAAGAATAGAAGAGACAAAATAGAGACAAAAGAAAGTGAAAGAATAGGATGCAACTAAAAGAAAAACCATATTTGCACGTGTATTACATTCCACTTTCATCGCTCACACAAAAAAAAGGAATTAAAATGTTTCAGAAAATGATAAAAATAATTTGTGATGTGCCAAATAATGATCGAATAATTGGATATAATATAAAGAATAAGTATATAGCCTAAAATACATCTAAGTATTAAAAAAAAAAAAAAAAAAAAAAAAGGGGAAACACATTTTATATATATCGACACCAATGAAGAAATAAAAATAATCATAGTATGCAGCACTTAGAGGACCTTTGAAAGAAAATAATAAACATATAAATACATAAACAAAAAAGAGGGTTTTATTTAAAGAAAATAAACAATAATATTAAAAAGGAAAATTGTAGTGGATGGCCCAAATAACATCCCGATTTAGAAATTTGGGCATTATTTAAAAATACTGATATATGGCCATTAGGTTATTTTGAGGGCCCATTACTGAAATTTATTTCTCCGTTTTACCTCTCGACAATTTTACGGTTTTAAAAGAAAATCTTCAAATAGATTTTTGCGGAGATTTTGTTAGCACATTTAGAAAAAAAAAAAAAAAAAAAATCATATAGATTTGCTTATAAGAAAAGAAGAAGACAGATGGAACTTGCCTAAACTTTTTGTTTTGGTTTAATTTTTCATTCTCATTTTGCTGTAAATTTATATACATTTGAATATCAGATCTGATTGAATATATTTCCTAAGATGATCATGTAGGGATTATTATTTTATTTGGTGGGTTAAGTGAATAGTAATCATTGATATTCTCATTATTATATTATTCATAAGATCCAATAACTTCTTACCCTCTTTATAGATATGTACATGTTGAATCGGGTTGGAGATATTTTTTGGATTAATCCGAAAATTCGGGTTTATTGGCTACCCAAATGACCCAAATAAAGTTTTTCAACCCAATCCAACCCAACCCTTAAAATTTGGATTAGGTTGGATTGTCAGGTTATAATTTTTTTTTTTAATTTTAATGAAAAATATGTAAATTTATATATAACTCACAACTAATAATTAAAATCTCACCAAATTAAGATGCTAAATACCGAATATCTATGATATTTATTATAAACTTTAAACAAAGACAAATATCATAACCATTTTAAAAGAAAAGTATTAAAAATTCAAAAATTAATCAATATAAAGAAATCAAACTTTAAACAAAAATAATATATATATATATAATTCGGGTTGGGTTGGGTCAACCTGTTTTTTTACCCAATCCAAGAACAAAACTAACCCAACCCAACACTTGTATTTTGGGTTGGATAGTCCGAATTGTTCGGATTGTCGGGTTATTTGAACATCCTTACTTTGTAGTATTCTTTTTTTTTTTTTACGATTATTTTTTTTGCATATAATATAATTCTATAACATTTAACTATTCATTTTCAACCATTTAAATATATTTCCTAATCTAATGTTCAAACTATTTCTCTATAATGGATCACAGGCCTTCAAAACCTCCAATTGCCAATTGGGCCTCAAATATTACACAATTTATAACCAAATCAAAACTAAAAAAACTAAGGTTTTGGAGTTTTATAGCTTTTAAAATAATTATGTCGTCAGCTTTGCTTTTTTAAAAAGCTAGTGTTTGATAAATTTTATTTTTAAATTAAAAAAATTAGTTGTGGTGTTAGATAAATTAATACTAAATTTGCAATTTAGTTATATGAACCAAAGTAGATTTAATATTTTAATTATTTTCACATTAATAATTAATTAATAATTTATTATAATATATATATTTTTTAAAAAAATTATATGATTTGAATTTCAACTTTCTTTTTTTTTTTTTTCTTTCATTTATATGATTTTTTTTCCTTTTTTCATAAGAATTATAAGTTGAGTTTCGTACTTTGAAAGTATCTAATTCATAAGTGACTTAACCTCAATAAGCAAATCATCAAATTTGATTATTATAACGAAACATTAAATATAAATACTAAATTAAAACGGATTTAAAAGAAACTACCTTTGTGTTCCACAAATTTGCACCATTTTTAGAAACATTTCTTAAAAGTTTGAAATCAGAAGCGATAATAGTTATTAAGCAAGTTTATTTCTCAAAAAATGAGAAATATGAACGATATCAAATAGACCAATAGTTATATATATATATATATATAGAACTTTAAGTGTATGATGTTTATCATAATTTTTTTAAAAAAAAGGAAGAAATATTTGTGTATTGATAATAACAATTATTAGTGATATTAGTGATAGAACTTAAATAGATATCAGTTATATTCATGTATTAGTGATATCAAATTTAGGTAGATATCAGTAGTAGAAGTATATTAGTGATAAAAATCTATTGTTGATAATCATGATAAAACTTTCTCAATAATAACCACCGATAGCTTTGAGTGTTTATCTTTTAAAATTGATAGTCACTAATGAAAATCTATCAATGATAGCCATTAATATTTTCTATCATTGATAGCTCAATTTTTTATTATTTTTTCAACAATTAATATCCACTTATAGAAGTCTATCATTGATAGCCAACTTAGTGAATTTAATTAATAAAGTTGAATCTCGAACTAAAGTGTAAGTGGAATGCCTTGAAGTTATCACTAATAGCATGTTATTGGTGATAAAAGTTATCAATGATGGCATGTTATTTTATGGTAAAAAGGAATAACAGAAGTTATATCTGATAACATGTTATCAATGATAAAAGTTATCAACGATAACTACGATATAAGTGATATCAATGATATCGATGTAGAACTTAGGTGATACTCATATATCAATGATATTAATAATATAAAAGTCAATTCCATTTGATGAATATCTATCATTGATAGCTACGGTTAAAAGTTATCGGTAGCCACTGATTGAAGCATCAATGATAGTCATAGCTATTAGTGATATTCGTATATCAGCGATATGACTTAGGTATATATCAATAGAATTATTGATATTGATGATATTTGTGATAGTTAGGTGATATTTGTGATGAATTATCTATCACTTGTAGCTTTAAATGTTAATCTTTAAAAGATGATAGTTTCCTTTCAAAAGTTGATAACTACTTATAAAAGTCTATCATTGATATCCACTGATAGCATTAGGTATTAATATTTCAAGTTTGATTATAATTGATATCCATTGATAGCATTAGATATTAATATATCAAGTTTGATTATAATTGATCAAAGTGTATCAATGATAGCCATTGAAAACTGATAGCAATTGAAAGTGATATTTTAAGTGTTACTATTTTAAGGTTGTATTAATATTCCTCAAATTGAAAGTTATTACTGATAGCAGCTATCAATGATAGTAACTAATAGTAGCTATCAGTGGCTATCACTGATAGCTATTATCAGTTGCTATCATTGATAACGGCTATCGGTGATATTTTCAATTTGAGAAAAGCGGAACAAGAAGCTCGAAATGTTGGGTTGCGTGTGGACATTTTATTCATTTACCTATATAACTATCACTAATAATTTTTATTAATAATATTAACTCTAATTTGGTACCACATCCCTAATATGTTTATCTTTAATTTACCTTTTTTATTATTTTGAGTATCGCTATTTGTGCCATTACACCTAAAATTAGCAACTAAAATCTCCACCAACCACTAAAGAGGATCTCTTAAGTAACAACCCCATCTTGAATAAGGGCTTGGTCCGCTAGATCGTGGGTTACCTTATTTTGTGGGCTTGGTCCTCATGCTCAGCCTCAGCTAGGTCAACTCACCATCAAAATATATCATTGGTTGATTTGATTTGATCTAAAACTCCAATTCGGATGTCTTTGGTCAATTTTTCATATAAATATATAATGATGACTCCAATTGATTTAAGTTTGTTCTCCATTCAAAAATTCATAAGCTTGTTGCACTAACTCTACTATCTGACTTAAGTATTGGATTGTGTATAGTAAGCACCATACCGGTGTCTAAATCTTTCTCTTTTGTCAATCAAGTTAATTCCCTTTTAATAAATTTACAGTTGTTGTCATAAAAAGGACAAGTGATTTTTATTGAAACTTATATAATAGATTAGTCCACAATTGTTATGATTAAATTCAATTAATATTCCTATCAATCATAATTATATATAAATAATTAGTTATCAACCTAAAATAAAATTATATGGATTATTACTCAAATCAATTAAGTGATTAATGATAATAAATAAATAAGCAAAAAATTCAAATTTCCATTAATAAATGACGATGTATTGGCTAGGGGTGGGTATGATAGAATTGGAATAATGAAAATATTGTATTTAGGTGAGAGGTATTATTTATCTAAAATTAAAGTTGTTGGTTGACAAGATGGCATTAGGGGTTGTTTTATTAAGTTGTTCAAAAATCAAAATCAAGTGACTGTGAAATATAAAGTGATAAGCATCAAAGGTTTTTTGTCTGCCATTGTCGTGATTTTGGATAAATATATACATACACGTTGTTTTACTTTATTCAAAGATATTTTATCCACAAAAATAAACCCCACTTCAAAACAGGAGAAAAAATGTATATAAATAAATAAACGTTGAGAGCTACCATTCGTATATCTGTTTTAGTATTTGTGAAATCTAAAAGTAGATCGTTGTTGTGTCGTGAAAGATCCATTATTTTAAAAGTAAAATTTGGCGCGACTTTGATATTAAATCGTGTATATCGGTTGTTTTCCAATGTTAAAATAACCTAATTCAAGTGTGCATTCTATGGAATCGGCGGAAAAATTATGTTAAAAAATAGTATAGAAAATACATAGCAGTAGAAAGGAAAATCATATCTGTGTTTTCAAGAAAATACCAACTGTTTGTGAAGAAGAAAAGGATGAAAAACGGGCATAGAAAAAACAGTAAAAAAATATATAACTAGATCCAATAATTATGGATCTAATTTAATGGAATGTTTTAATAAAGAGGGTAAAAATTTAAATCTAAGGGTAGTAAAAAGTTACTTCTTTTTTTTTTTTTTTTTTATGTAAATGTGGTTACCCAAATCTGCCCGTCCGACGGATGGGCGGTGGCGTGCGTGTGTTGGGAAAGATCCAACTTTGTATCCCTTGCCTTGCTATTTATATCTTCTTGGAAATGCTTAGTTTTCCAATGTGAGACAAAACTCCCTCCTTTCCCACTTGACTCTTGTTATAGGCCTTAGTCCAATGTCATTCCCAACAATCCCTATGAATGACTGGTACAGGAAAAACAAAGCAAAAGAAAATTAATGTTAAAGAAATTGTTTCTGAACAAAGTCAGGAGAACAAAGTCAGGAGAACAAACTTAAGCATCAAAATCTAACGATTTAAATTGATGCACAATGAAGTAGGGCAACAACTTTGTTAGAGAAAATGAGTTACCTCTTGAACTTTCAATAACAATGGTTGAGACCCCCACAACATGTTTTACTCCTTAAATTTTCTTGATTCTACAATACAATGCATGCTATTTAAGGTCATGCACTTACCTTGGTTGACCGTGAAAACTCTAGAAAGAGACCTTTAAACTCTTTCTTAAAAGGTGGTCACACCTTCACCTTCACATTTATTGCTTCATCAAAGTCTATCACAATAGACCACTCAAGAACTAAGCTACGAAAACTTCACATCTAGTCCAAATATAATTTCATCAAGTCTATCAAAGACAAACCACTCGAAAACTGAACTATGAAGATTTTACAATTATTCATCAATTGTACTAGGACCACCAAAAGAAATGTGTCACACACGCTCCCAAGCTGATCTCTTTCGCCAGGTAGGTGTCGTGAGGACGGCAGATACCACCCTTTCTGTGGCACCTGTTGTCCAACTTAACTTGCTTTACTTTATTAAACCCATAAATAATTGCATGCACAACGGCTATTAGCCAAACTAATCAGTAAATTAATTGGTACAACTTGATACATTGTTTATACAAGTTCAATCCTAACCAAGACAACTTAACCCTATGTGAAGGAAATTGAACACGAGGATTTCCATGAGCAGCGGAAGGATCTTTCCAAATTTCAATCATATATAAACTTTACAATTACAATCACAAACGAAAACAAGTGGTTATGCATTAAATAGAAATTACAGCATGTTTTACTACAGAACAAGGGAAGAATTAACAAACCTTTGTAGACTCATCTTCTAGTTCCTTGATCACGAACGCTCGATCACAGCAACACAGCAACACATGAACATTCACCAACACGACCGCTCCACTGCACGATCATCTCGCACTCGAACTAAGCGATCGCCAAGGTCATAAACACCCCAAACACCGCGAACTACCTCCACAGAACCTCGACTATGTCGAGTTAAGTATGACACCATCAAGAAGGTAACCTTGGTATTCTCGGTGTGAGAATCCAGAGGGTGGGCTCTGTGTGGACTTGGTTAGAGGCAGAAAACCGGAGGAATCACAATCGTGCAAACGATTGAGCAAGTGGGAGATAGAACAACCTATCGTATAGGTCGATGCCCAATCGTTTAGGAAAAGCTATGCGATCGTTTAGCTCATCGTCTAGTTGAGTGTCTATCGTGTAAGAACACTCCATGATCGTTTAGTTAACTCCAAGTTGTCGCTTAGTAAATTTGATTTACTTGACAACTTCTCCGTAGAATTTTCCGAGATTGGAAAATCTCAAATCAACATTACTAAAATTAAGAAAACATTTTTCCTTTTATCTCATGGTTACCATGAAACCACCAATAACCTCTCACTCAATTGGTTATTAGAGAAAAAGAGATAATTATTCAATAATTAATATTATTATAAATATAAATGATAACTAACTTACCATAATATATTTATAACCTATAGTTTTAATATTTCATCTTATAAAACATATAAACCATAGCTCTTTTTCTATTCCATGGCTCTTAATGTAATCTCATTTACATTAATCCTCCACTTGATGTATCTCATACACTATACCGATCATATCATATATAATCTAATCACCTCTAGTCAATTTGAACATTTCATATCAACGCCAAGAACTGATCCTTAACTTGAATCCATTGAGCTACCAAGGGGATCTTATGGACCTGTAGCTCGAAGCTCCAACGGTACGTGAATAACTGACTAAATTCTTTAGTCACGGGATACACCATCCATTAACTGCCAAGCACTCCACTAAAGACCGACAACTGAACTCTTCTTACCACAAATATATTATGTGTCCATCTTAACCAATCAATAGTGCAAAAACCCTTCACAAATTGCTCGTAAGTATAGCTCGGCCAATAACCGTTATGCCCTAAGTTGTGCCCATTATGTTCAAGCCCCGGAATCAGCCCTTAAGGGAGCAATCTATCTACTTACCCCTGCTTCAGGGAATGAGTGAATTCCATCTTGTGTAAGCGAGTTCCCTCCTCCTAAATCAAACAAGTCCCCAAAAAAATAGGCATGTTGAGTTGGAAATCTGGCCACTCCCACCCATACTAATCAAAGGACCACCCTCAAAGGCAGGAGTTCCCAAAACACTCAGGATTGAGATCATGTCACCTATGGTTGTTTAAGTGAGATATAAGTCTCCAATATCAACGGTGTTATATACAGAGTCTAATCATCTCGTGGTCCGGTCATATACAAACTCTTTGTATAGGACACCTCCGCTCGCATGTCTCCACATGAATGGTCAGGATCTAGCATTTGTAGTGGTTTACAACACTTGCAAACCTCTACAAAGCGGACCGTCCATAGTGTCATCAGGATCAGGTATCCCACCTTAATCCTTATACTACAGACCTATTCTGGTTATCACTTAAGGCATGATCCACTTGTATATCCCATATACATGCTTAAGTTTACATAAGATAACCATGGAACTTCGTTTATTGGATATGAGTAAATGCCAGAATGAAATAACAATTATTTTATTCATAAACAATGTGTATAATTAAAACAACGAAACTCTGGGAGAAATAAGACACCAATCCCAACAATCTTCCACTTGTCCTAATGCCTCGGGAAACTAATGTACAATACAATATAAAACATGTACAATATAAAATAAACTAGGGCATATCTCAGTATCATCTCCCACTTGCCCTAGACAAGATGTTGCATGTCTCGCAAACCCAGACTCTCTAGGTGACCCTCAAACACTTTAGCCGTGAGAGCCTTTGTAATAAGATCAGCAACGTTATGCTCCGACGCAATCTTCGTGACTATCACATCACCACGATGCACAATCTCCCTGATCAAGTGGTATTTTCGCCCTATATACTTACCCCGACGATAACTTCGAGGCTCCTTCGAATTTACCACAGCCCCGCTGTTATCACAATACAGAGTGATAGGCAAATCCATATTTGGAACAACTTCCAAATTTGAAAGGAATTTCCTCAGCCAAACAGCTTCCTTAGCTGCTTCACAAGCAGCTACGTATTCGGCTTCCATAGTAGAGTCTGCGATGCATCCTTGCTTGATGCTTCGCCACACTACAGTCCGTCCATTCAGAGTGAACACTGATTCCGATGTCGGTTTGCGAGAATCTCTATCGGTCTGAAAGTCAGAGTTCGTGTATCCTGTAAGGATTAGATTCTTATCTTCATACACGAGCATAGTCCCTCGTTCTCCGAATATACTTGAGGATCGTCTTGAGCGTCGTCCAATGATCAAATCTTGGATTGGATTGATACTGACTGACAATTCCTACTTATAGAAAATGTTGGGTCTGGTATACAACATTGTATACATTAAGCTTCCTATTGCTGAAGCATAGGGAATCCGTCTCATCTCCTCAACTTCTTAAGGTGTCTTAGCACATTGATCCTTAGACAAAACGATTCTATGCCTGAAGGGTAACAAACCCCTCTTGGAATCCTGCATTTTGTACCTGATCAACATTTGATCGATGTACGATGCCTGAGACAGGGTTAACTGTTTTTTTTTACGATCCCGAATGATTTGGATCCCTAGAACATACTGTGCCTCACCTAAATCTTTCATTTGGAATTGGGTAGCTAGCCATTTCTTAATGTCAGTTAGATACCCTACATCATTCCCAATGAGTAGGATATCATCCACATACAGTACCAGGAAAGCTATTGAGTTGTTGATGATCTTCTTGTAGACACAAGGCTCATCAACATTCTGCTCAAAGCCAAACGACTTGATCGCAGTGTCAAATCTGATGTTCCATGATCTAGATGCTTATTTCAGCCCATAAATGGACCTATTAAGCTTGCAAACTTTTTGCTCTTGATCTGAAACTATGAACCCCTCTAGTTGAGTCATATAGATGGTCTCCTCAAGGTTACCATTAAGAAAGGCAGTCTTGACGTCCATATGCCATTCCCGCACCTGGCTTCACAAGGTTACCATTAAGAAAGGCGGTCTTGATGTTCAGGAGTATCCTAATAGACTTGAGCATGACAACATATGAGAAAGTTTCCTCATAGTCAACTCCCTCAACCTGGGTATAATTCTTTGCCACGAGTCGAGCCTTAAAGGTTTGCACCTTTCCATGTATACCTCTCTTTCGCTTATAGATCCACTTACACCCAATAGGTCTTACCCCATTAGGCGGATCAACAAGCTCCTAGACGTTATTTAAGTACATAGACTTCATTTCTTGGTTCATGGCTTTAACCTATTCATCTTTGTCAACATCCTTCATCGCTTTCTTAAAAGATAATGGATCCTCGACCCCATCATTTGAAATGATTTTTTGGGCTTCAGTTAAACCCATGTAGCAATCCAGTGGGTTCATTACCCTCCCACTACGTCAAGGTAGTCTCAACTCTTGAGCTAGTTGACTAGATGTTCCGACATCAACGACTCTTGTTGATCTGTCGACCTATTCAACAACTCTTGTTGAACCCTCAGTAGTCTCAGTCTCATTGGAAATCTCATGCAAAATAAGCTTACTTCGTGGCTTATGATCCCGCTGTGGTCTTCTTCCAAGAAGATAGCATTTGTAGAAACAAACACTTTGTTCTCACTCGGATCATAGAAGTATCCACCTCTCATTTCCTTGGGGTAGCCTACAAAGAGGAAAATCTTCGAATGCGGTTCCAACTTCTTTGGGTTAGTTACTAGCACAAGTGCCGGACAACCCCAAATCTTGAAGTGGCGTAAACTACCTTTACGGTCTCTCCACAACTCAAAAAGTGTTTTAGAAACACTTTTCGAGAGAATTTGTTCAGGATATAGCATGCAGTCTCCACTACAAAACCCAAAAATAAGTCTAGAAGATGAGCATAATTCATCATAGACTGAACCATGTCTAACAAGGTTCTGTTTCTCCTTTATGATACACCAATCTGCTGAGGTATACCAAGGGCCGAGAGTTGGGACATAACCCAATGTTCTATCATATAGTTCTGGAATTGGAGATCCATATAATCTCCACCACGATCAGATCGTAGTGTTTTTATCTTTTTACCTAACAAGTTTTCAACTTCAGCCTTATACTCCTTGAACTTGTCAAGGGCTTCATACTTACGTTGCATTAGGTAGAGATACTCATATCTTGAATAATCATCTATGAAAGAGATGAAATATTCATACTCACCCCGAGCTCTAACATTCACGGGACCACAAAGGTCTGAATATACAAGCTCCAAGACTTCCTTGGCTCTGTAACCTTTTCTAGTAAAGGTCGTTTGGTCATCTTGGCTTCAAGGCATGATTCACACACCGGCAAGGAGTATTCTTCTAAACTCTTTAGAAGTCCACTTTTCACCAACTTCTCAATCCTATTGAGGTTGATGTGACCTAACCTTAGATGCCAAAGATGGGTGTTTTCCTTAGGAGAAACCTTTGTTCTTTTAGCTGTTGTTGTCGTACTAAACATTTCAGTGTGAAATAAGGCTTTTATGACTAACGACCTTAGTACTATAAGTTACTTTCCATTGAACCATAACCAATCTCCATGTCATTCTTGAAAATAAACACTTTATTCTCAGAAAAGGAGATAATGTACCCTTGTTCAATGAGACAAGAAACCGAGATTAAGTTCTTCTTAATATGAGGAAATACGAAAAACATTATCCAGTAACAGATAACGTTTCTTGTCAACAAATAACTTCAGCCTGCCTACAGCAACAGCTGAAACAACCTCACCAGTGCTGACTCATAGAGTCATCTCTCCCTGTGGCAACGTTTGCCAGAAACTGAATCCTTGGTGAGAGGAACTGACATTGTTGGTAGCACCCGAATCAAGGATCCAGGCAGAATCATCATTCTCTACCAAACACATCTCCAAGACCAATAAATCAGATTTACTGTCTTTCCTTCTCTTTTGGTGACTAGTGGGATCAGTGTCAGAACAACTGACACTACTGGTTTCATCATCCATCCCTTTGTGCTCAATAAGTTAGAACTAACGTTCAAACAAATCTTGCAACGAGTCTATGATCTCACGTGCAATGACCATGTGCTCAACCCTTTTGGCCAAAACATTAGGTATATTAGCTAAAATGTGAAGTTGGGCCAATGAATTAGCCTTCATCCACACCTCATATGCATTGCGAACACTTCGCGGTGCTCAAGGGTTGGGACTTGAGAACATTCCACAACCATGAAAAATTCGAGGTCGTTTGCCACGAAATACGTTTCACACGATTCTTTCCACTGTATGTATTCGGTCATATTAAAAGCACTGAACGGAAATATTAACGAGTTGCGGAAAAAAGAAACACATTGACCTATGTTAGGTTTTAAGCAAATACCCATTATAAAACAAACAACATCCAATAAAGTTTTAGCAAAACTAATATGAACCCCATGTGACATCTAATTTAGCAATGATGCTTCAAAGGTTTAGGGAAAAAGCCGTCGAAGGGAGGTCAATTATCCATCCTATGAATTGAGAAGTTCTCAACTAGTCATTAATACCAAAACAACTCTTGCTCCTATAACGATTAGCAATCATTGATTTGGTCAAAAGATCATTAACTTACTTAACAATCTCTCGTAAGTGTGACCCACAATTTTAAGCCCTAGAGATCTGCCCCAAGTAGCCAATCCGAAGGGAAAAAATTCGATTGGGGCAAATCCTAAAACGACCCTATCCATTTCAGGAGTTCATCTTGATCTTGACCAACTGCACAAAACCCATCCGAAGGGGGACACTCCCAGGGCGCCACCAGGGAGTACAGAACGATCACACGGTGTGAACTAATCACAGAGACCATAGGACGTGTTGACATACACTCTTCACCCACTTACTATAAACACTCTCTTCATTCACCTTGATATTGACTCATGCAAACACCATCCGAAGGGGGATGCTCCCAGGGCACCACGAGGCCTGCATGAATCTCGCGGTGTGAACATATAGGGAGAAACATGAGTGGAATCATAGACATATCAGATACATCTTTTTCTCCCACTGAGTATTTTATAACCTAGGGTTTAGTATACTTAGAAAAAACACGGCTAAGGATTTTAACTAAGTGACTATTAGGTTTGTGATAACTTGTAGAAATACAAGTTATTAAAGCTCAAATTATTAAAACAATGAGAGAAGGCGATAGCAAATAAGCAATATTAAGATTAAACGCACCAAACTAAAAGCAAAACCGCGATCGCTAACTCTCATCATATAAAAGCAATTAAATTGAGTTAATCTTGTATTTTTGTGCAGGAACAAGGCGATAATGCGATCTCCTGAGTTGGCAATCCAATGGTACTTCAAAGACGAACGCGTGATGACTTTACATAAAGGCGATGACCTAATGTGATAAAATGTGATGGGACATGAAGCCGATAGTGATCAAATCAGAAATTCAGTTGGCGGCTATTGAAGACGATACCGTTGCAAATTCATTGAACCTCCGGTGACCATCAGACGGTGCGACAGGGTGGGAATTAATTTTGGGAGGTCGAAAGATTGCTAAAACAACATGGAAGAGAGACCCAACCCACACCTAACCCTTGTGAAAGCAAGATTTTACAAATTAGAAAAAAATTGGAGTGCTAAAAGCCGTGTAAACGCCAGAGGAAGCAAAACACTGCTTACCTGACTCAACACTTACATCATCTATTGTTTTGTACTTGAGCATTTTATTTGCAAGAATGGAAATTACATTTCAATCTATGTTCATTCTTTTCACGCCATACATGAGTAGCTAAATTTGTGAATGGGTTGAGAACTACTTAGCAAGCATGACTTAAGTTATTCACTTCATGCAATCATCTTGTTTTATATATGCTTCATTCATCACTTTGAGTACTTGAAAGAGTATTCTAAAGACATAGAATCTAGGCTTGAAAGAGTGAGATTAGATCTCATAAGCAAGAATAGAGGAGACTTAGAAATAAATTCTATCTGTTGCATTCCCTATACGTCGCATGCATTCTAGACATAGGAAATGTGTCTATATGCATTGAGAAATGTAGTACTTAATATTTGTGTATAGACTTGTAGAATATCTTAAGAAATGTTAGCAAAACCTCTTCTCAACCCTTTATCGCATGTTTGTTACAACACCACTCTTCTATCGCTTTGCATTTAATTCCATCGCTTTAAGAAATAAAAAAGTCAATCACCATCCAACTTCTTAAACATAAAATAATGATAAGATCAAAGATAAAGCCTATCGCATATCTGTCTGAGTAATCCCTGCGTTCGACCCTGGACTTACCAAGACCTTAAGAAGGCTTATACTTGGGCTTTGTTAGGAAAAATTGCATAATCATCGCATCCACACACCCTTTCATTGCATGATAAATCACTACATCAAGTTTTTAGAGTCGTTGTCGGGGATTACGGTATAGATTTCACTAACATCAAACATCTTTGGTCTTTGCAGCTTTCGACCTTTGGAGTATTGCCACTCCACCTATGAATGAAGAAGCAAACATCCTATGAGCGAAGGAAATACTCCTACGCTCGAGTACGACCCAAAGATTGAAAGAACTCTTCGCAGAAGGCAGAGAAACAGACGCAGACGGCAAGGAAGAGCTCGTAGAATGGCTGAACAACCTGAATAACATGTAGCAAATGAAAACACTATGCTGGTAAATCACATCCTACTAGCAAATGATCGGAATAGACCCATCTGGAACTATGCATCACCAAATCTGTATGATTTCTCCCCAGGAATCATGAGACCAGCATTAGATGGATCAAGGTTCGAGATGAAGCCAGTAATATTACAAATGATACAAACAGCAAGACAGTTTGGAGGATGGCGTGGTGAAGATCCACATGCCCATCTACAAAGCTTCATTGAAATCTGCAACACTTTTGTGTTCCCTAATATTTCCCCAAAAGAGGTTAGACTCACGTTATTTCTGATGGAAAAATAGGCATGCAAAGCGGAAATGAGAATCGATTTTACTCTAATTGTACAAATTAAACATGCAACCCTAAATAAATTAATTAGGTTATTTTGAAATATTACCTTTGAAGCTCCCAAAACTTGTCTATCTCCGCTCGAACACGAACCGGACAACCACCAGAGCTGACCTACTATCTTCTGGACTCAGAACCGAGTTGTGGGACCCGATGGATGAAGAACCCAAGAGAGAGAAAGAGATGGAAATAGAAGAAGGGATTTTGGGTTGGGTTTGGGATTTTTTTTAGCCCAATTTTAGAAAACTATTTTGACAAAATGTCCAAAAGACTATAATCCAAATTCAAAAGCCCATATTTACAGAAAATGGCCATGCAAAAATTGCATGAAACAACTTCATAAAAACTTAACACCTAGAATCCACTATCTAAGTGGGCTTAATGTCTCCACTATAAGCCAAAACCTAGCCCAATATTCTATTAGTGGAATTATCCAACAAAAGTTTGGATTTTCCCACTAACTTTAGTCAAAGGGCAAAATAGTCATTTTGTCAAAGTCAAACTTTGTCCAAAAAGTCAACATTTTGACTTTTTATGATTTTTTCCATCTTGACTAATTTTGACCTCCCGAGCATGAATCCGTATTCATTTTCTCGAAATTCAAATCACATTTGAATATAAGGTCGGTCAAAGTTTGACTTTTCAAAGTCAAAAGTCAACTCTTTGACTTATTATATCTTTGATCATTTCCATTATTTTCGAGCTTCCGAATATGAACGTATTCATATTCTTGATATTAAATCACATTTAAATATTAAAGCTGTATCTCTAAACTAAAAAATCGACCTCTATGTCGCATATACTTGTCGGTTTCTCTCTCTTCACCTAATTCGAAAAATTCGAATCATTCTATCATACTGTTCTAAGTTTATTCCATATGAGCTAGTAGGGGAACCTAATGAACCTATAGATCATGGGCTCCAACGATCCGAGATTAGCTGGCTAAACTCTTTAGATGAAGCTAATCAACATTCGATAACTCACGAGTCATTCCACTATAGTCCCATATAACCATGATTGGTAAGCTAATCCTTCACAGATTGTTCGTAATCTCAGCTGGGTCATAAAAACCATTTTACCCCCGAGACTACATCTTATTCCTTAAGTTCCATTGATCCTCTAATGAACAATTGGTTTAAGGTCCAACCTATAACTGAACCCCTCTCGGGCCAATGAGAGGGTGGGGCCCCTTGTTCAAGACCTGGATTCAGTACTAAAGGTAACAACCTTTCTACTATCCCTATAACGGGTAGGAGTGAATTCCGTCTTGCACCCTATGTTCTCAACTATCCACCTGATCTTACCCCTGAAATGGGAGGTTTATTGGGCCAGCGATAATAAGCTGCCCTCACCTATGCAGATTTAAGGATAATTCCGAGTGAACAGGAGTTCATAGTTAGCTCAAGATTAAGATTAAGTTACCTAGGTCATCAATTAACGAAATAGTCAATTTTATATATTAAACGGCATTTAGAACGTAAAAAGTGACTATTTCATGGTTCAGTCTTATGTAAACTCTTTACATAGGATGACCCCATTTTCATGTCTCCACATGAACGGTTTAGGATCACATTGTTTGTACTAACTACAAAATGGGCCGCATCCATAGTGTCCCCAGAATAAGACGACCAACCTTATTCATATACTATAGACCATTTTGGCTATATATATTTGAACTTGATCCACATTTATGTCACTACATAAAGTTCAAACTTAAACTTAATAGCCTCAGAACCTTAGTGTATTGGATTCATGAATATAAAATTTAAATTTACTAATGATTTTCAATAACAGCTTTATTGAACAAGAATATGATATTATAAACTACGAGTTTTAGAACATAAAATCCAACAATTTCCATTTTCACTATGCGATAAAGCAAGAAAATGGGCATATTCTCTCAAACTAGAAGAGATGACGTCATGGGAACAAGTTGTGGAGAAAATGCCAAAGGAGGAGATTAATCACCAATTTTGAATAAGAAGAAGTTGAATCGCTCAGTGACGCATGGGCGAGATTTAAGAGGCTAGTACGTGACTGTCCACACAATGGATTACCTGATTATCACAAAATGGAGATTTTCTATCATGGACTTGACTCTGCATCGCAGCCAGCTGTCAATGCGGCAGCAGCAGGAGGTCTTCTAGACAAAACATATGATGAAGCAAAGAATATTCTTGATCGCATCCAAAAAAACCATGAAGATTGGCAAGAAAGCAATCAGAGAACGAAGCCCAGAGAAGGTAATTCAAGTAATGGTGCCATCTCATCATTGCAAAATCAGATGAATGCGATGCTAAACTTGCTGCAAGCCATCGCAATAAACAATTCAGGAGCTTGAATTGTGCAAGTGAATACGATAGAGCAAACAAGCACCAACTGTATCTTATGTAAAGAATCGAATTCTTTTGAAGAATGCCCACAAAATCCTCAATCAATTTACTTTGTCAAAAACAATCCTTATTCAAACCCTTACAACCAGAGGTGGCGAAATCACCCCAATTTTTCTTGGAAGAACAACCAACAGAAAAACAGTCAACCTGTGGCTCAAAGAAAGGGACTGCCAAGGTTCTTCCATAAATCTAATGGACAACAGTAAGCTAGCAGTTCTCAACCACCATTCTTATCATCCCTGGAGAATTTATTGAAGGAATACATCAAAAAGATGAAACAGTCCTTCAAAACCAAGCTACATCCATCCGCAATTTAGAAATTCAAATGGGACAAATTGCGGGAGAGCTAAAGAACATACCCCAAGGGACATTGCCTAGCTCAACCGAGATTCCATGCTATCCAGGGAATACTGGGAAAGAACATTGTCAAGCAGTCACCTTAAGAAGTGGAAAGACGGTGATAGAAGCCAGACAGGAGCCTCACAAGACTGAATCAAAGAAGCAACCTGTGATTGAATCAAAGAAACCTCTATCGTAGACTAAAACAAAGAAGTCCAAGAGAACCAGGGAACCAGAAGATGCGATCACCTCTAAGCCTTCAAACCATGAAACACTAGAAGTACAACTACCTTCATTTCCTCAAAGACTGAAAAAGAAACATAACGATGAAGGCCAGTATCAGTGCTTCTTAGAAATATTGAAACTTACACATCAATATTCCATTCATAGAAGCGATAGAGCAGATGCCTGTGTATGCAAAATTTTTTAAGGACATCGTCTCGAAGAAGATAAGAATGGGAAGATTCGCCACGGTGGCATTGACACAAGAATACAACACTTTAATTCCACCAAAGATTCGTGACCCAAGCAGTTTCACAATACCTTGCTCAATAGGAGGAATCTATATTGGCCAAGCATTATGCGATCTCGGGGCAAGCATAAACTTAATGCCTTTTTCAATTTTCAAAAGATTGGATGTGGGACAGCTAACACCCACAACAGTGACTCTTAAACTCGCAGATAGATCCTTGGTGCACCCTGAAGGGAAATTCAAGGATGTCGTGGTAACAACAAATAAATTCATCCTACCTGCAAACTTCATTATCTTAGATTATGAGGCAGATAAAGACGTTCCAATTATATTGGGACGACCATTCTTGTCTACTGGTCGTGTTCAAATAAATGTGCATAAGGGAGAAATCAGAATGAGCGTCAACACTCAGGTTCAATATTATCAAGGCAATGAAGTTCCCAGATGAGGAAGGATTATCCGATTCCGATGATGAACAAACTTGCGTTGGAAATTGGGAATCCAAGGAAGAGAATGAAGAAAGAGAGGATGTTATAGTATCCATTGAGACTTGCCATGCGATAATAGAGATGTTGAAGAATGATGAGAAAGAAAAGTACAAAAGCCCTCTTTAGAGCAACCATCTAAACTAGAACTAAAAACTCCACCAACCCACTTGAAGTACGTATTTCTCGGCAAGAATGAAACCTTACCAGTTATCATATCCTCTGCGTTACTTGAAGAAAAAGAAATCGCGCTGATCAATGTTTTAAAAAAATATATTAGAGCGATCGGATAGATGCTCATAGACATCATAGGTATTAGCCCAATGTATTGCATGCATCGAATCCGGCTTGAAGAAAATCAGAAGAGCTCAATAAAACCTCAATGCAGACTGAACCCTACGATGAAAGAGGTTGTCAAAAAGAAATCATCAAATGGTTAGATGTCGGCATTATCTACCCCATCGCAGATAGCACTTGGGTCAGCCCCGTGCAATTCATTCCCAAAAAGGGTGGGATGACAGTGGTTCCTAACACAAACAATGAATTGATCCCCATGAGGACCGTCACGGGTTGGCGAATTTGTATGGATTACAGAAAACTCAACGCGGCGACAAAGAAAGATCATTTCCCCTTATCCTTCATTGATCAAATGCTCGACAGATTAGCAGGGAATGATTTTTTTTGCTTCCTTGATGGGTACGCAGGCTATAACCAAATTATGATCGCACCAGAGGATCAAGAAAAGACCACGTTCACATGTCCATAGGAACATTCACCTTTCGTCGCATGCCTTTTGGATTGTGCAATGCACCCAGTACGTTTCAAAGGTGTATGATGGTGATCTTCTCTGAGTACCTTAAAGACTCGGTTGAAATATTTATGGATGACTTCTCAGTCTATGGACAAACATATGAAATCTATCTACAAAACCTGGAGAAAATACTGAAAATATGTGAAGAAACTAATCTTGTGTTGAACTGGGAAAAGTGTCACTTTATGGTCGAGGAAGGAATTGTGCTAGGACACAAGGTTTCAAGGAATGGGTTAGAGGTGGACAAAGCAAAGATTGAAGCTATAGAAAAACTTCCACCTCCAACGAAAGGGAAAGCTTTGAGGAGTTTCCTAGGGCACATGGGGTTATATAGAAGGTTTGTGAAGGACTTTTCCAAAATTGCTCAACCTTTGAATGCGTTGTTGGAAGTTGATAGACCCTTTGATTTTGATTCACACTGCCTCATTACTCAAAACACTAAAAGACGTTTTGACTACAGCACCAATTCTGATTGCACCTGATTGGGCGAGGCCATTTGAACTGATGTACGACGTCAGTGGGTATGCGATGGAGGAAGTCTTGGCACAAAAAGTAAAAACAATTTTACACCCTATCGCAAATGCTAGCAGGACGCTAAACTCCACCAAGAAAATTACACCATAGCAGTGATTTTTATTATTGAAACATTGAGATCCTTTTTTTTGGGGTCAAAAGTGATAGTCCACACAGACCACTCCGCGATAAGGTATTTGATAACAAAAAAAGATCTGAAGCCTAGACTAATCCGATAGGTTCTCTTACTCCAAGAATTTGATATGGAAATAATCGACCGAAAGGGAATAGAGAACAAGGTCGCTGACCATCTATCACAATTAGAAAATCCAGAAGTGGATCGCATCCAATCGGTGGTGAACGCCTCATTTCCTGATGAGTAGCTGCTTAAGATTGAATAACTTCTACTCTAGTATGCGGATATTGTCAACTTCTTGTTCTACAAACAATTCCCTGAAAACTACACATCCCATCAAAAGAAAAGGCCCATACATGAATGCAAATTTTCCTATTGGGATAATCCAAATCTCTCCAAAAGGCGACCAGACCAGATAATGAGACTTCGTGTTCCAAAAACTACTTTCCATCGCATATTGTTTCAATGTCATGAATCACATTATGGAGGTCATTTTGGCGGACAACGCACGGTAGCGAAAATTTTGCAATGTGGGTATTACTGGCCCACTCTGTTTAAAGACGCACGAGAATACTCCATGAAATGTAACAAGTGCCAATGCATTGGAAGCATTTTAGAAAAAAAATGCAATGCCAATGAACATCATTGTGGAGGTGGAGCTATTCGATGTCTGGGGAATAGATTTCATGGGACCATTTCCATCGTAAAATGGTCATCAATACATTCTATTGTTGTCGACTATGTATCCAAATGGATTGAATTTGTTTCATACGCTGCAAATGATGCGACAATAGTCTTTAAGTTTTTACAGAAATTTTTTTTTACTCGTTTTGGCACTCCACGTGCCATAATAAGCGACGAAGGGACCCACTTTGTGAGTCGCATTGTTAATAAACTGTTGATAAAATATAATGTCCACCATAAGATCGCCACCACGTATCACCCTCAAACAAATGGGCAAGCAGAGGTTTCTAACAAAGAAATCAAGTCAATCTTAGAGAAGGTGGTAAACCCATCGTGGAAAGATTGGCCATGAAACTAGATGATGCCCTGTAGGCATATCGAACTACTTATAAGACACCCATAGGCATGTCACCATATGTATTGGTGTTTGGAAAGGCCTGTCATCTACCGTTGGAATTGGAATATAAGGCGATGTGGGCAGCTAAGAAACTCAACTTTGATCTTAAGGCTGTAGGAGAAGAGAGAAAACTTCAACTACTAGAGATGGATGAATGAAGATTACAAGCGTATGAGAATTCCAAAATTTACAAAGAACGTACCATGCGATGGCATGATAAGCGTATTTGTGTGAAAAACCTCAAGGCAGGTCAAAGGGTATTGTTGTTCAACTCCATGCTGCATCTCATTCCTAGAAAACTGAAGTCGCGTTGGTCCGGGTCTTTCATAATCAAGGAAGTATTCCTGTATGGAGCGGTGGAATTAACCAACGAAGATGGGACCAACGCATTTAAAGTGAATGGACGGAGAGTAAAGCTGTATCATGGAGGGGATTTCCAGCGTGAGAAAACCTCCATTGACTTGGGTTAGCCAGAATAGAGAAGAAACACTCAGTCACTGCGATGATAAGTGGCATACATTCATCAGGGACGAAGTATATACTTCTGTGTATCCTTTTTTTTTCTTTCAGAACCTATTTTACTTTCTGCATATTTACTACTTTATATGACTATCAACTCTTTTACCTTAGGCTACACGATACGACTAACTCTTCATCTTCTTCCTCATTGAGAACCGCATCACCATGCTACAAAACTTCATCACGAATGACTCGACAACTCAAACTCTTTGAATTATAGACTCGATAGCATGTTAATTATGCCCAAAAACACAGGGGCCCTTACAAATTAACACTTTGTATTGTATAAAGCTTTAACAGAAAGGTAATTAAACCCATAAACATCCATCAAAACCATCCACAAAAGCATTTAATGATTAAACAGAAATGCAGAATACCCACCAAGACTGTAAAAGAAGTTCAAAACAGAATTGAAATTTGGAGTATCAGAACAACTTGGCTCTGATACCAATTGAAGGAAATCGAACAAGAGGATTTCCATGAGCAATGGAAGGATCTTTCCAAATTTCAATCGTATATAAACGTTACAATTACAATCACAAATAGAAACATGCGGTTATGCATAAAATAGAAATTACAGCATGCTTTACTATAGATCAAGGGAAGAATCAACAAACCTTTGTAAACTCATCTTCTAGTTCCTTGATCATGAATTCTCGATCATAGCAACATAACAACACATGAACGTTCGGCCAACATGACCGCTCCACTACATGATCAGCGCGCACTCGAACTAAGCGATCGTCAAGGTCACGAACACCCCGACACCGCGAACGGCCTCCACAGAACCTCGATTGTGTCGAGTTGTGTATGACACCACCAAGAAGGTTACCTTGGTATTCTCGGTGTGAGAATCCAAAGGGTGGGCTCTGTGTGGACTTGGTTAGAGGCAGAAAATCAGAGGAACCACAATCGTGTAAACAATTGAGCAAGTGAGAGATGGAACAACCTATCGCACAGGTCAATGCCCAATCATTTAGGAAAAGTTATGCGATCGTTTAGCAAAAGCTATGCGATCGTTAAGCTCATCGTTTAGCTGAGTGTCTATCGTGTAAGAACACTACATGATCGTTTAGCTAACTCCAAGCTATCGCTTAGTAAATCTGATTTACTTGACAACTTTTTCGTGAGAATTTTCCAAGATTGGAAAATCTCAAATCAACATTACTAAAATTAGGAAACATTTTTTCTTTTATCTCACGGTTACCATAAAACCACTAATAACCTCCCACTCAATTGGTTATTAGAGAAAAAGAGATAATTATCCAATAATTAATATTATTATAAATATAAATGCTAACTAACTTACCATAATATATTTATAACCTATAGTTTTAATATTTCATCTCATGAAACATATAAACCACAGCTCTTTTTCTATTCCATGGCTCTTAATGTAAATCTCATTTACATTAATCCTCCACTTGATGTTTCTCATACACTATACCGATCATATCATATATAATCTAATTACCTCTTTCAAATTGAACATTTCAAATCAACACCAAGAATTGATCATCAACTTGAATCCATTGAGCTACCAAGGGGATCTTATGGACATGTAGCTCGAAGCTCCTACATGAATAACTAACTAAAATCTTTAATCACGGGATCCACCATCCGTTAACTGCCAGGCACTCCACTAAAGACCAACAACTGAGCTCTCCTTACCACAGATATATTATGTATCCATCTTAACCAATCAACAGTGCGACAACCTTTCACAGATCGCTCGTAAGTACAGCTCAGCCAATAATTGTTATGCCCCTGTAGTTACATCTAACTTCTTTAGTACCATCGAATCCTTTAATGAACATAAGTCATAGTCCTACTATGACTGAGTCCTTTCTTCCAAAGAGAAGTTGTGGCCACTATGTTCAAGCTCCGGAATCAATCTTTAAGGGAGCACTCTATCTAATTACCTCTGCTTTGGGAAAGAAGTGAATTTCATCTTGTGTAAGTGAATTCCTAGCTCCCAGATCAGACAAGTCCCCAAAAAGGTAGGCATGTTGAGTTGGTAATTTTGGCCACTCTCACACATACTAATCAAAGGACCATCCTCAAAGGCAAGAGTTCCCAAAACACTCAGGATTGAGGTCATGTCACCTATGGTCGTTTAGGTGAGATGTAAGTCTCCAGTATCAACAGCGTTATATAAAGAATCTAGTCAGCCTTATACAAACTCTTTGTATAGGACAGCCCCGCTCGCATGTCTCCATATGAATGATCAGGATCTAGCATTTGTAGTGATTTACGACACTTGCAAACCTCTACAAAGCGGGTCATATCCATAGCGTCACAAGGATCAGGTTTCCCACCTTAATCCTTATACTACAGACCTATTTAGGTTATCACTTAGGGCATGATCCACTTCATATCCCGTATACATGTTTACATTTACATAAGATAACCATGGAGCTTCGTTTATTGGATATGAGTAAATGCCATAATGAAATAACAATTATTTTATTCATAAAACAATGTGTATAATTACGAACAACAAGACTCCGAGAGAATTAGGACACCAATCCCAACACTAAGCACATTATTTACTAGTAGCATTTCAAACCTAGTATATGGTAGACCTTCACCCCGCGTAGCATCTTAGAACCTGTTGTTGGAACTCCTCTTGTAACTACCTAGAGGGGGGAACATTTTTTAAAATGTAAGCCGAAAAGCCCAGTGAGTGAAATTTTAAAACAAACTTAGTAATTCAAATACTTTTGAATTAACAAACTAACATATGATAAATCTTATATAGCAAAGCAGTTCATTCAGCTTACTAAACGCATAATAAATCATACAAAAAACTTGTACCCAAACTTTGTTGGGTAGACTAATTAATACTCCTAAGCACTGAGGTGGAACCATTCTCACACCTCCAGTCATTGCTAATGTGGAACTAACTCAACGTATAACACTTGCTGTACGTGTATGCAGAGCTCTCGTTTTGATAATAGGTCTAATGGTCTGGAAATTCTCTTTCAAAAATCAATCCTTTTAGTAACATGCGAACATTTAAACTAGAGTTTTAACAACTCAAAACGTGGAAGCATAATTTTTAAGCTTTGCTAAAACAAGATTTCTTTGTAAAAACAGTCACTCACACTTAACCGACAGTAGTTCCTCTTTCTAGGTTTCCCTCTCATCTTTCTAAGTACCTTCTCGAATCCCGAGCTTGTAATGATTCATAATAAATTTAGAATCTCAGGTTTAGGGTTAAATTAACCTTAGAATACCTTCTTGGCCCTAAATTTATCTTACTAACCCTAATAGATGTGAAACTAGCCCTTGTTGATCTTTCTTAGGGCAACTGGGTGCATTGCAGCTCTCCTGGATACCTTGACAGCTCTACTCAATGTATGGACATCAAGTTGGGCACATGGCTCGGTGCTCAACGGATAGACACTCTCTTTAACACATAGGCCTCTCCCCGAAAACTTTAATTCTGTCTAACTCTCTCCTTTTTTGGTCTTTTTTAAAAGAATTGAGTTGTGAGGTGAAATAAGACCTCTCAGGGTATTTATAGGCAACCAAGATTATCCTTGTCATCCTCTTCATGCTTTCAACGCATGGCACCTCATGTGCATGAAAAACCTATGAATCAACACCATGCAAAGCCTAGCGTAACACTTTTGACACCTCTTACTTGCATGCAAGACCTATGTGTCTTCACCATGCATAGGCCAATGCATAGCTTCCCTTGAGGTGGAATTTCAACACTTTGCATGCCCTCCCACACGTCCACTTCATCCTTGGTTCGGTCTAAAACTTCATTTGGTCGAGCCACGTACCTCACTTCATGTCAATTCGACCTTGCTTCCAAGTATCTCAAGTCAATGCATGGTACCTCACCAATCAGCCTTGTTATGCATCCAATTATCACCTCCTATGTGCCCACAATATGTTCAACGCATGGTTCTCTAGGTCTAGACGCATGGTTCTCAAACTATGCTACCAATTTGTCTCTCTCTCATAACATAGCTTCCTTCTTTGGGTTCCTAATATGGTTATGTGTCCAACTATGTGTTTCTTCTAAGGTATGCGTCCAACTCTTGATCAACTTCATCCCTTCTTGGTTTTTATTTCCTCTCATAGCATGACTTTCTTTTTTTAGCTCAAAGCATAGTCACTCGTCCACTTTACCTCTCTTCAACTCAAGGTATGCACCCACATGGTCATCTTTGTGTCCACTTCATCATTTATACACCCAACACTCAAATCTTTAGGGTTTCCTCCATTTATAGTGTCATACATTGTCCAACACTTAGTTAAATTCTTCCCCATGAATACCCTATGCATTCACTAACTTTACTCTATGTGTTCAACTCTATTTCCTCTCTTGGTTGTGCACAGTTCAACGCATGGTTTACTCAACACTTAACCAATTTTTTCCCATGCTTTCATATGGCTCCTCATGCTCATAGCATAGTGCCCTATGCTCACAACATAGTTCCTTATGCTCACAGCATAGCTCCTAAGCTCACAGCATAGTCTTTTATGCTCATAGCATAGCTCCTCATGCTCATAGCATAGCTCCTTCTTTCTCGTAGCATAGTTTCCATGCATCCAAAATTGTCCAAAGTTTTCCTTGAGATACACCTATCATGCGCCCGACCTAGTATGATTTTACTCCATTATGCTATGAGTTGAGCTTCCATAGCTATGCTAAGACTTCACTTGTTCTGCTATGACTTACTTCCTTAACTATGCTATGAGTTGAATCCCTCTATTAACATTTGGCCAATATTCTCCATTATTTTCTATGTTATGGATTTAACTCTTATTCTCATAGCATAGTTTGGACACTTAGCCAAATTTTTAACTCCAATCTACAATGCCTCCAACATTTAGAAATTTTCCTAAGTACTTTTACTTCATCCAAGGTATAGTTTAGGTACTTAGTCAAATTTTCTCCATCTAAGGCTTCAAGTCTGAGTTTATCTCTCAACCTAATGAATCTTGTGGGGGCTTAGGTGTGACAAATCCATCCCTTTTAGAAAATTTCGTCCTCGAAATTCGATAGGGTTTTCTTTAGAATATCAACACTGATTTTATTGCTTAAATAACTTTCTTACATTCTCTAAGACTGACAAGAACTTAAACAAGTTTTTTTCCCTAGAGATACAGCTACTCAGTTGGCTACTTCTGTTTCCTCTTGCTGGGTACTCCTTCAACAATCACGGGTTTCAGTGGTTGATGAACTAATTGCAAGGTTGCTCATTGTTCATCCCCACTTCCTTTTGTTAATTGCAGGCAGCCTTTCTTGTAATGTCCAGCTAGCCCACAATTATAACAGATATTAATCCCTGCCTGACATTGCCCCCAATGTCTCCATCCACAAGTCATACATTCGGGCTTTTAACTTATGCCTGAAGGTGACTCCTAGATTTGTGATCTACTGACTTTGGAGGTTTTTCCAGCACTTGCTTTTTGTTCTGTTTCCATCCCAACATCTTTTCTTCCTTCTTCTCCAAACTTTAGTTTAAGAGTTCCTTCTTCTTTCCCTTCTTTTAAGCTAGCCTCCACCCTCATTGTTGTCTCTACCAATTTTGAGAACTTTGTTCTCTCAACACAAGATATTACTAGAGTACGAATCTTTATCCGTAATCCTTTCTCAAATTGCCTACAATGATCTTTTTCCTCAGCAATGATGGTCATGACGTATTTAAATAGTTTAGTAAACTTCTTCTTATATTTAGCTACGGTTGTTGTTCCTTGCATCAATTTAGGGAACTTTTCTCTCTTCGCATCTTGGAATGATTGAGGATAGTATTTATGGTGGAAAGATTCCTTGAATTCCTACCAACTCATTTGGTTAAATTTCCTCGACAGCCTTCTTCCAAGGTCCACATGGGAGTTATCTAATTAATTTAATTAATTATTAATTAATCATTAGTTAAATGTAAATTAATTAATAATTTTATTTAAATCATATTAAATGAAACATCTCTCATGTAATCTGTAGTTTTAATTCAATTAATTTAATTAAATCAATTCTCTACGTGGGACTTATTTAATTAATTTAATTAATAAATAATTTATAATTAATTAATTAATCGTTAATTAAATCTAATTTAATTAATAATTTCATTGAAAACATATTAAATGAAACATCTCTCACATAATCTATAGTTTTAATTCAATTAATTTAATTAAATCAAGTTTCACTAAATTAAATAATTATTTGATTCTTCAATTAAATTATCTCCAGATTTGATATCAAATATTTAATTTGGCTTACATTTGAATCATATTCAATTGTATTTCTCTTATAATTCATATTTTTAATATACATCAAATATACATTAATTTTAACCTATAGTTTCAATATGAATCCAATTCATTAATATTTGAACACCTTCTAATATTTAATTCTCCCATAAATTAATTTAAAATCATATCTAAAAATAAATTTATATTATAAATTTTAATTAAAATATAAACTTTGTATTATAATGTATCAATATACGTTATATTATTTTCCTAAGTGAATTTGAACATTTCAAACTCTATTCAAAGCATAGTTACCTCAATTCCCTTTACAAGTTAGGATAGGGACCTCATGGACCTACAGATCAAAAGCTTCAACGATATGAGATTCATTAGCTAAACTCATTAAACAATTAAACAATATTCTTTAACTCTGGGTACACTTCACTAAAGACCCCTAGTTGCACTCTTCTCACTACAGACATATTCTTATGTCCACAGATATAGACCAACAAAAGTCAGTTAATCCTTCACGAGTGTTTGTAACATCAACTGAGTCAAATTATCGTTTTACCCCTCGGTTACCTCTGTATCTTTAAGTATCAGTGCTCATCTAATAAACAATTTGTTTATGGTCCAACAACTAAATAGAAAACCTTTTCGGGTCAGTGAGAAGGTAGGACCCTCTGTTCAAATCTAGAAGACACCACTTAAGGGAACACTGATCTACTTACCCTAAAGTTGGAGAGGAATGAATTCCATCTCATGTAATTATGTTCTCAATTCCCCACTCGGTTTTGTCCCCAAAATGGTAGGCTTATTAATTCGACGAACTAACCACTCTCACCCATACAAATCAAAGGATATTCCCTCATGAACAGGAGTCCATGACTCACTTAGGATTAAGACTAAGTTTCCTAGGTCATCCTAGTGAAATAAAAACCTAACTAGTCAACGAAGTTACATCAACTGCTTACTATTTGGTGGTCCGATCTTATGCAAACTCATTTTATAGGATACTCTCACTCGCATGTGTTGGGGTTAATGCCCTAAATCTCGTGGGTTCTATAGTTTGTAATTGTAATGTACAAATAATTTATTTATTTAATAAAATCTTAGGTATTTTATTCGACATTTAGTAGCATTAACCCACAAAACAAATAAACAAATATATGAGGTTATCTTTTGTAGCTTAAACATGTATATAGAGTCATACAGGTGGATCATGTTTAAATGATAACCTAAATGGTTTATAATATATGGATAAAGCTGGGTACCTTATCTTGGTGACACTACGAATACGATCTGCTTTGTAGATGTTATAGTTATTGTAAAGTGCTACAAATGATCTGATCCTGATCATTCATGTAGAGATATGTGAGTGGGAGTGTTCTATACAAAAGGATTTGTATAAGACTGAATCACGAAATGAATAGTCTCATAACGTCATTAATATTAGGGACTTATATTTCACCAGGATGACCATAGGTGACATGACCTGAATCCTGAGTAAGTTATGAACTCCTGCCTATGAAGACGGTTCTTTGATTTGTATGGCTGAAAGTGGCTAGATCGTCGACTCAATAAGCCTACAATTTTGGAGATTCATCTGATTGAGAAGCTAAGAACACAGCTACCCAAGATGAAATTTACTCCTTCCCTAATGTTGGGATATTTTTAGAAACGTGTTTTGTTTTATTTTAATAATTAAAGACAGATGGTTTTAAACATGAAATCATGTGTTAGACATAACTGATGCATTTGCTCCCATGTGTCTGAGGTCATGCGTCGAAATGATGATGCGTTAATCTTAGCATGCAATGACCATGCATTCCTATCACAAGTTTTCTTACGCTTATGCCAAGTATAACACAAACGCAAGTTTCTCGGGTAATTCGAGGTCAAACACGGGGACTTATCACTCAATAATATTTGTGAAGTGATGCGTTTGAGGCGAGGGATAAGAATAGAAATAAAGTGAAGAAAGTTTAAATGACTTATACACTACTCCTACTCCTAGCTAAACAGATTGAGCAATAGAAGATTTACAATGAGAATAGGTAGAAACACAACAACCAATAACACATATAATGTTTACTATTTTAAATCGCCCGAGTAATCCCAGCTCGTTGCACTAACGCATCACACCTCTCGGTGGTCAGCCGCATGACTATATATCTATAGTGCATGGTTGCGTTTGAGCATAAGATTGTGCCTATCTCTAGGAACAATACAAACCATGCTTAGTGCGTTCCATCTCTTACCTTCTCAGGCAGTTAGACGAAGCTATTTAACTTATAGATAAGCAATGCAACATCCCATAGACAAGCGTTGCTACATCTTTTCACCAAGCAAAGAGAACTAACTCACTATACTCGTACAACGCACACCTCTCGGTGGGTTTCTTCATGCGTCCTATCTCTAGGCTACTCGATTAAGCATGCGATTGACTTTGATAAATAAACACTAAAGATACAATATAACAAAGATGAAGATGATGAAGAAGATGGTAATGAAGGAATTAAGACTTGCATTGATCTAAAAATATCTTAATATCTCAAGCTAAAATGTAATACAATACAGAAAATAGAAGAGATATGAAGGAATCTGCGTCAAGGCTGTCGGTGGTGCCATGGTTGAATGGTGGAGATGTCTCTCTTAAGCTCTATCTCCAGTGAATGCTTCGATCATCACTCGGTCTCGGTTATGGAGATGAAGAATCCTCACTAGAAATTTTTTTCAGGCTCTCATCTGTGATCACAAACTTCTGCCTTGAGGCAGAAGCTCAGATGTCTTAGAATGAAGGTCTCAACGGCTATTTATAGAGTTTGGACGCCGACAGCTATAATGATGAAGGTATGGCTTACTGTTGCTTTTGTCGTGGTATGGGCATTATCACATCCCCTTATCTTGTTGATACTCCCAAGATATGCATATGGGATTAATTTAACTGAAGTTATCAACATGTTCTACCCATATTGCGATCTTCTATTATGGCTATCACTCCATGGCCGCAATCTCCATTTGGTCACCGTAATTCCCATGCATTGGATGCATGCAATTATCGCAACTTCCATGTGTTGGACGCATGTGATTACCGTCTGCGATTAGTTAGCTCATGCGTTTGTCTTTGCGATTGCTTGGCTTCAGTACATGCGTTTGTCTGCGATAGCTACAAAAATAGACACTTTGGCATGGAGTAACGCATAATGTTTGGGTCAGTGAGGATTTAGGTGCTAATTGACGCAAAACTCAACTTTTCGCAAATTCTAAGTATTATCATCGCATTTTCTACATATTAACCCTCATGATTCTAAATAAAAGGCTTATAATAACTGACATTTCTGCCAGTTATCACCTAATGTCAAGGTAAGTAAATGAATTGCTCTCTTAAAGGCTGATTAGATGTAACTACAAAGGCAAAACGGATTTTGGCTCAGCTATGCTTACGAGCAATTTGTGAAGGGTCATTACACTGTTGACTGGTTATATCCAATGAACACAGAAATATATCTATAGTGCGAATAATGTAGTTGTCGGTCTTCAGTGGAGTGACCGGCAGTTAATGAATGTTGAATAATTTAATTAAATAAGTTAAATTAATTATACAAGTTTCATTGAAGCTTCAATTTACAGGTCCATAAGGTCCCCTCTATAGCTCAACGGGGATTATTGAGAATTAATTTTGGATAAATTTGAATTGTTCAAATTAATTGAGGGAATTAGTTATCTACGATATAATTAATATAAGAGAGCATAAGCCTCGTAGTAAAATGTTTACTTCTACGAACCTAAAGATAATAAAGTGTTTGTGTCGGCAAATGCTACCTTTTTAGAAGAGGATCACATGAAGAAGCATAAACCTCATAGTAAGATAGTGTTGAATGATTTTTCCAGTGAAACTACCGAACCTTCAGCCAGAGTTATTGAAGAGCCCAACACCTCAACAAGAGTTGAGGAAGTTTGTTCATCTAGTAGGTCACATCTACCTCAAGCGTTGAGGGAGCTTCGACGCAATGGGAGGATTGTGAATCCGCCTATTCATTATATGGGTTTAACAAAAACCCTAACTATCGTAGCTGACTGGGATGTTGAGGATCCATTGTCTTACAAGAAGGCAATTGAGGATGTTGACAATGATGAAAGGATCAAAGCTATGGATCTCAAAATGGAGTCATCAAAGCTATGGATCTCAAAATGGAGTCATCAAAGCTATGGATCTCGAAATGTAGTCTATGTACTTCAATTTAGTTTGGAATCATGTAGTTCAACCAGTGGGGTTGAACCTTAGGTTGCAAATGGATCTACAAGAGAAAACGGGGTGCTGATGGGAAGGTGCAAACCTTCAAGGCTAGACTTGAGAAAAAGGGTTATACCCAAGTTGAGGGAGTCGACTATGAGGAAACTTTCTCACTTTTTCCATGTTGAAGTCTATTCGAATACTTCTATACATTGCCTCATATTATGACTATGAGATTTGAAAAATGGACATCAAGACTATTTTTCTGAATGGCAATCTTAGTGAGACCATATATATGGAGCAACCTAAGGGATTCATAACCCAAGGTCAAGAGAAAAAGGTTTGCAGGCTTAACCGGTCCATTTATGGCTTGAAACAAGTTTCTCGATCTTGGAATATAATATTTGATACTGCGATCAAATCTTATGACTTTGACCAAAATGTTGATGAGTCTTGTGTTTACAAGAGAATCATCAATAGTTCAATAGCTTTTCTTATGTTGTATGTAGACGATATCCTACTCATTAGGAATGATGTAAGTCTACTGACTGAAATTAAAAATTAGCTAGCAACCAAATTCCAAATGAAAGATTTAGGAGAGGCGTAGTTTGTTCTGGGCATTCAGATCTTTAGAGATCGAAAGAAGAAAATGTTGGTCTTGTCTCAGGTATCATACATTGATGAGATGCTTGTCAAGATTTCGATGCAAAACTCCAAGAGAGGCTTGCTACCTTTCAGGCATGGAGTTATTTTTTCTAAGGAACAGTGTCCTAAGACACCTCAAGAAGTTGAGAAATGAGATGGATCCTCTATGCATCACCTGTTGGTAGCCTAATGTATACAATGTTATTTCTAGACCTGACATCTGTTATGCAGTGAGGATAGTCAGTAGATATCAGTCTAATCCAGGATTTGATCACTGGACATCATTAAGAATAGTCTCAAGTATCTTTAAAGAACGAGGGACTGCATGCTTGTGTATGGTTCTAAAGATTTGATCCTTACAAGATATATGGACTCTGATTTCCAGACTGATAAGAATTCCAGGAAATCCACTTCAAGATCAAGGTTCACTTTTAACGGAGGGACAGTAGTCTGAAAAAGCACCAAGTAGGGGTGCATAGCTGACTCATATAGAGGCTGAGTATATAGTAGCTTGTAAAGCTGCTAAGGAAGCTGTATGGATCAGGAAATTCTTGAAAAATCAAGAAGTGGTTTCAGACATGTCTAAGCTCATCACCCTTTATTATGATAATAGTGGTGTTGTGGCTAATTCCCAAGAGCCTAGGAATCACAAACGATGGAAGCACATAGAATGGAAGTATCATCTCATTTGAGAGATTTAGTTTCGAGGGGACGTGATCGTCACCCAGATAGCTTTGGTGCACAACGTTGCTGATCTATTTACAAAGGCCCTCACGGCTAAGGTGTTTGAGGGTCACCTATAGAGTGTGGATCTACAGGAAATGCCACATCTAGTCTAGAGCAAGTGAAAAATTTTGTACTAGGCACATTTTAGGCCCTAGTTTCTTGTTTTGTGTACTTTTATATTAGTATGACTTTTATGAGGTACACCCCACTAGCTTTAGAACAAATGGGAGATCGTTGGGGTTGATGCCCTAAATCTCGTGGGTCTTGTAGTTTTAATTGTAATGTACAAACGATTTATTTATTTAATAAAATCTAAGGTATTTTGTTTGAAATTTAGTAGCATTAACCCACAAAACCAATAAACTTAATCCGAGGTTATCTTTTGTAGCTTAAACATGTATATCAAGATACATATAGGTGGATCATGTTTAAGTGATAACCTAAATGGCCTGTCGTATATGGATAAGACTAGGTACCTTATCCTAGTGACACTACAAATACGGCCCGCTTTGTAGATGTTACAATTGTTGTAGAGTGCTACAAATGATCTGATCCTGATCATTCATGTAGAGACATGTGAGTGGGGATGTTTTATACAAAAGGGTTTGTATATGACTAGACCACAAAATGACTAGTCTCGTTATATAATGTCGTCAATAATAAAGACTTACGTTTCACCAGGATGACCATAAGTAACATGACATAAATCCTGATTGAGTTGTGAACTACTACTTGTGAAGGGGTGTTGGGATTGGTGTCCTAAATCTCTTCTAGTAGTTTGTAAACATTGTATAAACAAAGTATTATTAATAAAATAATTGTTATTTTATGAGCATACACTCAATCCAATAAACTAATATCCTAGGTTATTTTATGTAATTTAAATAAGTATGTAGAAACATACAGGTAGATCTTTTTTAAATAATGACCTAAACGGTCTATAATAGATGTATAACGCTGGGTACCTTATCTTAGTGACACTGCGGATACGGCCCGCTTTGTAGATGTTACAAGCGTTGTAAAGTGCTACAAATGATCTGATCCAGATCATTCATGTAGAGACATGTGAGTGGTGGTATATTATACAAAGAGTTTGTATAAGACCGAACAACGATGACCATACGTAACATGACCTGAATCCTGAATGAGTTGTGAACTCCTACTCATGAAGGCAGTCCTTTAATTTGTATGGGTGAGAATGGCCAGTTCGCCAACTCAATATGCCTACCATTTTGGCATTCGTCTGATTAAGGCGTTGGGAACACAGCTACACAAGAAGAAATTCACTCTTTCCTTGATGTCGGAGCAACTAGATAAACTACTTCCTTAAGGATTGATTCCGGGACTTGAACATTGTGGTCATATCCTCTCTTGGCCCGAGAGAGACTTAGTCATAGTTGGACTATGATTTATTATTCATTAGAGGAATCAGTGGTAATTAAGAACATAGATGTAACTACAGGGGCAAAAAGGCAATTTGGCTCAGTTGTACTTACGAGCAATTTGTGATGGGTCATCGCACTGTTGACTAGTTATATCCAATGGATATAGAAAGATATATGTGGTCAAAGAGTGCAGTTATTAGTCTTTAGTGGAATGACTGACAATTAATAGATGTTGGATAATTTAATTAAAAAATTTTAATTAATTATCCAAGTATCATTGAAGCTTCAATCTACATGTCCATAAGGTCCCCTTTGTAGCTCAACGGGGATTATTGAGAATTAATTTTGAATTAATGTGAATTGTTCAAATTAATTGAGAAAATTTAATTATATATGAGATAATTAATTTAAATTAATTATATCATATATAATTAATATAATGTATTTGATACATTATAATATAAAGTTTCTTTTGTGAGGAATATATTTAAATATGATTCAAATTCTAATTATATGAATGTGATTAATATAACTAAATTTAATATGAATTGAATTTATATTAAATTATTGGGGATGATGCCCTAAACTCACGTATCTTATAGTTTGTAAACATAGTTTTGAACAAACGCTTGTGATGTATAATATATGATATTTTCTTCACTTACTGTCTATGAACATTGGATGTTTCATTTGCTTTACCACAAACCAATAAACTAAAATCCCTGGTTGTCGTTTGTAACTTAAGCATGTATGTGGAGACATACACGTGGATCATGTCTTAAGTGATAACCAAAATGGTCTGTAGTATATGGATATAGGAGGGAAACCTTATCTTGGTAACGCTATGGATGCGGACCGCATTGTATAATAGTTACAAGTGTTATGACATGCTACAGATGGTCTGATCCTGAACATTCATGTGGGGACATGCGAGCGGGGGCGTCCTATACAAAGGAGTTTGTATAAGACCGAACCACGAAGTGTTAACATCGCGTTATATAACGCCGTTCATGATAGAGACTTCACTTCACTAGGATGACCATAGGTATTATGACCACAATCCTGAGTGAGTTGAGAACTCCTGCATTTGAGGGCGGTCCTTTGATTTGCATGGGTGTGAGTGGTTAGATCGTCAACTCAAACCTACCACTTTGGAGATTCGTCTGATTTGTGAGCTGGAAACTTAGCTACACAATATGGAATTCACTCCTTCCTCGAAGCAGGGGTAAATAGATAGATTACTCCCTTAAGGGCTGATCTCGGAGATTGAACGATGTGGTGCCACACACTTTCTCATAGCCCGAATGGTGTCCACACATAGTAGGACTATGTTGTATTATTCATTAGAGGGATCAATGGTACTTAAGGAGTTAGATGTAACTACAGGGGCAAAATGGTAAATTGGCCCAACTGTACTTACAGGCATCTGTGAAGGGTTATCGTACCATTGATTTGGTTATATCCGATAGACATAGAAATATATCTGTGGTGAGAAGAGTACAGCTCTCAGTTTTTAGTGGAATGTCTGGTAGTTAACGAATGGTGGATCTCGTGGCTAAAGTGTTTAGTTAGCTATTCACGTACAATTGGAGTTTCGAGCCAAAGGTCCATAAGGTCCCTTTGGTAGTTCTATAGATTCAAGTTGAGAATCAGTTTTTGGGTCAGTTTGAAGTGTTCAAATTGATAAGAGGGAGTTTGGTTGTATATAATATGATTGAACTGGGTAATTATATATGATATGATTGACATTATGTATGAGATATATTATTTAGAGGAAAATGGATATAAATATGATTTATATCTAGCGGAGGTGAAAACGTTGGTTTATATGTGATATTAAACCATAGGTTAATGAATATAATATGATTATATTTAGTATTTTTAATTTGACAATTATAGGATAATTGTGCCAACGTTTTCTCTGTAACCGTGTGATAGTGAGAGGTTTCATTCAGTTTTTATAACTGAAGAATAAAATGAAAATCGTTTTCATTTTGCAAAAGATCAGTCATTCACTCACGTGGTGTATACAGTCTATCGCATAGCAAACCAAGAGATTACACAATAGCTCAACGTCTCTACACAATCATATACACGTGCACTTCTTTCTAAATGATCACATAGGATTTGCTAAACGACCATCTAGCTCTTTTCTAAACGATTGCAGCCTATTTACTAAATGATCGTGTATTGTTTCCTAAACGATCAAGCATTGTCTATACGATAAACCCGATATTCTTCTACTTGCTTGGTCGTGGTATACGATCTTCGTTTCCTCCTTCCCTCTCCCAAATCCAACAGACCCCACACCGACCATCTAACTCATGGATTTGTAGCTAGATGTAATTGGTAATGTGCATGCGGCGATTGAATAAAAGAATGATGGAGGGGTTGTTAAGCTAACACTACTCCTACTTCTAACTAACAGACAATGCAATGAGAATATGAATGAGAGGTAGAGACACGACAACTATTGACATGAAGTAAATGGATGGGAATAATAGATAAAATGTGAAGATGTCTTCATTACAACCCTTAAGAGTGACCGCAAGGGCAATCTTAGTCAACGCAAGCTATGCGATCATGCTACACACACTTGAGCCTATTTCTAGGATGCATGTGTTGAATGCAATTATGTCCATAGAGCTTATTCCTAAGTCTCTACTCTTTTCCTATGCGATGATGCAAGATGCATACAAAGACAAGGTGACCGCACACAATCATATCCTATCTCTAAGATGCATGTGATGCGTTAGTAGCAAACAGTGCTTATTCCTAAGCTCCTATCTCTTGATTATGCGTTCTAATTTGTCTGGATCGCAAGGAAAACCCTGGGTTGCAGGGGTAATCCCCGGACAAATTGAAATTTTACTCATCGGCTTCTTTATATAGAGCTTGGATCGCCGACAGCATTATTGGACTACTCTGATTCTAAGATTCGCCACGCGTTATTCCTTTCTGAATCTCTGCTACTAACGGCGTGGTAGATAAAATGTCAACATCATCTTTTGATTTCCTTGAGATATGCGCTGATGCGTTCATTTCACCAACCTTGCGTTGATCCCTCTATTATGCTTTATCGTGTAGCTGCAATCATGCAGTGACTGCATTCACTTAATACCGCAACTTCTACACGACGACCACAATCACTTGATGATCTTAACTCCCATGCGATGGACGCTTCTGGTTGATTACCGTAACACCCATGCATTGATCGAATGCGCTCGCTTTTGCGATGGAGACTTTCTCCGCATGCTGTCGTCTATGCGGTAGTCCGACTTTCGCGATTGCGTCCACTTCCTGTGTTAGCTACAAAATAGACAATTGAATGCATAATAACACATAATAATGGGCTAGCCGAGATTCATCATGCTAAACGACGCAAGCTTCATTTTATCATGAATTCCTAATATAATTGCCGCATATTCTGCTTAACAGCCCTCATAATTCTAAATAAAAGGCCTAAGATGACATACATTTATGCATGTCATCATATGTCTCTACATAATGTTTAAGTTACAAAGATAACCTTGGATGTTAGTTTATTGGTGTGTGGTTAATGCAACTAAATTGTCATATATTTTATTAAACGCATAATGAGTTTGTTCAATAATGTTTACAAACTATAGAACCTCACGAGATTCAGGGCACCAACCCCAACAACGTATAATTCTTATTCTCTATAATTTTAATTACTGCGAAAATTGAAATTGGAAATGATCTCCGCTTTTGCTTCGGACCTGCATATTCTTCAATAACAGAAGATTCAACTAGGTTAGCATCGATAGAATTTAAATTTTTCAGAAATCATGTTATCTTTCGGTCGGTTGACTTCTCACGTGCACATGTGACTAATCATTTCCGGTAGTGTTAAATCTTTCTTATGTTTCATGTGATTTCGATAGTTGCTCCAAGAGATGGAGAAAATTTCTCAAATAGTACATTTTCTTGGAGAATTTTGCACGTCTTCATACCTTCAAGCAGTACATTCGCCTCTAAATTATCAAACTCATGAACATGATCAACAATTGGTTTCTTGTCCGTCATCTGAAATTGTAGCCATTTTCCAACGATATATTTCTTATGGTCTACATCTAAATTATCAAACTCATGAACATGATCAACAATTGGATTCCAGAGTATCTCATATTACCTTTATTGATTTCTATACCACAAATAGATTAAATAACAAGTCTGTCATATGATGAGCAGATGGCCACAGACTAGCTTGTTATCATTCTCAAATTTGCCTAAATCTATAATAGGCTTGAATTTGGACTGATCGGATTTTGTTGATCTAGGACTTCGGTGTTGTCCAGATCAATCACCACGGTAGACTTACTTTTGTCAGAAGCCTTACCTCTATCAGATCTTTCAACGGTGAGGACATGGTCGTCTTCCAGTTGCGATTAATGCCCTAAATCTCGTAGGGTCCTGTAGTTTTAAACACATGTATGAATAAACTCTTTGTGATGTAATAATATGAAATATTTTATTCACCGCGACCATTTGTGTGGCCAAGGTTGTCATTGTATCTGCTGGTACAATGGCATTATCAGTTCTTCTTCTCTCGGGGCCTCTTCCTCCATGCCCATCATCTACCCAGTCATCCGTGTTTCGTGAAATGCGACCAAGGATGACCTTGGCTTCCGTGTAGGTCTTATCCATAAATCTTCCTGCTGCGGAGGCATCAGCAACGGCTTGCGTTGATCGATTCAGGCCGTAATAGAAAGTTTTCGTCCGAATGTAATTGGGAATCCCGATAAGCGGGCAATTTTTCACCAAACTTCTGAAATGCACCCAAGCGGTGCTTAGAGTCTCATTATCGATCTGCTCGAAATTCAGCACATCCTTCCATCTCCTTGCGTTGACGGCTGGAGGGAAGAATTTCTTCATGAACCGCTCCACCAACTGGTTCCATGACGTGATTTCATTTAGCTCCAACAAATGAGCCCACCTCTTTGCCTCATCCCTCAGTGTGTATGGGAAGAGGTAAAGTCTAATTCTTTCAGGGGTGACGCCAGGGATGGAGAAAGTGTTGCACATCTCCACAAAGCTGATCAAATGGGCGTGCGAGTCTTCACCTTTTAGACCTCCAAATTGCCCCGCATTTTGTATCATTTGGAGCATGACCGGCTTAATTTCAAATCGTGCATTCTCCTCAACCATTGGTCATGAAATCCCAGGCGAGAAGTCGTAAAGATTCGGCGCCGCATAGTTTCTCATAGGGATATTGCGGTCAGCAGCAAAAAAGACAAGATCTTGTGCTGGCCGATTCGCCCCTTGATTTCCTTCGGGCCTCTTGATGTTGTTTTCCATGTTTACTCTTCTTCGCCTGATTCTGTTCTGGCATGCCCTTGTGCGAAAAGTATGCTTGATCTTTGGGTCAGCTTCGAATTCTGGATCAGTTCCAATACTCATATACTGTCAGCCTGCTCTTTGCAATAAACAGACACTACAGCAGAGATCTGTCCTGCAAAATACTACAAAATTATTCAACACTAACCGTTATCAATCCCGGCAATGGTGTCATAAACTTGTTGACTAAAAAAAATCAAATGTTCTTTAAAGCATATGGACAATGTGAATAATAATCATACAAGCTCATGTCCCCGGCAACGGCGCCATAAACTTGTAAGGATACGAATGGAGTGTTATGCTATGTTATGTTTTTTATTACTTATACACACTACTGATTGATGAATGATAATTTATTCTTTATCTAGCTCTAACGCATGGCTTGTGAATGAAATGAATGAAGTTCTATATGTGCTCAAGTGTTTTGCGATAAAGACATTTTATGTGATACTATGTTCTAAGGATAGTGATATGCTCGTAGTATGCGATGAAGTAGTACGTGTCACAAGTTTTCTTGTGCTGAAACCAAATATAATTCCAATGCAAGTTTCTCAGAGTGATCCAAGGACTAACAAGGGGATTGTTGTCGTTAATGCGATACTTATGTGATACATGCGACCGGTTTTAATAATGAATAAAGAATGTTGGTTTGTACAGAAATATAAATTGCGATGAAGTAAAAATGCGTTGTAAAGTAAATATGCGTTGATAAAGTAAAGTCCTAAACTACTATGATACATGATACATGATACATGAGACTGAGGACGAGGGCTGACTTTGAAGTTGTACAAAAGAATCGATGTATGCAATGGCAAGTCTTATGAATGAAGTAGAAAGAGAAAGAGTAAAAAGTACAAACATTAAAGGTTTGTTAATCATGTTAAGGATGCAACTAAGGTTCCGCTTTCCCTTGCCGTACATATCTCAGTGATCGGCCGCATTCCCATATGTCTATGGTGAAACAGAGATGAACGTGATGAACGCAAGGTTTTTTCCATCTCTGAAAATACCTCTCACTTTTGTTAACGCATTCTTCCAACCTTCTCTCGATAGGCGGAATAACATCTTCACTTCTGCTCTCACAGGTGAAGATGCCGTCAAGCATGCTTTAGCTAAACTTAATTAATTCCTTAACACAAATTAACTCACTCCTTAATTCTCGCTTTTTATCCTGGAGATTAAGAACATATCATGGAGAAAATGGATTATGAATATATGGAAAGAGACAGGAAGATGATAATGTGATGATGATAACATTTAATTCTAAAATTAAGCGTTTGATACATGTTTTGAATGAAGGATTAAAGAAGATGAATATAGAGGATGAAATGGAGAATAGAAATAAATATGGAAAGAGTGTCAACGTCTTGACACAGATCCCGATCGGAGATTTGCACTTACCAGCGTATGAAAGTGGTAGAGAGGAAAGCTTCCCTCTCAGGCTTGCTTTCCCGGTAGAATTGACCTCTACACAGAGCTTCAGCTTCGGAAATTGGAAGAATTCTCTGCTCAGAGACTCACCTCTCGGGCTTGTCTCATAGTTCTCCTGGATCTACTTTGTCAAGTTGCTTCAGATCAGCCTCTCTCTCAGAATTAGTATGTGCACATCTCTACGTATACATGTATATGTATCCGTGAATTTGAGGAAGCTATTTATAGGCGAAACCTTGGCTCTTTGAGTTTGTGGTCCCCACTGTCTAATTATGGTAGTTCCTGAAATGGCGGAATAGAAAATTCCTTTCTGTTACGCAATCAATCCGCCATAAATGCACAACTAAAAGTTGTACACTTGTCAGAATCGTCCTCGAATGCGTTGTTGTTCACATCTTTGATCTATCGCCACAAGCGGTGTTGTTTTTTATTACCGCATGCGGTTAAAATTGCGTTGATCACTAAAGCTCTTGATTGATTGTCACATGCACCGTCACTGCGTTGATCATCTCTTTGTTCTTGATTGATGGCCGCATGTGATGTAGATGCATTGTACATTTTGTCTTAGAGCCATTAACGCATGCGGTGACCTATTTCCTGCCAAACAGAGACTGAAACATTCTATTTCGCCCTCGCAATGGTGTTAGTGGGTGTGTTTACGACATTTCATAATTTTCATATTTCTCAGCCAATGTTTATACTATCGACGCAACTTTCCTCTCTTTTTGCCGCAATATCTAAATAAAACAGTATAAATAACTTGTATTTCTACAAGTTATCAATGATCAACTCTCATTAGCACATTATAAAGCATTCAGTCGTTATCGAAAAACTACACCAACTCTATACCCAAATACTCGTTTACAATAGTGGGTTACTCTGGAAAAAGAATGCCCCCCACGATGTAAACCAATCACAAGGTCATATGTGCACGCAGAGCTACCTTAAGGCTAAGCATAGATACAGACCAAAGGCCCAGGTTACTCTAGACTCCCCGATATACTCTGGCCACATGTGACCCCGGTGGTAGCCCCCTGATAGCCTGGGTGGCGCTACAGGTGTAAGTTCCTCTGAACTTCCCAGTTTACTCTGGCCACATCTGACCCCGGTAGCCCCCTGATCGCCTGAGCAGTGCTATTGAAACACATTCAAGTAGCACAGGAACATAACCATCTCTTGGGTACAAGAATCAATAGTTTGAAACCATTTCCACAATCATTCAACAACCTTGATTCCACCATCAAGAGGTTTTCATAAAAACCATACAAATCACAAGTATATAAACTCCAATTCCAAACTACATTTTGATAAATCAAGATCATATAAACCCATCGAGAGTTTAGAAATCATGATTTAAACATTTTTGAAATATCAGACAAGTAAAATAGATCATGCCATCACATTTCATAAACCATAGCATACTATAATAGATAATTAGTATCTATATCAAAACATTCGAAAGTAAACCACTCACTATCACTGGCACGAGCTCCTTGGGTTGTAATCCTTTCCAACCTCAATTTGGCCTGAAATAAAGTCCCAAGGTTACTAGACACTCACAAGAGGTCAAATCAACCCTAAACAGCCCGTAGTGATTCAATGTGACCACTTTGCCTCATTTTAACACCTAAACATTCACATTTTGCTCCTTAAGTCCATTTTTCACACATTACCCTAAATGGCCCAAAAATAAGTTTTTAATCCAAAAGTATTCATTTTAGGGTCAAAATATCAAGAAAATCTTAATTGGGATTCAAAAATGCTCACCAACACCCAAAATGCTAAAAAAAGGGGCAATTAGGCACTAGAAATGGGCATGGGCGCGGGCTGTGGCCGTGGGTGGGTGAGGCTGGCTGTGGCTGGGCAAGGCTGGGTGGGTTGAGGTGCACTGAGGGGCGCTGGCATGGCAGGAGGCACGCTGGTGGTGCTGGCAGCCTTGGGGGGTGGCTGGCCTGTTGCTACCATGTTCGAGAAACACTAGTTTCACTTTAACCAACTTTTAACCCAACTTAAAGCAAACATTTGGACATACTTCCTTTATGAAATATGTCAATAAACCTTTAAGCTAACTAACCTCAAAATTAAAGCACTCCACTCGTCTTCTAGAGCTCAGAATCTCTCCTAGACTATACCTTATTCAGATTTTCCAATTTTCCAGGCAACCTTCACTATCTTCACGATTTCTCCAATTTTTCAATCCCAAATCACTTGAACAATCCTAGAATAGACTCCCAACTCAATAAGCTTTAATCTGGTCTAAATATTGAAGCTTTTGCATGAGTATTTTGAGAGAACTATCGCATTCTTCAGACCCTAAGTTTCTGGTCGAAGTTGCACACTTTTTCCTCCAATCAAAGTCCTCCACCCAGTTGCTTGTTTGACCTACGTGGATTTTTATTCATTTTCCTTATCCTTTGCAGCCTTACAAGAATTATCAAGTTAAATTAATTTTAGATTTTAGCAAATTAATCAAAAAATAATTTTTCAAACCAAACAACTCCAACAACCCTCTCGTCCAACTTGCATTTCCTACAAAATCTGTTCTTTCTTTCCTTGTAACCCTTAGCCAATAAAAAATCATGTTCACTATACAAGTGTCCAATCATGAAAAATTATTCCAACAATAAATGTATTAATACATTTCTAAAAGAACTTGCATTTGTTAAGTAATTTCCAACTTTAATTCCAACACTTAGAATCAAAAGTTTCTTAGGTCATACAATCCAAGTTATTCATTTAGGTACATACTAAGCTCACTTATCTAGTTTAATGCTAAGCATAAACAAGAGAAAAAGGGACAAGGGCTTACATAAACCTCTACATGTTTCTCCCTAAGAGTTCACACCGTGAGATCTATCTTCGGCCTTGATGCACCTTGGGAGTGTCCCCTTAAAGGATGGTGTTTGGGTAGGTCAATACCAAGGTGAATGGAGAGAATTTTCATAGTAAGTGGGAGCGAGACGTGTGACAACATATCTCATGGTCTCTCTCATTAGGTTAGATAACGTTGAGTTTCCCTCTAAAATATGGCAGTATTTGCACAACTCTTTATCTAATCTCCTGAAATAGATAAGGTTGCTTTAGTCTTTTGTCCTAATATGATTTTTCCCTACGATGAGCACATTAGGGCAGGACTCTAGGGCCTAAAATGAGGGGTTACACTTACACGGAATTGTTAAGGTTGTTAACAAATTTTGGACCAAAAAAATAGTGATTGTTAGAGTCAGTTACAAAAGTTGTTTCTGTCTAATGGTTGAGAATGTCTCATCCCAATGAAGGGTCACTTGATCACCCCAATGGTGACTTTTTTCCTACCTCGCTAGGGCATCATTGCAAAATAGATGTCACTTAACTTAGGGTACAATAGAACTATTTTGCTAAAACCTAAAATTGTTGTTAAAAGTGGTAATGCAAGTAAACTTATTAAATTTGTTTTTGTTTTCAGTGACTTTTAAATTATGGAACCACTACTTTAGCTCTATTAGCCACTGATAAATTGACTGGCGATAACTGTTGGGGTTGATGCCCTAAACTCTCGTGTCTTGTAGTTTGTCAACAGTTTGTACAAACGCTTGTGTTGTACAATATATGATATTTACTTCACATCTTGATTTTGCTCAGTTGTATGTTTTATTTGCTTTACGACAAACCAATAAACATAAAATCCCTGGTTATCTGTATGTAACTTAAGCATGTATGTGGTGACATACAAGTGGATCATGTCTTGAGAGATAACCAAAATGATCTGTAGTATATGGATATAGGAGGAAAACATTATCTTGGTAACGCTACGGATACGACCCGCTTTGTGGAATAGCCATAAATATTGTGACTTGTGATAGATGGTCTAATCCTGATCATTCGTGTAGGGGACATGCGATTGGAGGCGTCCTATACAAAGAGTTTGTATAAGACCTGACCACGAAGTGTTAACGTCTCGTTATATAACATCGTTCATGACAGAGACTTCACTTCACTAGGATGACCATAGGTAACATGACCTCAATCCTGAGTGAGTTGGGAAATCCTGCCATTGAGGGCAGTTCTTTAATTTGTATGGGTGTGAGTGGCCAGGTCGCCGATTTTTTACCTATTATTTTGGGGATTCGTTTGATTTTTGAGTTAGGAACTCAACTACACAAGATGGAATTCACTCCTTCCCCGAAGCAGGGGTAAGTAGATAGATAGCTCCTTTAAGGGCTGATTCCAGGGCTTGAACGATGTGGTGCCATACACTTTCTCTTGACCCATGAGGTGTTTACACATAGTTGGACTATGTTGTATTGTTCATTAGAGGAATCAGTGGTACTTAAAGAGTGAGATGTATCTACAAGGGCAAAATGATAATTTGACCCAACAGTACTTACGAGCATCTGTGAAGAGTCATCATACTCATGATTGGTTATATCCGATGGACACAAAAATATATCTGTGGTAAGAAGAATTCAGCTGTTGGTCTTTAGTGGAATGTCTGACAGTTAACGGATGGTGGATCTTGTAGCTAAAGAATTTAATCAACTATTCACGGACCATTAGAGCTTCAAGCCACAAGTCCATTAGGTCTCCTAGGTAGTTTGGATAAAGTCGAGAATCAGTGTTTGGGTCAGTTTGAAATGTTAAAATTGACAAGAGGGAGTTCGATTATATATGATATAATTGACTAAATGTATGAGATATATTATTTTGAAGGAATTTAGATATAAATATGATTTATATCATGTGGAGGAGAAATTACTATAGTAGATATGTGATATCAAACTATAGGGTAAGAATATAATATGATTATATTCATTAATTATTAAATTGGCTAATTATTTGATAATTGGCCTAAAATGTGAACCCCGAATCCCAATTTTACACTTAAGTGTGTTTTTTTATTTAAATTGTCTTAATTTTCCACTTAATTGTGTGTCCCTATTTAAATTTATATAAATAAGTTGAGTAGGTTGATGAGAAAGTTAGTATGAAATAGTGAAGAAGGGATGGGGATTTGAAAAAGACAAATATGGAAATTGAGTTTGGGAAATTTCGGCTAAGTATAGAGAAGTTATGTGAAATGCGTTAAGGATGAAGAAAGGATTGAAGAACTGAGAAAAATATGGGAAATTATTTTGGGGAAAATCTGGAAAAAATGTGTAGAAGTTGTACGGAGACAAACAATTCGCAGTAGCTAAGAGCGAGATCATTGAGAGCGAGATTGGAGAGGAAATGGGATAGAGCGAGATTGGATAGAAGATGAGAGAGAGCGAGTCCAACGAGAAAGCTGGAAAGAGTGAGAGTGGAGAGAGCGAGACAAGCGAGAAAGCTGGAGAGAGCGAGAGTGGAGAGAAAAGTTAAAGCTGGAGAGAGCGAGAGAGAGAGCGGGATTGGAGAGAGCAAGACCAGCAAGATTGCTGGAGAGAACGAGACCAGTGAGAAAGTGAGAGAGAGCGACACTACCAAGAGTGGAGAGAGCGACACTGCCGAGAGCGAAAAAAGCGAGAGCGCCTATGCGTTAGCTTTGCTTTGTCTGATTCGAACGTCATGCCCACGCCTCGCATATGCATTGAACGGCCGAGCAAGCTTCTGAGCGATGTATTTGGACGCGTTGGGGAGGATTATGCATTTAAAAACCCTAATTTGAATACAAACAAAGCTTGAAGACGTAAGGGCAAATGTCAATTAAAATCTAGATGTCAGATTAAGAGAAATTCTTAAACCCTAAGAAATTATGTTGGATGCGTTTGGAAGAACACATTGAATCAAGGTGAAGTCGGCTTACATTGATAAAGGAAGGATTAAACATTTGGCCATGCAGCCAAGTAGGTGCTGTCAATCCCACAAGCAATTTGAACGCCTTTAAATAAGGAGTTGGGATTTCATTTTAAAATCACACAAAAATCATAAATTTCGTAGAGAAAGTAGAGGGCAGTGACGGTTCAAAGGAATGTGTCAACTTTACGAGAAGATCTTCCAATCTACTCGTGTGTTTGGAGTGATTCCAAAGCCATATGAAAGCTCTGAAAGTCTAGTTTTCAGAGTAAGGCCAGAGGAAAACGCTCAAACGAACTGGGCTGGAGGTTGAGAAGAAGACAGAAGGGTCAGACTGTCAGATCAGTCTGGGCTAGTCTTGAAGATTTTGAGATTCCTGCCAAACCATGAAGAATTCGAAGCTGAAAGTTTAGGGTAAGATTCCTAAGACATTTTAGAATAAGTTTGTAGAAGGAAGTATTTCTAAATAAGGTTCGAAACTATGAGTAATCTAAGTTATAAATTGAATTTGGATTCTAGGGGTGAAAAAGGGACTCGACGAGCTTGTAGAGTGAAAAGTTCCTAAGAGTTCAAGATGAGTGGCTAAAATATTTTCGATCTAAAATGTTTTTAAGCTGTTTTGATTACAAATGTTTTACAGAAAGCATGTTTACGAAAATAATTCTCATGCCTACTAGTTTTCTAAAGTGGTTTCCAAGCAAGTTTGAATTGTGATTTGAACGCATGCATATTGTTGAAAAAATATTTACATATGTATATGTATTGATTTTATCCAGCATGTGTTACCATCTTTAAAGCCATGTCGTATATATGTTATACTGTACATGCTTTAAAGAGAAAAGTTGTTTATAAATAGTTTTGGTAAAATGCGATGCCGAAGTACAAGGAGAAGGCATCCACCCAACTAGATACTGAAGTACAAGGAGAAGGTATCTATTGATACTGAAGTACGTTGGAGAAGGTATCCTAGTAGCTCGATACTGAAGTACAAGGAGAAGGTATCTGAGTAGTAGTACCTAATGTGTGAAGGTACTTAGTGTGGCCACAGGTGAATAAAGTCAGAGATTGAGCAAAAGGGTTCTCTCTGGACTAGTAGTTGGTGTTGGGATTATTTTACCAGTTATACATTACTTTGACTTGAGAAATGATTTTACTGTTTTATGTTTAAAACAGTTTTATATAATTTACGCTTGGAAAATATTTATGCTGTAAAAGTTTATATTTCAGATAAAACTATTTTCTGAAATTATGCATGAGAATTTACTATGTTTTCTCGGTCACTCACTGGGCGTAAGCTCACCCCGTTTTCAAATGTTTTTGTTTTTCCCCCCTACAGGTAGCGGTCAAATCCTCTGAAGACAACTCAGTATCTGCTCTACCACTAAAGGACTAAAAGACTTGTAACCGTTTGCTAGGTGGTTACGGTTAATATTGTACACATGTTACCATTGTTCATATAGGGACTAGGGTTTGTGGGTTTTGGGACTTGTAAATCTAATGTTGTAAATACTCTAAACATATTAAGTTTCTAAGTTAATAAATTATGGGCCTACAGCCGTCCCATTGCATATTAATTATAATTGATATCAGAGTTATTCTGCAAGAGTTATTAGGCAGTAAGTGTCAGCCCAAATGTTGGTAACTGCTGCAGTCACGCCTTTCTCTAGACTAAGAAGGTGGTCTGGGGCGGGGTGTGATAAAACTTCTCTCGGATGTGCATTAGTAGAAGAATCTGAAGTCGGTTATTGTAACCGAAGAATAAAATGAAAATTTGTTTCATTTTGAAAAAGTTCGAAAATACGCAATCGGAGTGAAAACGTAACGATCGCATAGCTTGAGAGCCTATACGATAGTCGTTCATCGCCTAAACAAACACACACCAGCGCCTAAATGATCGCACCTTGTCCCTAAACGATCGCTTAGCTTTCCTAAACAATCGCATAGTGTGTCGCATTTTCTAAACAATCGTCTACCATTTACTAAACGATCGCTTAACAAAACCTACACGATCGTGTAGCTTCTTCTAAACGATAAGCACTTGGCTATACGATAGCTCCTTTTCTCTCCCACTTGCTTATCTTCTACACGATTTTTTCTTTCTCTAACCCCTACCAAATTCACCAAAGACCACTCTTTGGATTCTTACTCTGAGAATACCAAGGGCTCCATTTGGTGGTGTCTTTCCCGCTGTTGTTCACTTGTTTATTACTGTTCGTGTTGTTGCCGTTCGTGTAGATGTTCGTGCTGCTGCTGCCGACTTATTTGTTGGGCGATAGAGTGTGAGTGGAGGTTATTCCGCTGCGTCTGAGTTCAAAGCTTGAAAAGGGTCTTCAACTGGTATGAGAACTCTTTCCCTTGTATTTTAGTGTTCAAAGCATGTTACTAATTAGTGTAATTTGCATAACTGTCTGTTAGAATGTATGTGTTGTATTTCGGTCCCAATGAACTCGAAAAGATCCTAACACGCTCATGGATGCTCTTCATTAAGAGTTCCTTAAATAACTACGCTAGTTGGAAAAACACGATAAACCTAATACTTATCATCAATGACCACCAGTTCATCCTTACGGAGGAGTGTCCTCCTATTCCAACTCAAACCGCTGGTTGAAATGTTCAGGAGGCATATTAGAAATGGACACGGGCAAACGAGAAGGCCCGAGCTTACATATTGGCTAGCTTAAATGATATCTTGGCCAAGAAGCATGACCCCATGGTCTCTGCTCATGAGATCCTGGAGTCCCTGAAGGGAATGTTCAAACAACCGTCCGGGCAGCTTAAGCATGAAGCTCTAAATTTTATCTTTAACTTCAAAATGAAGGATGGTATATCTATTTGAGAACATGTTATGAACATGATGGTCCACTTTAATGTGCTGGAGATGAATGGGGCTCCCATTGATGAGGACAACAAGGTTAGCATTATTCTGGAGACGTTTCCAGAAAGCTTCATGCACTTCGTAAGCAACGCTATTCTGAATAGGGTTGATTACACCCTAACAACTCTCCTCAACGAGTTGCAGACATTCCAATCCTTGCTAAAAAGCAAGGAGAAGAAGGTTGGTGAGGCAAATGTTGCTTAATCTAAAAAGTTCCTCAAAGGTTCAACCTCAGGAACTAAGTCTGCACCTTCTTCTTCTGGCACTAAAAAGTGGAAGAAGAAGAAGGGAAGTATGGGGAAGAGGAAAGGGCCTGTTAACCCACAACCTGCCACTCTTCGGGGTAGGCGATCAATGTCGGTTGAAAAGGAAAAATGTTTCCACTTCAACCAAGATGGGCACTGGAAGCGGAACTACCCACGTTGGTTGAAGGAGAAGAAGAAGGCCAAGGCCAATCAAGATAAATATGATTTACTAGTTTTGGAGACTTGTTTAGTGGAGAATGACGATTCTGCCTAGATAATAGACTCTAGAGCCACTAACCATGTTTTTTCTTCTTTTCAGGGGATTAGATTCTGGCGACAACTTGAGGCTGGTGAGATGACGATGTGAGTAGGCACCGGACACGTCGTCTCAGTTGTGGCAATAGGAGGCCTCCGGTTGACTTTACAGAATAAATTTATCATTTTGAATGATGTGTATGTAGTTTTTGAGTTAAAGAGGAACTTAATTTCTATAAGTCCTTGCTTGAATGTAAATACACTCTTAATTTTTCAGTTAATAAAGTGTATATTTTGAAAGATGGTGTTGAGATATGTTCAGCTAAACTGAAAAATAATTTGTATGTTCTAAGGTCTTTAGCAACAAGTACTCTCCATAACATAGAGATGTTTAAAACGGTCGTAACTCAAAACAAACGACTTAAAGTTTCTCCTAAAGAAAATACCCAACTTTGGCACCTTCGTTTGGGGAACATCAATCTCAATAGGATTGAGAGGTTGTTGAAGAAAGGACTTCTAAACGAGTTAGAAGAAAATTCTTTACCTTTGTGTGAGTCATGCATTGAAGGCAAGATGACTAAAAGACCTTTTATTGGAAAAGGTTATCGAGCCAAAGAGCCTCTAGAGTTAGTACATTCAGACCTTTGTGGTCCAATGAATGTGCAAGCCATGGGAGGCTACAAGTATTTCATCACTTTTACTGATGATTATTCAAGGTATGGGTATGTTTATTTGATGCAACATAAGTCAGAATCCTTTGAAAAGTTCAAAAGTTCAAGGCTGAAGTTGAAAACGCATTAGATAAATGGATTAAAACACTTCGATCTGATTGGGGTGGAGAGTTTTTGGATTTTGAGTTCCATAACAATTTAATAGAATATGGAATTGTTTCCCAACTCCCAGCACATGGTACACCTCAGTAGAATGGTGTATCGAAGAGGAGAAAGAGAACCTTATTGGACATGGTTCGATCGATGATGAGTTACTTTCTTATCGGACTCGTTGTGGGGTTTTTCAATAGAGACTGTAGCTTATATCCTCAACTGTGTTCCTTCCAAGAGTGTTGCCAAAACACCTTTAGAGTTGTGGAACGGGCGTAAAGCTAGTTTGCGTCACTTCTGCATAAGCTAGTTTGCGTCACTTCTGCATCTAGGGTTGCCCAGCATATGTGCTTGAGGCTAATTCTAAGAAACTGGAACTACGTTTGAGGTTGTGCCTATTTATAGGCTACCTCAAAGGGACACGAGGGGGTTACTTTTATGATCCTAAGGAAAAAAAGACATTTGTATCGACAAACGCTACCTTCCTTGAGGAGGATCATATAAGAAAGCACAGTCCAAGAAGTAAAATCATGTTGTGTGAGCTTTCCAACAAAGCTACTGAAACTTCAACAAGAGTTGTTGAAGAGCCTGCTACATCAACAAGAGTTTTTTTATGAACGTTCATCTAGTAGGTCAAATCCACATCAAGAGTCGAGGACACCTCGACGTAATGGGAGGGTTGCGAACCCACATGTTCGTTATATAGGTTTAACTGAAATCTTGGCTATGGTAGCCGATGGCGAGGTTGAGGATCCATTGTCTTACAAGAAGGCAATGGAGGATTTAAATAGGGATGAATGGGTCAAAGCCATAGATCTCGAGATGGAGTCTATGTACTTTAACTCAGTATGGGATCTTGTAGATCAACCTGATGGGGTTAATCCTATAGGTTGTAAATGGATCTAGAAGAGGAAACGGGGTGCTGATGGGAAAGTGCAAACCTTCAAGGCTAGACTTATGGCAAAGGGTTATACCCAGGTGGAGAGAGTTGTTTATGAGGAGACTTTCTCGCCTGTTGCCATGCTTAAGTCTATCTGCATCCTCCTGTTCATTCTCTCATATTATGACTATGAGATATGGCAAATGGATTTCAAGACTGCTTTTCTGAATGGTAATCTTGAGAAGGCCATTTATATGGTGCAACCCGAGGGATTCATAGCCCAAGGTCAAAAGCAAAAGGTTTGCAAGCTAAATGGTCCATTTATAAACTGAAACAGGCATCTCGATCTTGGAACATAAGGTTTGATACTACGATCAAATCTTATGGGTTTGACCAAAATGTTGATGAGCCTTGTGTCTACAAGGAAATCAACAACAATTCAATAGTTTTCCTAGTGTTATATGTAGACGATATTCTACTCATTGGGAATGATGTAGGTTTACTGACTTCAGTTAAGAACTGGCTAGCGACCCAATTCCACATGAAAGACTTGGGATAGGCTTAATTTGTTTTTAGGATATAGATTTTTCAAGATCGAAAGAACAAATTGCCAGCATTATTTCAGGCATCATAGATTGACAAGATGTTAATCAAGTACTTGATGCAAAACTCCAAAAGGGACTTTTTACCTTTTCGACATAGAGTTACATTGTCTAAGAAACAGTGTCCTAAGACACCTCAAGAGGTTGAGGAATGAGACGGGTCCCCTATGCATCTACCGTTGGTAGTTTGATGTACGCCATGTTATGTCCTGACATCCACTACATTGTGAAGATAGTCAGTAGATATCAGTCTAATCCAAGATAAGGTCACTGGACTGCAGTCAAGAACATCCTCAAGTATCTTCAGAGAACAAGGGACTACATGCTTGTGTATGGTTCTAAGGATTTGATCCTTACAGGATACACGGACTTTGATTTTCAAACTCATAAGGATTCTAGGAAATCCACTTTAGGATTAGTGTTCGCTCTTATTAGAGGAGCTGTAGTATGGCAAAGCACTAAGCAAGAGTGCATTGTTGACTCCACCATGGAGGTCGAATATGTAGCAGCTTGTGAAGTTGCTAAGAAGGCCCTTTGGCTCAGGAAATTTATAACTGATCTAGAAGTTCTTCCAGATATATCTAGACCCATCACCCTTTACTATGATAATAGTGGTGTTGTGGCGAATTTTAGAGAGCCTCGGAGTTATAAACTCGGCAAGTATATAGAGCGAAAATACCATCTCATCAGAGAGATTGTGCATCGAGGGGACGTGATTGTCATGAAGATAGCTTTGGAGCAAAATGTTGTTGATCCGTTTATAAATGTTCTCACGACTATAGTGTTTAAGGTTCACCTACACAGCATGGGTCTACAGGACCGACCGCGGCTAGACTAGGGCAAGCGGGAGTATTATTGTACTGGGCCTTTGTGCCCTAGTTTATTGTTTTGTACTTGTAATTATCTTGTATACCCCACTAGCTTTAGGACAAATGGGAGAATGTTGGGGTTAATGCCCTAAATCTCATAGGGTTCTGTTGTAAACCCCATACTCAATTTTTCCTACATAAGTGAGTAACAAATGTGTTAAGTAAAATTATGAAAGGAGGTAAAGAAAGTAGGCATATGGAGGAAAAAAATTCTAAGTGTTAGAAATACTTAGTCAAGGGTGAGTTTTAGATAAACTATGTGTTGGTACTAAGGATGAACGCATGAGTTGAAAAGCATGATGCGTTGATAAGGCTTGCGGCAGCCTCAAGTGTGTGCGAGCAAAGATACTGGACGATCGTGTAGCAGATGAGCGCACTATACGATTGGGTATGCGATCGTCTAGTAAGTGAACGGCACTACACGATGAAATAGGTGATCGTGTAGGCAGGCGCTGGGTGATCGTGTAGTAATTGTGCGGAGGTAAACGATGCTCATAGTAGTTAAGTGATAGGCTATGTGCGAGATCAATGAGATCGCTAAGAGCAAGATCAGCAAGATTGTTTGCTAAACGATTGAGCTAGACGATAGGCGCTGGGCGCTAGATGATATGAAGGATCTCGCTAAACGATAGTGTTACGCGATGGGGCGTTGGCATTGCACGATCGGCATCAGTGCTAGACGATGAGCTGCACAACAAGTGCTAGACGATAGACGATGAATGCTAGATGATAGACGTTGAATGTTGGATGATGGACGTTGAATGCTAGACGATAGATGTTGAATGCTAGACGATAGGCGCTGGGCACTAGACAATAGGTGCTGGGCGTTAGACGATGGAGATATACGATGCACACTAAATTTATATTATGAGGCGAAGGCCTAACGTGGGTTATGAAGAAGGGGAAGGAAAAATAAATTAATTAAAGAAACTCACTAATGGGAATTGGCCGGGAAGCATTAAGTGCTAGATGAGGTGGCAGTTCAACCCTTGAACAGGGGAGGCAGAAGGAAGTATAAAAGAGAGAGGAATTTCAGAGGTTCAGTTTAGGAAAATGATTTGAGAAAATTAAGCGAGATCAGTGCCGTTTGAAAGCTTGGAAAATCTAGTTTTTGAGGTTATTTTGCCAGAGAAAGATCTCATATAAAGAATAGCAAAAAGTGAGGAATTTGCAGAAGGGGCAAATTCTCGGATTAATCAGGGGCCGAAGTGAAGACTGGAAGCTCCAAGCCAAATTACAAGGAATTTGGGGCCGATATTAAAGGTAAGAAAGTTAACTCAATTATAAACAAGTTTGTAGAAGAAAGTCTCTTAAAAATAGTTTTGGATTTTGAGTTATGAATTTTTGAATTTGGAACAGAGAATCGGTGCGTAAGCAGGCAGCTGCTTGGGAAGATTAAGCAGGCAGCTCACCATAGTGAGTGAGAGTGAGCGAGAGATAAGAGAATGAGCGAAAGTGAGCGAGAGATAAGAAAATGAGTGAGAGCAAGAGTGAGTAAAGAAAGAGGAGGATCTCGCTAAGGATGCAAATCTCACTGGAAAGTCACAAATCTCGCTGGAAGTGGCCAAGAGGAGCTAGAAGAGGCATATAAACCGTTAGGAGCCCCGACGAGCTGTGAGTGACTCTAAATGCTTTAAATGTTTTAAGTAAATTGTTAGTGCTTATGAATATTTAGCAATGCATGTTTACTGAAAGCTATTTATGACAACTATTTTCAAATAGTTACCAAGCAATGCATCTCACATTAATCTTATATATATGCTATGCTTTTCAATAAACAAAAGGATGCGTTAGTATAGAAAAGATTTTGGGCAACTAAGTCATTAAGAGATAATAATAAGCAAGTTCAGTGTGGATAGCTCAATACTGAAGGACTAGATGAGAAGGTACTGAAGCTTAGTCCTAGATTTGAATAGCTCAGTACTGAAGGACTAGATGAGAAGGTACTGAAGCTTTGTCCTAGAATTTGAATAGCTCGATACTGAAGGACACGGAGAAGGTATCTATGCAGTAGTACCTAAGGTCTGACGGTACTTAAACTAGAATCACATGAATGTAAGAAAAATTGTTATTGGAAGTGTAGAGATCACTTCACACTAACTATGGATTGATGTTGAGGAATTGAGTAAAGGTTCTCTCTCAACTAAGGTTGCAAATTATGTTTTTAGGAAAAGAACAAAAAGGGTTCCTTCCTAGTTAAGTAGTAATGTGATGACATGCAGAAACGCATGTCATCTTAGGCCTTTTATTTAGAATTATGAGGGCTGTTAAGCAGTATATGCGGCAATTACGTTAGGAGTTCATGAGAAAATGAGTTTGCGGCGTTCAGCATTGAGAATCTCGGCTAACCCATTATTATGCATTATTATGCGTTCAATTGTCTATTTTTGTAGCTAATGCAGGAAGTGGACACAATGCATAGATGACCGCATGAGGAGAAACTCTCCATCGCAAAGGCAAACACATATGATCAATGCATGGGTGTTGTGGTGATCAACCGCATGCGTCCATCGAAAAGGAGTTGCGATCATCAAGCGATTGCGGTCATCGTGTAGAGTTGCGGTAATCAAGCGAATGCGGTCACTGCACGATTGTGGCTACATGATAACACATAATAGAGGGATCAACGAAAGGTTGGTGGAATGAACGCATCAACGTATATCTCGGGAAAATCAAAAGATGATGTTGACATTTCACTTACCACGCTGTTAGCAGCAGAGATTCAGAAAAAGACCAACGCGCCGCTAATGTCAAATTAGAGAAGGTCCATTAATGTTGTCGGTGATCAAGCTCTATAAATAGAAGTCATCGAGCATAACTTCAAATCATCCAAGTTTCGGCCTTCGGGCGGATCCTTGTGATCCAGACAAATGCGTTAAAGGAAATTTTGAGAGTTCTTCATCTCCTTCATCCATTCCGAGTGACGACCGAAACCTTCAATTGGAGTTAGATCTCGAGAGAGTCAGCTCCACCGCCCATCCATGGCACCACCGGCAGCCTTGACACACATCTACTAAAAGCAAGATATTGCTTCCAGCTGGTCCTTTCATTTTCTCTTCTTTTCTTATATTGTATTGTATTACATTTTGGATTAAGAAATTAATACATTGTGTGTTCAATGAATTTCTATGTTTCCTTCAATTCCATCTCCATCTTTCTTTACTTAGCATCCTTAACTTTCATTGCATCACTTAGTGAGATTCCTAGAGTATCGCATACTTAGTCATGTGGATTAGAGATATGAAGCATGTAGTAAACAACCGAAAGGTGTGCATTGTGCGCGTGTGTGAGAAAACCTTATTTGCTTAGTGTGAAGCTATAGCAACGTCTGTCTATAGGCGAATGCAATGCTTGTCTACGAGTAAAGTCAGCAACAATTAACTGCCCGGGAGGGTAAGTGGTTGGTCGCATTAAGCAATGTAAGCAAGTATTCACTAGAGATAGGAATAATCTTCGTTAGCCAAGCTTATGTGGTTACCTTGTCTTATGAGCGCATCATTCATCATTTAGGTGTACTTGAAAGAGTAGTCTAAAAATCAAATCTAAGACTCAAGAGAGCGGATTGGAACGCATAAGTAAGAATGGGGAACTTAAAGATCAACTCCGTTTTCTATTACACAGCATATGCACCCTACAGATAGGATATTGCATGCGTCAAGAAGTAGGATATAGTGGTATGCGGCTATCACGTTCATGCGACAAGAGCACGTGAGTGGGTTATGGAAGCTTAGGCATAAGCTTCTCGGCGCTATCGCAGATACACCGCATATGTCCTAGAATTAGGCTCAAATGTGTGTAGCATGATCGCATAGCTTGCATTGGCTGAGGTTGCCCTTGCAGTCAAGCTTAGGGTTGCAATGAAGACATTCTCACATTTTATCTATTTTTCCATGCATTTCCTACGCTTCAACGGTTGTCGGTCTCTACCTCTCATTCATACTTCTCATTGCGTTGTCTGTTAGTTAGGAGTAGGAGTAGTTTATAGCTTAAAATACCCATCATTCTTTTATTCAACCGTCGCATGCACATCACCGCATACATCTAGCTACAAGTCCCTGAGTTCGACCTCGAATCACCCGAGAAACTTGCGTTCGCTTTATATTTGGCGTGAGCACAAGAAAACTTGTGACAGGAATGCATGGTCATTGCATACATTTGTTAACGCATATTGTAAGTCTAACGCATGACCACCGACGCATGATAATCAATGATACCTTAAAACATGCATCGCATATTGCGTCCCACTAATTTTAGTCATCAAGTCTTTGACGGCTAATTTTCGTCACCATAATGCAGTAAAGGATGATAAAGAGTGAGCAAGAGGGCCACTCTAGACTGATAAACTAAGGCATACTCCAGCAAAACATAAAATAGTGCTATATGATGTTGATGATGACATGAATAATAGTTTCCAAGTTTATGTTTTCAGTTAAAGCTTTCAGTTTTAATATCAAATTTATGTATGAACGTTATGCTTTAAATGCTAGTCACTCACTGGGCTTCTAGCTCATGTTTTCAAATGTTTTCCTTTCAGGTAGTAGTTAGTTCCCAAAAGACTTCTCTGTTGCTACTCTGCCATCCTAAGAGTCAGGTTGAAGGAAGCTTAATTGAAGACCTGTATTAGTAGTACACATGTGTCTGTCATATAGGGACTAGTATTCTAGATGGGGCTCACTAAATGTTAATATTCTTGTAAAACAATGCTATGAAACCCTGTAATGTAAATGTATTAAGTTCTAAGTTAATTAGTTCAGTATATTGATGAAATGTACGTATTCAGCGTTTGAGCAAATTTAACAGGTTAGATAGGCAGTAAGTGCCAGCAAGAAGGTTGGTAACTGTTGCAGTCACCACTCCATCCAAGTTAAAAGGGTAATCTGGAGCGGGGTGTAACATCTGTATGAAAAAAATCTTTGTGATGTAATAATATGAGATATTTTATTCACTACTGTCTATGAAATATGAGTTATTTTAGTTGCATTAACCACAAACCAATAAACTAAGATCCCTGGTTATCTTTGTAACTTAAGCATGTATGTGGAGACCTACAGATGGATCGTGCTTTAAGTGATAACCTAAATGATCTCTAGTATATGGATAAAGGAGGTAAACCTTATCTTAGTGACGCTACGAGTGTGGCCCGGTTTATAGGTGTTACAAGTCTTATAAAGTGCTACAAATGGTCTGATCTTGACCATTCGTGTATTAGACATGTGAGCGGGGATACTCTATACAAAAGAGTTTGTATAAGACCGGACCACGAAATGTTTAGTCTTGTTATATAATGTCATTCATGACAGAGACCTTCATTACACTAGGATGACCATAGGTAACATGACCTTAATCCTGAGTGAGTTGGAAACTCCTGCCTATGATGGCGGTCCTTTGATTTGCATGAGTGCGAGTGGCCAGATCGCTGACTCAAACCTACCACTTTCGAAATTCGTCTGATTGGGAGTTGGGAACTCAGCTATTGGTGCACGGAAATTGGAAGTCAATTTTACTTGACAACCAAATCCCATGGATGCATTATGCATTGCATGTTCCTAAAGTATGCGTTGATAGTCATGCATCGATAGTCATGAGTTGGAATGAAAATTGCGTTAACGAATGTATGCAATGACCATGCGTCCTGCCACAAGTTTTCTTGCATTCACGCCAAGTATAAATGAACGCAAGTTTCTCGGGTAATCCGAGGTCGAACACAGGGACATGTAACTATATGTTTGCGGTGATGTGCATGCGGCGGTATAAATAAAAGAATGAAGGGGATGTTACTAAATTAATCCTACTCCTACTCCTATCTATCAGACAACGCAATGAGAATATGCATGAAAGGTAGAGATGCGACAATCCTTGACGTGAAATAAATATGTGGGAAAATAGATAAAATGCGGAGATGTTTTTATTGCAAAACTTAAGAGTGATCGTAAGGGCAACCCTAGTCAACGCAATCCATGCAATCATGCTACAACCATACACGGCAAGTCATTTTCCAATGGAAATGCGGTGCTACTAATTCTAGGACACATGTGTTGAACGCAAAGTGTCCATAGAGTTTATTCCTAAGTCTCTACTCTTGTCCTATGCAATGATGCAAAATGCATGAAAGCAAGGTTACCGCATTCAATCGTATCCTATCTCTAGGATGCATGCGATGCGTTAATAACAAATAGTACTCATTCCTAAGCGCCTATCTGTTGTATTATGAGTTCTAATCTGGCTCTCCCAAGCCTAGATTCTGACCTGACCTTCCCAAGCCTAGATCCTGTCCTTAGACTACCCTCCCGAGTATCCCTAATGGACGAATGAAGCAGATATAATATAAGAAAATCGCATAAACTTCACTGACCTAAGATTGTTACTATCCCTAGTGAACAATGCAAACCTTGCTTAATGCGACTAACCACTTACCGTCTCGGGCAGTTGATTGTTGCTGACTTCACTCATAGACAAGCAATGTGTTAGCCCATAGACAAGCGTTGCAGCAACTTCACACTAAGCAAATAAGATTACTTACATACTCGCACAACGCATACCTCTCGGTGGGTTGCTTCATGCTTCATATTCCTAATCCACATGACTAAGTATTCAATACCCAAGTAATCTCACTAAGTGTTGCAATGAAAGTAAAGATGCTAAGCAAAGAAGATGGAGATGAAGTCGAAGGAACAGAGAAATGCATTGAAAACACATTGTATTAATTTCTTAATTCAAAATGTCATACAATACAATATAGGAAAAGAAAAGAAAAAGAAATGACCGGCTGGAAGTAAAACTTTGCTTCCAGCGGATGTGTGTCAAGGCTGTCGGTGGTGCCATGGATGGGTGGAGGAGCTGACTCTCTCGAGATCTAGCTCCGGTAGTCACTCGGAATGGATGAAGAAGGTGAATAACTCTCAGCCATCTTCTTATGCAGTTTGTCTGGATTGCGGGGAAAATCCCCGGTTGAGGGATAATCTCTGGATGATTTGGAATTTTGCTCATCGGCTTCTATTTATAGAGTTTGGACTGCCGACAGTATTAATTGGACTGCTCTGAGTCTGATGTTCAGCGCATCAGTCCTTTCTGAACCTCTGCCACCAATGGCGCAGTAGGTGAAATGTCAGCATCAGCTTTGAATTTTCTCGAGGTAGATACGTTGATACGTTCATTCCACCAACCTTTTGTTGATCCCATTAGAATGCGTTGTCGCATAGCCCAATCATTCAATTGCCACATTCGCTTAACACCACAACTCTACATGATGACCGCAATCACTTAACGAGCGCAACTCCCATGCAATGGACGCATACGGCTGATTACCAGAACATCCATGCGTTGATCGATGCGTTTGCCTTGCGATGGAGTGTTTCTCCACATGCGGTCGTCTATGCGATGGTTCAGTTTCCGCGTTTGTGTTCATTTCCTGCATTGGCTATAAAAATAAAACATTGAACTCATAATTAACGTAAAGTAACGGGTTAGCTAAGATTCGACATGCTGATCGACGCAAACTCTTTTTCTCATGAATTCCTAGCACGATCGACGTAATTTCTGCCTAACAACCTTCATAATTCTAAGTAAAAGGACTAAGATGGCATGCATTTTTGCATGTCATCACACCCCCAAACTTAAAATCTTACTTGTCCTCAAGCGTGCGTTATACTTAAGAAATTCTAACTACCCTTCATGCTTTCCTTTGCAATGACCAGCTTCTCATAATATAATTTACACACACCTTTGACCATCACCGCAATGCTCTCCTCATCTTTGGTAGCTTCTTCAAAAAGATCTTGTTTAAGTTAAATCCGGCAAGCCTTTGCTCAAAAACTTTTATTCATTCACCGCAATTTTATGTTTAGCTTTTGAGATTGCATTCATTCAAAAAAATACTTCAAAACTTTGTGATGACTTATTCAAATGCGGCATTGAACCTGGTTATGCCTTCGTTTTGGCTTACCACCACGTGTGTCATGCGGGCATCCAACTTCGGTTGTGTTCCACATTCAACTCAACTCTTGTCTCGTTTGTTTTGGCTTGCGCTGGATAGAGGAGTTGCACTAATGCGCTGATCCTGGCGGTTTGCTTTCGTTTTGGCTTGCCACCACGTGTGTCATGCGAACATCCAACTTCGAGCAAGTGCCTTTCACAACTTAACTCTTATCAACATGGGTTTCTCTATTGCGTTGACAGTGGAGTTATTATTCTCAAAATCTCACTTCAACTTTTTTTTTTTATGATCGCAATATAATTAACGCAATTCTCCGAGACTGTTGCCACCCCCAAACTTAGAGATTGGCAGCATTCTCACTGCAAAGCTAAAAACAAAATTACAAGAATGCGATAATAAATGTTTGAACACAGGTTTGCGCAAAATAAAACTTAAGACTTTCAAAATTTGAAGAAGCTAATAAAAGTAAAGAATGTCTTACGTTGACTAGTTAGAAAATGCGGTGAACTATATGTACATCATAGAAACATCGCAAAACAACGTAATCAGAAAAAAGAGAATTTCAAAAGGATAAGGCATACAAGATAACAAAAAAATACCTTAGGCGGAACAACGCATGCGCTCATGCGTTGGAATCCACGTGATTGAAGCCTTGCGTTGAAGGGTGAAAGGAATTCTTCCATTGAACTACGAACCGAGGAGACTTATTGTTGCACCTATAAGAGCAAACATACACAAAACCAAGGAAGCAGCCATATATCCAAAATAACAATAAAATAAAAAAAACCTATACTAAGAAAGCAAAGTAAAGATAGAGTAAAAGACGTCCCTGGAAAAAAATAAGAGTGTTGTCACCATAAGGAGTCTTCCATGCAGGAGATGACTCTCAACTGCTTGGGTCAAGTTGCCTTGACCATTGGAACTTCCGAAAATCGTTGGCTGCATGTTGGCCACCATGAGCTTAGAATTGCCAAGAAGATGGAGATGGAGTCGAAGGAACAGAGAAATGCATTGAAAACACATTGTATTAATTTCTTAATTCAAAATGTCATACAATACAATATAAGAAAAGAAAGGAAAAAGAAATGACCAGCTGGAAGCAAAATTTTGCTTCCAGGCGGATGTGCGTCAAGGCTGCTGGTGGTGCCATGGATGGGTGGAAGAGCTGACTCTCTCGAAATCTAGCTCCGGTCGAAGGCTCTAGTCGTCACGCGGAATGGATGAAAGAGGTAAAGAACTCTCAGCCATCTTCTTACGTAGTTTGTCTAGATCGCGAGGAAAATTCCTGGTTGAGGGATAATCTCTGGATTATTTGGAATTTTGCTCATCGGCTTCTATTTATAGAGTTTGAACTGCCGACAACATTAATTGGTCTGCTCTGAGTCTGACATTCGGCGCGTCAGTCCTTTCTGAAGCTCTACCACCAACGGCACGGTAGGTGAAATGTCAGCATCAGCTTTGGATTTTCTCGAGGTAGATGCGTTGATGCGTTCATTCCACCAACCTTGCGTTGATCCCATTAGAATGCATTGTTGCGTAGTCACAATCATTCAATGGCCGCATTCGCTTAACACTGCAACTCTACATGATGACCACAATCGTTTGACGAGCGCAACTCCCATGCGATGGACGCATACGACTGATTACCGCAACATCCATGTGTTGATCGATGTGTTTGCCTTGCGATGGAGTGTTTCTCCACATGCGGTCGTCTATGCGATGGTCCAGTTTCCACGTTTGCGTTCATTTACTGCGTTGGCTACAAAAATAGAACATTGAATGCATAATTAACGTAAAGTAATGGGTTAGCTGAGATTCGACATGTTGATCGACGCAAACTCTTTTTCTCATGAATTCCTAGAACGATTGACATAATTTCTGCCTAACAACCTTCATAATTCTAAGTAAAAGGACTAAAATGGCATGCGTTTCTACATGTCGTCGGTTACACAAGACGAAAAATTCACTCCTTCCCCGAAGCAAGGGTAAATAGATAAATTACTCTCTTAAGGATCGATTCCAAGGCTTGAACAATGTGGCGGCACACTTTCTCTTGGCCCAAGAAGTGTTTACTCATAGTAGGAATATGATGTATTGTTCATTAGAGGAATCAATGGTACTTAAGGAGTTAGATGTAACTACAAGGGAAAAACAGTAAATTGGCCCAGTTGTACTTACAAGCGATTTGTGAAGGGTCATCGTACTGTTGATTGGTTATATCCAATGGACACAGAAATATATCTATAGTGCGAAGAGTACAGCTATCGCTCTTTAGTGGAATGTCTAACAGTTAACAGATGGTGGATATCGTGATTAAAGAGTTTAGTCAGTTTTCACGTACTGTTGGAGCTTCAAGCTACAGGTCCAGAAGGTCCCCTTGGTAGTTCAATGGATTCATGTTGAGAATCAGTTTTTGAGTTAGTTTGCAATGTTCAAATTAATAAGAGGGAATTTGATTATATATATGATATAATTAAATTGATTCAATTATATATGATATAATTGATTTGATGTATTAGGTACATTAATTGGAGGAATTAATATAAATATGATTTATATTAAATGCAATAAAGGAGAAAAAGAACTATGGTTTAAATATTACATATGATGTGATATTCAAACTATAGGTTATAAATATAATATGATAAATTAGTTATTATATTTATTTATAATAAAACAATTATAAAATAATTGTTGGTGGTTAATTTCTTCTCCTTGAACCGTTTGAGTGGGAAGTTTTTTAATCAGTTTTGATAACTGATGGATAAAAATGAAAAACGTTTTCATTTTTTATTGTCGAAAGCATTCCAATCGCGTAAAGAATATAGTTATACGATAGCCTTCGAGATAGTGAACGATCAAGAGTCAAGCGTCGAATTTGCTAGACGGTAGCTTCTCGCTACTCAACGATCGAGTATCCAAGTCTATACAATAGATTTTCTCATTCTCCCACTTACTCGAGCGTGTAAACGATCATTCAGTTCCTTCTTCCCTCTACGAAATCCACACAGAGTCCACACCTCTTGGATTCTCACACCAAGAATACCAAGGTAGCCTCTTGGTAGTTTCGTGTTTGTTGTTCGAGGATCGAGGATCGAGTGTTACTCGATTGTGTTTGAGGATCTAACAGTTCGTGTTATTCAATGGTTGTTCATTGCATTCGTGAACTTCATCGAGTTTTCTAAGAGGCTGGGTTGGTGTGGATCAAAGGAATACTCGAAGAATAGTTCTTCAAAGGTATGTCACTTGATTCCTTTTGTTTTTTAACTTAAAAGCATATTGTAATTTACTCGATGATGCATAACTATTCTTGTTTGATTGTAAATGTGTTGTTCTTTCACAATGGATATGGAACGATCTACTTCCGCTCAACAGTTCTATTTGTGTAAGAGTTCCTTCATGAAGAAGTTCACAAGCTTCTAGGACCAGCGCTAATAATTGGATCCATCCATGAGTTCTCATTTTGACAGATCTAGAAGTACCTTACCGTTCTTGATCAACATTTGGAATGAAGAATAAGCGGAAATAGAATTTTTCTTTCAAAATGTGAAATCAAATGTAAACCGGTTTTGTGTCATGGAAGATCCTCTACATTGAAAGAAAAATTTTGTGCAACCTCATTGCAAAATTACGTAGTCGATTGCCCACCTAAGGTGAACACAACCTCCCAACTCAAGTGTGTTGGGATGTATGCTCTAAAGCCTCGTAGTTATATGTTATTTGAATCAATGGTTGATTAGTTTTATATGCAATAATCCCATTAAACAAAGATCCAAAATTATCGAATGTAACTTAAACAAGTATGTGGAGACATATAGATGGATCATGTTTAAGTAATACTCAAAACGGACTATAGTATATGGATAAGATTGGGTGTCTTATCCTAGTAACGCTACTGATACGGCTCGCTTTATAGTTGTTACAATTGTTGTAAAGTGCTACAAATGATCTGATCCTAATCATTCAAGTAGAGACATATGATCAAAGGTATCCTATATAAAGAGTTTTTATAAGACTGGACCACGAAATGCATAGTGTCTCTTTATAATACCATTAATAGAAGAGACTTACATTTCACAAGGATGATCATTGGTGACTTGACCTGAGTCTTGAGTGAGTTGTGAACTCCTATCTATGAGGGCAGTCCTTTGATTTGTATGGGTAAGAATGACCAGATTCGCCAACTCAATAAGCCTACCATTTTGGGGATTCGTCTGATTGCGAACAAAGCTACATAATCAAGAATTGTCTCCTTCCCCATTGTTAGGGTAAGTAGCTAAATTTATCCATTAAGAGCTAAATTCGAGACTTGAACAATGAGGCGCCTTATCCTCTAATGGCCCGAGAGAGGTTCAATTATAGTTGGACTTTTTGGAGTTGACAATCAATATTCGGAAGCAATTTGGATCTTAAGCACTCTAATTCCATCAATTTTAGCAATCAAGCAAGCATGTTCATAACTAAAAAAATAGGGTTTCTGAAGTATACCTTTGATGAACTCTTCAAGTCTTCAATTACAACTCAAATCTCCTCTCCAATGGCTAGTGGACCACCACTTGATCTTCCCTACTGTTCTAAACCTTAAATTTGGTCGTAGAATCCAAAATGAGATTAAATTAAGGGATAATTCAAGAGAATTTTGGTGTTTGGTGAAGAACAAGAGAGAACCTTTCTCTCTTCTCAAAATCAGATTGCATGGCTAATCTCTTCAGCTCGGAGAAACCAACTTTTCTTCTACTTTTACATACAATCACATTGCATTCCTAGATTGACACCAAAACTTTCATAGATAATGGAATTGGAAGGTGGAAGGGGAGGTGAAAAAAGTGGGAAAACCCCACTTCCTCCCATTTTCTAATTTAAAATTGATTTTCTTTAAAATCAATTATTTGATTTAAAATTAATCAATTTTCTTTAAATTAATTCAAATAATTAATTAATTATAGATAATTAATTAAACCATTTTAATTATTAAAATAATTTAATATCAAGTATTAAATTATTGAACTGCCAATTCCTAATACATGAATCTTTATCATGTAATTAATATTTAAATCATATTTAAATATTATTTATTTCTCTAATTTCATTTAATTCATTAATTAAATGTTTAATTATATCACATATAATTAATAATTTCTTTAATTAAAATTTGAACGTTTCAAATTTTCTCATTACGCTATTCTAAGGTTTAATTTGTTTATGAGCTAGTAGAGGGACATAATGAACCTACAGATCATGAGCTCTAACGATCCGAGACTAATTGACTAAACTTTAAACTAAATTAATCAACATTTGTTAACAACCGGATCACTTCACTAAAACTCAATAGTTATCCTCTCCTCAGTGTAGATATATTTTTGTCCACTTTATTTAACCATGATCAATAAGTCGACCCTTCACAGGTTGTTCATAATAACGGTTGGATCAAAAGTTGTTTTACCTTCGAGATTACATCTTTCTCCTTAAGTTCCATTGATCCCCTAACGAACAATTGGTTTGTGATTCAACCATCAAACTGAGTCCTTCTCGAACCAATGAGAGGGTTAGACCCCTTGTTCAAGACCCAGAGTCAGCACTTAAGGGAACAACCTTTCTACTATCTCTAAAAATATGTAGGAGTCAATTTTGTCTTGCACACACTATGTCCCAACTATCTATCCAATCTTACCCCTAAAATGGGGGCTTATTGAGCCAGCATTGTTGAGTCAACCTTTACCCATACAAATCTAAGAATAATCTCAAATAAATAGGAGTTTATAGTTAGCTCAGGATTAAGGTCAAGTTACCTAGGTCATCGCTTTGAAATAGTCAATCTTAACCGTAAACAACATTATAAAGTAAGAGTGACTCATTTCTTGGTCCAATCTTATACAAACTCTTTGCACAGAACGCCTCCACTCGCATGTCTCCACATAAACAATTTAGGATCACATCGTTTGCACTAAATATAAAGTGGGTCGCATTCGATAGTATTTCTAGAATAAGGTACTCAGTCTTATCCTTGTACTATAGGCCGTTTTGGCTATCTACTTGAACTTGATCCACTCTTATTTCTCCATATAAAGTCCAAGTATTCATGTAATAGCCATAGATCGTAGTTTATTATATTTAGGTTCTTTTTAAAGCGAAATGAGTAATTTATACATTTAATAATAACTTTATTGAATAAACCTCAATAACAACTTTATTGATAACATAATAAGTTTAATTTTTGTATAAACCTTGAGTTTTAGGACATAAAACCCAATAGGACTACGACTATTTGTTCATTAGAGGGATCAATGATACTTAAGGAGTTAGATGTAACTACTGGGGTAAAACAGTAATTTGACCCAACTATACTTACAAGCAATTTGTGAAGGGTCAACAAACTGTTGAGTATATTCAATTGATATATATATATATATATATATATAGTGCGATAAGTGCGGTTGTCGGTCTTTAGTGAAGTGACCGGCAGTTAATGATGGTTGATTAATTTTATTAAAAAGTTTAATTAAGTAATCAAGTATCATTGGAACTTCAGGTCCATATAGTCCCCTTGTTAGCTCAATAAGAATTAATGAAAATTAAATTAATTTTGGATTAATTTGAATTTTTCAAATTAATTAAAAGGTAATTGTATAAGATACAATTAAATAATGTGTATTGATACATCATAAAGCGTAATATATGTTATCACGAACTAATGAGAATCAAGGTTTAATTTGAATTGTTCAAATTAATTAAAGGGAATTAATTATATAAGATATAATTAAATAATATTTGTTGATACATTATAAAGCGTAATATTTGTTGATACATTATATTAATTTTATGAGAAAAATAAATATTTGAATATGATTCAAATATTAATTACATGAATATGATTCATATAAAAACTATATGTTAAAATTAATATGAATATGATTCATATTAAATTTATATATAGTTCTATGAGAGAAATAAATATTTAAATATGATTCAAATATTATTTATATGAATATGATTCATATAGAAACTATATGTTAAAATTAATGTGAATTTGATTTATATTAAATTTATATAGTTTTATGAGAGAGATAATTATTTGAATGTGATTCATATAAATATCATAGGTTAAAATTAATATGAATATGGTTTATATTAATACCATAGGTTATTTGAGAGAATAATAAACTATAAGTTATATTATATGTGATATAATATAAATTACAGGTCATATGTTATATAACATATAGTATATATATATATATATATATATATATATATATATATATATATATATATATATTAAAATGGTTAATATATATTAAATTCAAATTTTGAATTTGAATTTCATTTACAACTCTCTTTGGGAGTTATTCTTTTAAATTTTTAGTTAAAAATAAGGGGATGTGGTTTCCCTTATTCTCTCAATCACGTAAAAAAACAAAGGAATGAGAGGATGATCATCTTCTTCATCCCTCCCAATCTCGCTCTGTTTGTTTCTTCCTCTCTCATAAAACTCTCTCAAAACAAAGATTTTCCTTCACTAAAATTATTCTAAGCAAGCCCACGAAACTCTATTTTGATTCTCAACTTGAGAATAATGAGGAAGATCTCGTGGTGGTGTCCTCTTCCTTGTTGTTGTCGTTGCATTCGTGGTGCTGAGTTTGGGAGATCGAGAGAAGTAGTCTGTGTTTGTGCTGTGGAAAGGAAGCGAGAAAACGGTTTTCTTCAAGGGTATGTGATATCTTATCCCTCTTCTCCTCTTTGTATTTTCTAAGTAGCAACTTGCTTAAATTAAAAATTTGTTTATCTATGAGTTTCCGTCGCTCTGAATTATGTTTTATATACTATAAAACGAAATCAAGAGACTGATACGTCCAATTGCTTCTGCTACGGGGAATTCCAATCCCTTCAAAGTATGCATTCATCGGAGAAAGGAATGGAATCATCAGAAAAATAAGGGAATATCATATCTATGTTTTCTAGAAAATACCCACTGTTTATGAAGAAGATGATGAGCGACTAGGACACCCAGCGAATGAAAACAGGCATAGAGAAAATGGGCAAAAAATATTTAATTAGATCCAACAATTATGGATCTAATTTACTGGAAATGTTTTGATAAAAAATGTAAAAATTTAAATGGAGGGGTAATAAAAAGTTACTTCCTTTTACGTGCCTGTGAAAACATGTGGGAAAAGATCCAACTTCCACCATAACCACAATCTAGAAATTCCTCTTGCATGCCTTGAAATTTATACCCTCTTGACAGTGCTTAATTTTTCAATATGGGACAAAACTCCCTCCTTTCCCAACAATATCTATACTTTTGGGACGACATTATATCCATGAACTATAGTTAAAATTTTATAACCATCGGTTAAAATAGCCCATTTTTAAAAAAAAAATTAAAAAACTCAAACTATAGTCTTTAAAGTATATAAACTATAGTCAAAATAAGCTTAGCTCAATGGTATTGATATGCACTCCTTCCCAATAGGTTGGAGGTTTAATCCCTAACCCTGCAATTGTTTGTTCTAAAAGAAGTATGTAGGGTAAAACTAAAACTTGGCCTATAAAAGAGAAACCCTGCATACTGGTGTGGTGCTTGCCACAGACACTTCGATGCTCAAGACAGAGAGTAAAAGAGTATGGAAGCTAGAAAGTTTGAGGGTAGGACTCAAATTACCTCATATGAAATTATAATGATGTATTTATAGAGAAAGTTGATCTAGGTTGGTCCCTAGGGTTCTAGAGTCGCCTTAGGATAATTAGATAACCTATCAAACACGCATTTCCCCTTAGGCCCAAAATAGGCCTAGAGGTGATGCTTTGGGTCGGGGCATGCATGGGGCATGCCCCTTTAGCTATTTTGCTAGGGTAGCCGAGGCCAAGCATCTCCCTATAGACCTAAGATGGGCTTAAGACAATGCCTTGGGACAGAAAATGTGTGGGACATGCCCTTTAGCTACTTTGCTAAGGTTAGCCTCGGTCTTGGTTTTGGTCAGGTCCAAACAAACCAATTTGCGCTTTGACTTGAACTAATCCTCTTCCTTAGGTTCATTTTGGGCCTAGGGTGCTATTTTTGGCCCAAACCTTGTTATTTTATTGACCTTGTTGCTTTTATTCTTATTTTCTGTCAATTATATGCTTCGGTTCAAAATCACCCATAACAATAAGACTCCATTTAATATCAATTTTGTATTAGTTTTCCTATTTTTCAAATTTATGCTTGTTTTTTCCAAATTTCAAATTATGGCTTGAGTTCCTAGTAAAATTTTAAAAACAAAAACTACTTTTTTATTTTGAAATTTTGATTTAGTCTTTCAAAATATTTGAAGAAAGTGTATAACAAAACATAAAAACTTAATTGTGATAAAAATAGTGCTTATAAATTTAATTTTAGAAAAATAAATCATTATTAAACCAGGCTTAAAATAGTATTTTGGTCATGTTTATTACCCTCAAAACGTAATCCATCAATGATAATAGTGGGCTCCATTCGATTATACTTGTTGTTTACATATGTTGTAATGTAATGTGGGGCCCACTGTCAAATTTGTAATCAATAAATGCAATCCAATTACAGAGTTGAAAGAAATCAATTAGACTGCGTTACAAAATTACGTGAAATCCCCTAGCTTTTTCAGATATTTTTGAAATATTTTTCAATTTTTGCTCTCAATTACCATTGTCGTTCCGTCATAGATATTGTTACTGTTATGGTAGGAGAATTGTGAACCTGTCACCGTTATTATTATTACATATACTATTACCAATTGAATCTAAATGGTAATAGTAATGGTAAGATTACATTATTCATTCAATTACAAGTGCAAAATAAACGGCCTCAATTGTAATCATATTACATTTGTAAAACGCATAAAGTAAACGTGATCAAAACCAATTCGATTATGTTTACAAAGGAGACTCACTAAGACTGATCCATCAATGAAATTCTATTATGATTACACCAATTTTGATTACAGATTGGTAAACATGACCTTCACGTTAAAACAATCATATTTGAAAAATGGAAAGGATGCTCCGTTTGGTAACCATTTTGTTTTTTGTTTTTGTTTTTGAAAATTAAGCCTATGAACATTACTTCCACCTCCAAATTTCTTACTTTGTTATCTACTTTTCACCAATGGTTTAAAAAACTAAGCCAAATTTTGATAATTAAAAAATAGTTTTCAAAAAGTTGTTTTTGTTTTTAGAATTTGACTAAGAATTTAACCACTATACTTAAGAAATATGCAAATTATTGTAAAAAATGTAGATGAAACAAACTTAATTTTCAAAAACAAAAATAAAAAATCAAATGGTTATCAACAAGCTCTAAATTATTTCATTTTAATTCCAAGATGATGGAACCAAAGTCATGATGCGGTTGTACCATAGTAAGAAATATGTAGGGATTTACTTTTGATTTAGAACAAAAACGAAACTAGCAATGACAGCTTGTCAAAAAAAAATTGTGTGGTGAGATATGGTGAAAATAATTCATTTATCTTAATTTAGTATCTTGAGTTCTTAGATTTACGCTTAATTTAAAATTAAGGGAGCTTTTAAAATAATTTTTTTATTTAGAATGTGAAAAGTTAAGATGCAATGAGATAAAATAGGAATTTTGAAATATAAGTTAGAGCCATCAAATGCGTTTCAAAAATTGTAATGGACGGGCAAAAAGTTATTTGCAAATGTAGGAATAATTTTCTAAAACTGTAAATATGGCAAAAAAAAATTTAAATGTGAATTTTTTTTTATTATTCTAATTTCATCTCTATTTATATATCAACAGACATGTCTGAATATATAATTATATAAAGTATATCATTCATGCAAGTGATATATCATGATTAATTGTGTCATAATGATATACTTAAATTATAATGACAAAAAGTCAATTTAAATATAATTCAATAGATAAGATATTAACTACCCTTTTAAAAGTTGATTATTCAATTTTTCTAATTTAAGTGTTGAACTTGAAAAGATTAAGGTGAAAATGGATTTACACTTACTGTTCAAAATTCAAAGTCTATGTGATCAGAGCTGAGCTCACTTTTGTTGTCTTTGAATCCCATTTCTGGGAAAAGTTAAAGTGAATCAAATACATTATTTGAGCATTGGAATTGGAATTAGAATTTGATACCTTATTTTTAATTCATAAAATCTTATCTAAAGGCATTCAGGATTGTGATTTTCCATATTTTATAATTCACAATAATGTACCGACAGTGGGTGAAGGTTAGTTACATAGCTAATAATTATGGTTTTGATTTTAGATTAAATGATAATGTTTAGTATCAACTTTTCAAAATTGAGTTTGTTGTTACGATATTAAACATAAAATTAAAAGTTTTTAAAAAGGAATCGATAGAATTAAATTTATAATTTAGTTTAGATTTAGTCCTTTAACGTTTAATAAGAGTTCGAGCTATCCACTTCTCTCATTTGTTCCATTTAAAGATGAATTAGCACACAAATTTAGCTATGTAATAAAAATCAAAAGATTGCATAGAGAAGAGATTAAATAAAACTAAGAGATTCGTGTAAAAGTGAAACAAATCGTATAGGCTAGATCTTGTAGTGATAAACTATTTTGCTATAACAAAACAACGTGATTTTAATTTTAAATTTTTATAGAGTGAAGGTCAAATTTTCGATATTAAAAATTTTATGACAATTGAATTATATTGTTTTTGCATAAAAAAATGTTAATTAGATAGAATATTAGGGATGAAAAAAGAGGAAGTTAGAGCATAAAGTTGGAACTTTTGGAGAAAGAAAGAAAGAAACGTAACCCACACTCAACAAATTCCAATTCTTCAACAACCTTTGTCTTTATCCTCTTTCTTCTTTACATCAACCAATTCAATTCAATCAATACAACAACAGCAACAACACATAATTAAATTACCCCAAAATAATAAAAATTACAGATTACAAAAAAAAAAAAAAAAAAAAAAAAAATAGCAACAGAAATTGTGTAAGGTGTCTAATTTGATGGGATCACACAGACAACACACAAAACAGAGAGAAGAAAAAGCATAAAAAAAGATATGAGAAACAAGGGAGTGTTGGTGAGTTTCCAATTTCTTCCATCATCCTTGCTAATTTCTTCCCTATATCTCCCACACCTCTGAAATGAACATAAATTCAAATTTAAAATTAAACCCAATTAATAATTTACTAAGATGTCCATTTTGTTTTCAAAATTCAAGCCAAATTCCAAAATTAAAAACTAGTTTTATACCTTTAGTTTTTAAAATTTGACTTGGATTTTGAAAACAGAATAGTTATTGAACGAGAAAGAGAGGGAGAAACTGACTTTGAAAAGAGAAGCGATTAGAATCACTTGGTGATGGCATAAACAGCATAAATGATGCCAGGGATGTATCCAAAGAAAGTTAGGACCAAACAGATCCAAAACTCAACCTGGAAGCACATGAATAATATTAAAAAATTAAGTAAAAAGAGGGTGAAATTAAAGGATATGACAAATTAAGAAGAAGAGAAGAAGAAGAAGAAGAAGGAGAAGAAAGAGATCAGACTTGGCAGCCAAATTTGAGAAAAACACCAAGAGGAGGCAGCAAGATAGCGAGGAGGATATCGATGCAGTTTGTTGTGGCTTCGTCTGCCATTTCTTCTTCTTGATCTTCTGAGACAGAGGAATAGGAGAGTTTACAACTAGTGGTGGTAGTGGGTGGTGGTGGGGTATTTATATATGCACAATACTTAAGTGCATCCATACTCCTTCTTTTATCTACATAAAAAAATAAATTTTTAATCTCTTTTTTTCAAAAATATAAAGCAACACGTGGCAGCTTTTAATTGAGTGTACCAGTGAAACTGCTTTCAAGTGTTTTTCTTTATATATATATACATATAAGAAAACTTACAACTAAGACTTGCCTTTTACCTCTAATGCACTCTACCTTTTCACCTTCCAACTCTAACCGCACACTCTTACTTCAATTAATTTTAAAAATCAACCTTTTCATCTCGAGTTAGAAGTTAGATTCTCTTACCCAATCAAATATTAAAAAATGAATAATGAATAATATGTAATCTCAATCAACCAAAAAATTTTCTAATTAAGAATTGAATGAGTTTGTTGGATAACATTTCTGTTTTTTGTTTTTTGTTTTAGAAATTAGAAATATGAATATGCTTGGTAACTATTTTTGTTTTTTGTTTCTTGTTTCTTGAAAAAAAAAATATAAACATAAAATTGTTTGATAACTCTTTATTATTTTTCGTTTCTTGTATATTTTTTTTCCTCTTACTTTTCGTTTTGTTTTATAGTTTGGACATAATTTAATTATGTAAAATAAAAAATATATATATTAAAATATAAAAATAATTATAAAATATTTACATAATCAAATACACGTCTTCATATATTACTTAAATTTGGTTTTTAATATTATTTTTCACTCAAGTCATTTATCGTAAATTATGCATGTTGGCTTAGATCTAACTCAATTATATTTTTTTTTATATAAATGTCATAGTTGTAAAGTATTAAAGTGAAGCTAAATGAATGTTTTAGTAAATAAAATTTATATATTGTAACATTCTGACGTGTTCAAATATACTAAAAGTAAAAATTTAAAATAAAAATGATATAAGCATATTGCAAAATTTGAAATTCAAAATTTAAAAACTATTTTAATATATCTATTAAAAATTAAAATGATTTATAAATTTAAATATTGTAAATTTCAAAACTAAAAGTAAAACTAATATATAAATATAGAAAAATTAAAACACGAAAGAAATATTAATTAGGAAAAAGAACAAATATTGAGCACAATACCACCAACTCAACCAAGACTTCCACCGTTTAAATTTGCCAAAACAATGATATATAGGATTGTTTTTAAATAAAGAAAGATGAATCAACCTATTTATAGATATAACAAAATGTCATTATTTAATAGAGATAGACTATAATAAACATCTAGACCAATAAACAATACATTTTGCTATACTTAAAAATATTTTACAGCAGTTTTACCATTTAAAACCATTACTTTATCATATAAACTAGAAAAGAAACATGTTGCAGTTTTTGCAAATTTTAAGAAATTAGAAATAAGAACGGGAATAGTTATCAAACAAGTCAATTTCTTGAAAAATGAAAAACAATAAACATAAACTTTATCGAAATGGGTCCAAGTCAATTTCTTGAAGATAATATTGTACAAATGACCAAAATTTCAGAACCAAAATCATATCGTTTAGTTGGATTTTGAAAAAACGATGAAGAATAACCTTTTGTTAATGTCAAAAACACTTACCACGTTTTTTCTATTTTTAGAGCGGTGATCACAAGTAGAGAACAAGTAGAGAGTAAGAGGAGAACCCTAACATATGAGAATAATAGAATATTATTGATATTAGATTAGTTGAAAGGAAGCCAACAATTATTACACAAGAGATGGACACAAATAATTAAAAGGTTATACATCCTTGCTTTCAAGAACTAGGATCAAAACATTTTTTTTAGACATGAAATTTGGGTTATCCATGGTAAAATCTTTTCCAAAAGCTGACATGGTTCTTACTAGGAGTGTTCAAAAAATCCGATGACTCGAAAAAATCGATCAACCCAATCCAACCCGTGCGGTTTGGGTTGGGTTATCAACTCTTTGGGTTGGGTTGGGTTCAAATAAATGAAAATTTTATGGGTTGGGTTGTTTATGGGTTCACCTAATATATTCTAAACTAATCCAAACCAACCCGAATTTATTATTAACTTTAAAATATATTTTTTTTCTTACTTATAACACAATTATTTATACATATATTGATTTTAATTTTATTTAATTCCAATATTTTTTTAATAATTCTTCAACAACTCTAGTTTCTTTACGCTTTAGAAAGAAATTTTTCACTATATAAATTGAAATTGAATTGTTAATCTTATTTCAATATATGAAAATAATTAAATTAGACTTTTACATATTTATGTTTTGCTTTTTTTTAAAATAAAATTTTAAATAAATAATCCGATTAACCTAAACCAACCCAATCCAACCAGATATTTCATGATTGGGTTAAGTTGGGTTCATTTTTTAATAAATATTATTTGGGTTGAAAAAAATTACAACTCAAACAATTGGATTGGGTCTAAAAAGTCTTTCAACCTAACCCATAAACATCTAGTTCTTACGAAATGCTCCCCTTTGTTTTTATTTTAATTCGAAATACGTAATTTCATTCCCTCATTCTAACAACTCCTACCCACTCCCAATTTCCCCATCCCCTTTTATTACATTTTATTTTCCGATATGGACTATCATATGCAAATTAATTTCACCTTTTTGTCAAACCGAACATTTTTCTATTACACTTCCCCATACCCAAACTCTTTTTCTATTCTTATTTAATGACATTTCTTCTCTTCAATGTATATTACATATTTTCAATACTAATTACAATCAAATTAACCTTTTCGACTCCATATTTACACACTAATAGGTTATACTACAACTTTCTCTTACTAAACTATTTGTTTTCACATTTAGGTCATGTTTACATCGGTCGAAAAGTAATCTATCAACGGTAATATAAAAAGTGAGTCTCAATTGATTACTTTTGTTGTAGTTTGTCTACTTTCCATAATCGTAATGAGATGTGGAACTCGCCATAAAATTTGTAATCAAATCGTGTAATCTGATTGATAAATAAAATATGTTCAATCTCATTGTGGTTGAAAATCATGTGGGATCCACTACCTTTACCATTACATTATCGTTACAGATATTGTTACCATAATAGTATGAAAATTATCAATTTGTTACATTTATTATTACTTTTACTTTACTATTACCGTTACCGTTACCGGTACTATTATCGATAGGATCAAAAGGTAACAATAACGGTAATGGTAACAAAGAAATGCGACAAATTCATAATTCTAAGTAAACACGATCAAAAGCAATTCAATTGTATTTGCGATCACGATTCATCCATCAATGAAATCTCATTTCGATTACACCAATTTTCATTACGATTTAGTAAACATGACCTTACTTCAAAAGATTGAGTGTTGAGGATCTCGTATTAAAAAGATAGTGATACCTTACAATTTTTATTGATACATGAATTTTATGACTCGTTGCAAATTAATCATTATGGGTTGACCTAGTAGTAAATAAAGAGCATGATTTTGATAAAGGACTAAGAGATCATAGGTTCCACCTACCTAGGATTTAATATCCTACAAATTTTCTTGATACCCAAATTAACATATTAAAAAAATGACTCATTGCAAATTAATTTTGAGATCCAACCTTATGTTTATCTTCGATAACGAGAATAAAAAATTAGCATGCACATTAATTGTCTTCTTTAATGAGATATATTGATTTTAAATCTAGATAATTCCTGATACACAACGTGAAAGGAATAACATTTTTATTCTAATCGTGTTTCGTTCTGATTCCAAGTTCATTTTTATTCTTAGTAAGTAATCAAAATCTTGGAATTGTACATAATGAAGTTTCTAAACTTTATAAAATTAAAAGACACATTATATATAGTTTTAGACAAAATTATTGTCCCCTAAATGTAACTTTAAAGTATATAGTTTATAAATTCTTTTTTTTAGTAGAATAACTATGGATTGGAAAATTGAATCTTCAATATCTAAGAACGGTTATCATGTCAATACGACTGAATCAAGCTCATCAATCCTTTACTTCCACTCAGTTGTAGTTAAAAATCCATATACATTGGATTATGGAGCATATCATTAAATTAAAATTTGAGAATTACTACTCAGTCATCACATTAGATTAGAAGTGGAGTAGGGGTGTTCAAAAAATCCGATGACTCAAAAAAAATCGATCAACTTAACTCAATCTTGCGGTTTAGGTTGGGTTGGGTAAATTTTATGGATTGGGTTGGTTCATGGGTTCATCTGATATAAATCAAACCAACCCGAATTTATTATTAACTTTAAAATATATTTTTTATTAACACAATTATTTATACATATATTGATTTTAAATAATTTATTATTTAACAATTCTTAAAAGTAGTTTCTTTGTACTTTAGAAAGAAGATTTTCACTATATAAATTGAAATTGAGTTGTTAATCTTAATTCAATTAGATTTTTACATATTTACGTTTTGCTTCTTTTTATAATAAAATTTTAAATAAATGATTTGATTAATCCGAACCAACCCATATTTGGGTTGGATTCATTTTTTAATAAGATTTATAACTCCAACAATTGAATTAGATTTAAAAAGTATTTCAACTCAACTCACTCAAACCATGAACACCCCATACTATTAAAATATTTGAATTTCAGACGGTTGGTTAATAGAAATGAAATAACCGTAAACAAGTGACGTAAAAGACGGAACAAAAATACAATTAAAAGAGACAGGTGTCGGGGCAATGTTAATCTGAAGCAATGGGATCGAACGGCGGTTATGTTGCCGCATCCTTCAACTGCAAATGCAACGGCGGAGATTAAGCCCTCTAACTTGGATACGAAGTGGTCCCTCCCTCCCTTCTCAAGTTCTTAACACATAAGCACGTGAATGTAACCGCCCAATCACGTGCAGCTTTAATGAGTTTCCACGTGTATTTTCTTTTTCCTTGACGCAAAAAGTATTTTGAAAATTCCAGCCTCAGCATATATTTAATTTTTGTTCTTAGGAAAAAAGGAAAAAAGAAATCCATGTGAAATCGGATTCTCATTAGCTGGTTCATAAACATCTTTTTCGATGCCAAGCAAAAGAAAGATAAGCAAGGATTTCCAAAAAAGTACGACAAATAATTAATCAAAATTTTGACTTTACAATCTGTTCATATCAGGTCTCATTTTATTAATTTTTCACAAAAATAGGTATTCCTATCGATTAAGAATATATGTCTTCTCTATTAAATATTTTCTGTGGCAAGAGGTTGTTTAGTCTAAAGTAGTTTTCTTTAATTATTTAGGAAATATTCGAAGTAAAGAGTTGTATATAGTCTTAGTTAACTTGAAGTTGTTTAGTTGAATTATTAAGGTCCCGTTTGATAACCATTTTATATTTAATTTCTATTTTTTTTAAATTAAACTTACGAGTATCCCTCTATATCTAGGTTTTTTTTGTTTTTTATCTACTTTCTATCCATGTTTATAAAACCTAAGGCAAAATTTGAAAACTAAAAGAAGTAGTTTTTAAAAACTTGTTTTTTATTTTAGAATTTGATTAAGAACTCAATACTTTTACTTGAGAAATATACAAATCATGATAAGAAAATGAGAGAATATAGACTTAAACGGGGTCTAAATTTGTATTTAGCATAGTTGTTTAATGCAAAGTTGTTAAATTTGAATTTACGTTGGTCGTTCTTTTTTTCTACCTTTTTCTTCGTGGCTATACAATTATAGTTGTATTGCAATGTTATTTTTCTTTTCAAAATTTGAGTTATATAAATTTGTACCGATCGATTTTAAAATCTAGAAAGTAAGTTATACTATTTTATGAACATTTTACAATTTCGATTAAGTGCCAATTTTGAGTTTATTGAGTTAAGTTTCATTTAATTATCTTCAAAATGTAAATTTTAGTAAGTAAATATGGAATGAAAGAAGTAACAAATTGAGACAATTTTTTTAATTCAATTATCTTTTAAATAATAATTAGTAAATTTTACATAAAATAAACTAAAGAAATAGGAAATTGAGGTTATGAATAAAGTGTTGAGTTTGATTTTCATTCTTTTAATTTTGTTTTTTGAAATTTTAGTTTAAAGTAGGTAAATTTGGAATGTAAGGAAAAAAAGAGAGGTAAATTTGGAATGTAAGAAAAAAAAGAAGAAGAAAGAAATTAAGTTAAATTTTCAATAATATTTTTAATTTAGTTTTTAAAGGTATTTTCAAAAATAGAAAAATAAGAAAAATTATTTACACAAAATAACAAAATTTTAATCTTATTTTATAGAGGTAGAAATCTATCATGTCTATCATTGTTTCTTTTCTACTATTTGGGTAAATAGTTTGACATTTTTTTCTATCGGTAAATTTTTTTTTTTTTTTTTTATTAAAAATATATTGTCGTGAATTTGATATTTTATTTTCTTTAACTTGGTCATTTATATTTTATAAATTCAAAATGAATTGAAAGCATTGTATTGGATTTTACCGGAGGTTTTGGATATAACAATAGAATAGTAATTACTCCAAATTACACAACCTATTCAAATAATAATAATAATAATAATAAAGGAGATATTTGAGGGAATTTGGAGTGACGAAAAATGAGAGGCAGTATATAAACACATGCTCCCTCATGCAGTGCTTTCCTGTCTTCTTTTTCATTAAAAACTTACCAAAATTTGTGTCAAATTAATAATTAATTTTAGGTTGTCAAGAAGAAGCATATATCCCACGAGGCTACTAACATGACGACCCAAAAAAAAGTTATTAACGAGTCTTTTTATCACATGAATCACAACCGCCCTCCACGTCAATAACACAATTTATCTGTCCACATTTAATATTTTAAATATTAAGGTTCACAAAAATCCTCACAAGAATCCTCGATTTGATCGAAGATGGGATCAAATTGGGGACACAAAACGGGTTCTCGAATCGGGGATGGGGTGGAGACGGAGAAGGTATCCCCCTTCCTCGACCCTGATCCCGTCCTGAATGTTTTTGTTATATATATATATATATATATATATATACACATAAAACAACAGCTATATCTACTGTTTTTATTATTTTATTATTTTTTAATTCCATTTCCTAATATAATTAAATTTAAAATAAAAAATAGTAAAATACTTTATTATTAATTTAAATAAATAAAACAATAATAATGCTAACTTGTTATCTAAAATATTTACATTTCAATATAAATATCAAAGTTTAATTGATTCTAAATAAAAAATAAAGATGGGGAACTTTTCACCGAGAGGACCTAATCCCCGAACGGGGACTCCCAACCCCGACTCCCCAAAACGGAGAATGGGACGAGGACGGGGATGGAGAATGCATTCTTGGCCCCACCCCACTCAATTGCCAGCCCTATAAAGTATGAAACTAGTTTTTCTTTTTTCTTTTCTCTATAGGTTAGTTTACATGCACCTTTATTAATATTATGATAAGATCCATATGATCTTATAACATTTTATCAAGGTCATCCCCTCGTATTTAGTATTGGAATATTCAATGGATGTGATATAGAACATTTTTTAAAATTCTTATATAAGTTGATTGATGAACAAATATTTCATCTCTTAAATGTTCAATTTGCAAGTCAAAGCAAATTTTTGTTTTTCCGAGATATTTCATCTCAAATTCTTTCTTAAGATATCATAATACCTTTGAAAGCTCCTTGGGAATTCCAATTATATTTAAGTCATTAACATATACAATTATAATAACAAACTATGACTGTGATTTCTTTATAAAGACACACGAACATATTGGATTGTTTTGACGTCATTCTTTCAACAAATATCTACTCAAGCAATTGTACCACATTCGTCTTGATTGTTTCAATCCGTATAGTGATCTCTATAACTTTATTGAATACAGTTTCCGAGAACTTGACTTATATGTTTCAAGTATTTTAAATCTTTCCGGGATTCTCACATAAATGTCATTATCAAGAGATTCATATAAATATGTTGCGACTACATCCATAAGATGTATGTCCAGACTTTTATACATACTCAGACCAATTAAATATCTTAGTGTAATTGCATCCACCACTGGAGAATATTGAAGGAACTCTTAAACAAGAGTACCCATGAGCGGAAGCAGATCTTTTCAATTTCATTGTGATAGAATTATCACTCATACATTCGAACAAACAAATATACATTATAAACACTAATTACCGGTATGCTTTAACAAATAAAATACAAAAGACTGAGAGACTTACCAGTTGAAGACAATCTTCAATCGAACTCATTCCAACGGAAGCGAACTTCCCGTGCTTCTTATCGTCCAGCAAGCGATCGTCTAGCAGCACCGCGGTCGTCTACATGATCAGCAGCGCACGAACAAGCAACAACCGGGGACGACACCACCACTCGAAACCTTCGATATTCTCAGAGTGAGAATCCAAAGGGTGGACTTTGATGGAATTGGTAGTGGGGAGGAGGAAAAGAGATCATGTAGAACGTTCAAGCAAGTGAGAGAAAGGGATGAATATCGTATAGTCGGGTGCTTGTCGTTTAGGTCGGGTACACGATCGTGTAGATTTAGCTAAGCTATTGTTTATTAAATGGTAAGCGATCGTTTAGTTCCGCTCGGCGCGCTAAGCGATCGTGTAGTAAACTTAAGCGATCGTTTAGAAATCGCGGGTGATCGTTTAGTACGCGGGTGTGCGATCGTTTAGGAAGACGAGGGCTATCATATAGCTCAACGCTAAGCGATCGTATGCTTTCACACCTTGAGCGATTTTTCTCATCTTTTACAAAATGAAAACTTTTCATTTTGATTCTTCAGTTACAAGAACTAAATCGAACTTCCCACTATCGCACGAAATCGGAGAAAAACTCGGCCAATTATCACATAACCGCCCAATTAATTAATTAATTAATATAATCATATGATATTATTAACCTATAGTTTGATATCATATATCTACTATAATGTTTTCTCCTCTACTTGATATAAATCATATTTATATCCAATTTCTTCCAAAATAATGTATCTTACACATTTAGTCAATCATATCATATATAATTAACCAGTTCAATTATCCCTCTTGTCAATATGAACATTTCAAACTAACCCAAAAACTTATTCTCAACTTTTATCCAAGTTACCAAGGGGACCTTATGGACCTATGGCTCGAAGCTCCAATGGTATGTGAATAGCTGACTAAACTCTTTAGCCACGAGATCCACCATCCGTTAACTGCCAGGTATTCCACTAAAGACCGATAGTTAAACTCTTCTTACCACAGATATATTTCTGTATCCATCGGATATAACCAATCATGAGTACGATAACCCTTCACAGATGCTCGTAAGTACAGCTGGACCAAATTACCGTTTCGCCCCTGTAGTTACATCTCACTTCTTAAGTACCACTGATCCCTCTAATGAACAATACAACATAGTCCAACTATGTGTGAATACCTCTCGGGCCAAGAGAAGGCGTGTGGCGCCACATCGTTCAAGTCCTGGAATCAATCCTTAAGGGAGCTATCTATCTACTTGCCCTTGCTTTGGGGAAGGAGTGAATTCCATCTTGCGTAGCTAAGTTCCTAGCTCTCAAATCAGACGAATCCTCAAAGTGATAGGTTTGAGTCGGCAGCCTGGCCACTCACACCCAAGCAAATCAAAGGACCGCCCTCAATGGCAGGAGTTCCCAACTCACTCAGATTGAGGTCATGTTACCTATTGAAGTCTCTATCATGAATAGTGTTATATAATGAGACGTTAACACTTCGTAGTCAAGTCTTATACAAACTCTTTGTATAGGACGCCCCCGCTCGCATGTCCCCTACATAAATGATCAGGATCAGACCATTTGTGACAAATTACAACATTTGTAACTATTCCACAAAGCGGACCGCATCTGTAGCGTTACCAGGATAAGGTTTCCCTCCAATATCCATATACTACAGACCATTTTGGTTATCACTTAAGAGATGATCTACTTGTATGTCACCACATACATGCTTAAGTTACATACAGACAACTAGAGATTTTAGTTTATTGGTTTGTGGTAAAGCAAATAAAACATTCAACTGAGCAAAAACAAGAAGTGAAGTAAAATATCATATATTATACATCAAAAGCATTCGTACAAGCTGTTTACAAACTACAGGACACGAAACTTTAAGGCATCAACTCCAACAAATATGTCTTCTCATGATCAATACCAGGTCTTTATGAAAAATCTTGTGCAACTAGTCTTGCTTTATATTTTGTGACCTCATGTTTTTCATTTCTTTTTCTTACAAATATCTATTTGTATCTCACATACTTGACATCATCTGGTGTTTGGACTACTGGTCCAAAAACTTTTGAAAGTAAGTTTAATTCTGCCTCAATTGCTTTTTTCAACCGAAACCAATCTTTTCTATGTCAACATTTCTCAATAGATTTTTGTTTAGAATTCTTATTTTCAGATATAATATCAAGAACGAGATTATATGCAAAAATGTTGTTAATAACTACATTAGTTCGGTTCCATCTTTTCCCTGTCATGATATGGTTTATTGAAATCTCATTATTATTATATGCAAAAATGTTGTTAATAACTAAATCACCCTCCGTCCGATGAACCCCATGTTGGTGAGTAAGATCAGCATGTAACTAAGCATTGTGCCATAGAGTCCAAATCACATAGGCCGATTCAGACTAACCATGAGAAAGGTAAAATAGGGTAGAATGAATCGTCAAATATGCAACATAAATTCTCAAAACATCGTCATTTCAAATCCTATAAAGTTCTTAGGGAGGAAATTAAAGAAGTTCCCAAAAATTTGGCGAACTTGATTACCATGGTCCATCAGATGGGTGACACCTTTACTGTCCAGCATCATCTGATGAGCCAACAGCTGAATGAAATAAAGCTGCTAGTTCAGTGTCTATATGGGGTATGTATTTATATAATCCTAAATGATCGTTTGGAAAATCCTAAGCGATCGTTTAGAGAAACCCAAACAATCGTTTGGATAATCTTAAATGATCATCTAGAAAATCTTAAACAGTCATTTTGATAATCCTAAACGATCATGTAGAAAATCTTAAACGATCGTTTATATAATCATATATTTACTTGTATATTTCGCGTGATTTGTTCAGGATAATAATGAAAGGACTCATGATGGTAATGATGGTGATGGTAACAATGAAGGGACTCATCATGATGATGGTAATAATAATGATAATAATGAAGGAACCCACCATGATGAATAGTCCAAATCTCAATTTATCAGTGATCATTGCATAGTTGTTGAACACAATATGACGGAAGAAGAAACGGTCGATGAAATACTTGAACTTCCCATACAACCATTCAATCTTAGGAGCCACTTCAATTTGGATCCAACTAAGTTTGTAAACCCTATAGTTTACATCTCGTAGGACCCTATAGTTTGTAAACCTTGTATGAACAAACATTTCTGTGATTAATAATATTTGATATTTTATTCACTCTATCTATGAAATATATGATATTTTAGTTGCATTAGCCACAAACCAATAAACTAACATCCAAGGTTATTGTTGTAACTTAAACATATATGTGGAGATATACAGATGGATCATGTTTAAGTGATAACCTAAATGGTCTGTAGTATATGGATAAGGTTGGGTACCTTATCTTGGTGATACTACGAGTATGACCCGCTTTGTAGGTGTTACAAATGTTATAAAGTGCTACAAATGATCTGATCCTGATCATTCATGAAATAGACATGCGAGTGGAGATATTCTATACAAAGGACTTTGTATAAGATCGGACCACGAAATGTTTAGTCTCATTATATAATGTCGTTCATAATATAGACTTTCATTTCACTAGGATGACCATAGGTAAACATGACCTTAATCCTGAGTGAGTTGTGAACTCTTGCCTATGAAGGCGGTCCTTTGATTGTATGGGTGAAAGTGGCCAGATTGTCAACTCAACAAGCTTACTATTTTGGGGATTCGTCTGATTGGGGAGCTGGAAACTCAGCTACACAAGATGAAATTCACTTATTCCCTGAAGTAGGGAAAGTAGATAAATTTCTCCCTTAAGAATTGATTCCGGGTCTTGAACAATGTGGCGCCACACCCTCTCCTGGCCTGAGAGGGGTTTAGTCATAGTGAGACTATGATCTATTGTTCATTAAAGGAATCAATGGTACTTAAGGAGTTAAATGTAACTACAGGGGCAAAATGATAATTTGGTCCAGCTGTACTTACGAGCAATTTGTGAAGGGTCATCGTACCATTGATTGGTTATATCCAATGGACACATAAATATATCTGTAGTGCAAAGAGTGCAGCTGTCGGTCTCTAGTGGAGTGACCGACAGTTAACTAATGGTAGATAAAGTAATTAAAGAGTTTAATTATTTATTCACGTACCGTTGGAGCTTCAAACTACAGGTCCATAAGGTCCCCTTGGTAGCTCAAAAGGATTTAGTTGAGAATCAGTTTTTAGGTTAATTTGAAATGTTCAAATTAATAAGATGTGATATAATTAAATTAGTTCAATTATATATGATATAATTCATATAATGTATTTGATACATTATAGTTAGAGGAGCAAATATTTGAATATGATTCAAATATATTTTCTATGAATAAGATTCATAGTTGTTAAATTTAATATAAATTATGATTTATATTAAATGTCATAAAATAGAGAAAAAAAACTGTAGTTTATATGGTATATGATGCAATATTAAAACTATAGGTTATAAATATAATATGATAAGTTAGTTATCATATTTATTTATAATTAATTGATAATTATCCCATTTTTCTCTCTAACCACCTCAGTAGGAGGTTAGTGGTTCTTTATAGAAAATGGAATAAAAAGAAAAACAGTTTTTCTTATTCTTCCTAAGTCTTCTACACGAAAACAAAGACTATACAATAGCCTCATAGCCTAAACGATTGAAGTTTTTGCTATGCGATAGTTTTGCCTTCCTCAATCGTCTTCCTCCTCCTAACCATAAACTCTCTCCTAACCAAAATAGCTAGAGCCAACCGCTCCTGGGTTCTCACACCGAGAATACCAAGGTCACCAAATTATAGTGTCCCCTTCCTTTGGGTCGAGTTTGGTTGCTGTTCGAGGAGATCAATTATTGTTCGAAGTATTCGTGCAAGTTCGAGGGATTTACTTGAAGAAGATTTCTTCAAAGGTATAATCTCTAAACCTTTTTTTCTAGTTCAAAAGTATGCTGTAATTTTTAGATAAAGTGCTTAATCTGTTCTGTTTTGCTATAAATGTTTGTTTCAATCGAAATGGGAATTGGACGATCCGCTTCCGCTCATAGGTTCTCTATAAAACAAGTTCCTTCACCAAGGTTATGGAGAGTGCAAATAAAAAGGAGGTCATTGAGTCAAGGTAAAGTCGTTGTATGAATTAATTATCTTAACATTGTATTAACTGATTTACAATTGAAATGTAGGAGAAGAATGTTGGATTTTATACCCTAAAACTCGTGGTTTGTAAGCAATAGATCTTATTCTGAAAATTCAATAAATTGTTATTGAATATATTGCTTATTAGAAATCCAATAAACCTAAAAATCCCTTGACTATTACATGAGTACTTGAACTTTATGTGGAGACATAAAAGTGGATCAGGTTCGAGTAAATAGTAAAAAATGATCTATAGTATATGAATAAGATTGGGTGCCTTTCTAGCACTACAAGAATTTTGGCCTTTAATGTCGGTTGAAAAAAGTGAAATCGAATGTATAATGTCGGTTTTGTTTTATTTTTTTAAAAAAGTGGATCTTTAATGTCGGTTTTAAACCGACATTATAGGGGTACCTTTAATGTTGGTTTTAAACCGACATTAAAAACCTGTTTAATTTTTTCCTCTTCACTCTCCCCCTATTTTCTATTTTCCCCCTATTTTTTTCATTTTCCCCTCTTCACTCTCCCCCTATTTTCTTTTTCCTCTCATTCTCACACTTCCCTCTTCAGACCCTCTTATTTCTCACTTCTCTTTTCCAAACCCTTGCCAATAGGTAGCGTAACCTGCGTCGCCATGCAACTCGTACAAATCTGTCGTGGTGTAGATCTGGCTTCCATGCAAGTCTGTTTGTCGTTCAACCCACGCCGCAGCACCTAGTCGCCTGGATCTGAAGTCCAGATCTGAATTCGCCCGAATCTATGTGCCGTTGTTCGTCGTTCGATCTGAAGTTCGCTGTTCGTCATTGGTCCAGATCAGTATACTCTTCTTCTCTTTTTTCTCTTAAACTCACAACAATTTTTGTTCTTATGTTACGCCTTTTAACTGTTTGTGTAAATGTCTCAATGTTACGCCTCTCAACTTTCCTCTCAACGCTAGACGATCGTGTAGATATGTGCGGGTGCTGGACGATTGTATAAGCGGGCACTGGACGATCGTCGATCGTGTAGGCGGGAGCTAGACGATCGTATAGCAGATGCGCGAGCGCTAAGCGCTAGATTACACGATGTGCGGGCACTGAACGATTGTGTATAGCAGATGCGCGAGCGCTGGATGATCGTCGATCGTGTAGGCGGGAGCTAGACGATCGTATAGCAGATGCGCGGGCGCTAAGCGCTAGATTACACGATGGTGCTACGCGATAGGCGTGAGCGCTAGATAATAGCGGTGTTGCGCTAGACGATGAGCAGACCCGTTGATCCATGTGCCGCCATTCGTCGTTCGATCTGAAGTTCGCCGTTCGTCGTTCATCCAGATTAGTATGCTTTTCTTCTCTTTCCTCTCTTAAACTCACAGCAATTTTTGTTCTTATGTTACACCTCTTAACTCTTTATGTAAATGTCTCAATGAAAGCCAGCTACGGTTTCACTTCAATATGCTCTCTGCTTCTAGATTTGGGCCTACTTTTTATGTGTCTATGGCCTTTGAAATTCGGTTTGATTAATGGTTTTGTTGTATATGGTAATTTGTTGAAGTATTGGCAAGAGGCGTTGCCAAGAGTTGCTCCTGTGTTGGGTATGCGTGAGCAAGAGCAGTGAGAGCGAAATGTTGAGCGCAAGGCGCTGGGTAGATGATCGTGTAGAAAATAGGTAGCACTATACGATGAGGTAGGCGATCGTGTAGGAGGACGCTGGATGATCATGTAGTAATGCGGGGAGCTAAATGATGAGGTAGATGATCGTATAGTAGATGCGCGGAGCTAAGCGATGCGCTAGACAATCGTGTAGATATGCATGGGCGCTGGACGGGAGCTAAGCGATAGACTACAAGATGGCACTACGCGATGGGCATAAGCACTAGACGATAGGCGGAATGCTAAGCGATAGGCGATGACATTAAGCGATAGGCGAATGCGTTAGATGATAAAGCATCAGAGCTAAACGATAGAGGTAAATGATGGGCGCGGTAGCTAAACGATAGCCTATGCACGAGATCGTTTACTAAACGATTGAGCTACACGATGGGCCGCTGGAGCTAAGCGATAGATGCAGGAACTAAACGATTGATTGGCTTGAGAACATGTGCATTATGCTAATTAAATACACTAAAAGAATGTTTGACTCACAGTTTTAATAAGTTTTAGTTGATAACTCACAGTTTTAAAAAGAAGATTCTCTCATTTATTCAACTATTAAGTTTTCTTGTTTTGTAGGTGCAACAAAGGAGTAAAGATTTAGTATCGCAACCTCTTTATGCTTTTTCTTGGGGAACTCTAGTAAAGAATTTTTCCTTGAATGTACTAATATACACATTCCCAATAAACACGGTTAGTTGAATATGAATTCTGATCACATTTTCACTTTCAATCCTTTGTCTTAAACCTTTTTTGTTTGTGATCCTTTGAACAATAGTGGTCAGACAAAGATGCCTATAACCAGACACTGCTAAAGCTGGGGGGGTCTGTTCAAGAAGAATTATGAAGGGATCCATACTTACCAAGTGGAGAGGGATAGTAAACTTATAGTTTGTATTACTTGTAATTTGTGTTTTCAAGGGCTGAATTATTATTCGACCTTTTAAATTATAATTTTATAGCAGAATTTGTGGATTAAATGTAATAGATTTGCAATCCATACATAAATAATATGTCATAGCCACAACGTTCGATGATGATGTGTCATGTTATACTTTTTTACCAAAAAAATGGATTCGGCAACGGAAGTTAAAAAAACGGATAGATTCGAGCTTCAATGTTGGTTAAGAATTAAAAAAAAAAGAAAATAGGCTTTAATGTCGGTTGAAAATTTCACTGAAGACCTTTAATGTCGGTTGTCAACCGATATTAAAGCCCTTTAATGTCGATTTAAAACTAACATTAAAGCCCGAATTTCTTCTAGTGTGGTAACATTATTGGATGCGGCCTACTTTGTAGTTGTTACAAAGAGTTGTAAAGTGCTACAAACGATGTGATCCTAATTCGTATATGTTATGACATGAGGAATGGGGGACGTCTTGTGCAAAGTTTTGTACATGACCGGACCACGAAATCAGTCACTCTTACTTTATAATGTTGTTTACTGTTTAAAACTGACTATTTCAAAGCGATGACCTAGGTAACTTGACCTTAGAATTAAAAGGAATTGGAGAATTAATATTTAAATATGATTCAAATATATAAAGATGGAATTGTGTAAAATTAATTTAATATTTGATATTAAATTAATTTAAATTATTTAAATTGTTTAAATAATTATTTATTAATTTTATTAAGAAAATTAGTTTATGAAATTAATTTTATAAAATTAATAATATTTTCAATTTTATAAAACAAATTGATTTTTGAAATCTTTTTTGAAAAGTTGAAAAAAGAAGAAAAACACAAAATGGAATTTGACTTTTTCCATCATCATCTTCAAGTAGCTCACCCATAACCCACCATCTTAGTCTTCAATTACTCCAAGCATGAGCTGCATCTCATGCAGCCATTCTCATTGTATGATGGTCTGCAATATATTGAAGAGATTTGAGTGATTTTAAGGCAATGCAACTGATAGAATTTTGCTGAAAATTCGGGTTGAAGAAGGAGTTCTTCAAGTGTATTGTTGCTGTGAGTACCTGTCCAAGTTCCCTTGATTCTAGCTTATTTTGAGTCCTACAACTCAATCTAGAGCACCAAAAGGATAGTAGGGAAGATCTTGAGGTGGTCTACAACAAGATTTGGAGAGATTTGCAGCTGGAATCAAGCTTTGAAGAAGTTCTACAAAGGTATGACTTGAAACTCATTTATTTCTGCTAAAGCATGCTTTCATTTCTGCCAAAATTAATGAATTAGAGTGCTTATGGATCCTCGTTGCTTCCGCTGTGTGCTGATGTATTCCAACAAAAAATGACCTCCCTGAGCATCGAAAAAGGAAGAAATCAACCAACTTTTCACCTAAAGATGTGAAAGGGGGGGGGGGGGGGGGGGGGGGGGGGGGAGAAAGTCACATACGGTTGGTAACAAAGAGGCGGGAGCTCAACCACCTTCAAATGATCCTCATCTTTCAAGTGATCATCAACCACCTCTTTCAAGTGGTCCTCAACCACATCCAAGAGATCTTCAACTACCCCATTTAATTGATCCATAGCCTCAATCACATTCAAACGATTATCAAGAAGATCGATTAGATGTAATTGAATCTCAATTGAAACCAGACATGGGTATTATCAATCCCAACTTTGGTCCCTGTACCTGACTTTCCCATAAGGACCATTAGTTCTTATGACCTGTTGTTCCCAATCCCAAATGTGTTGTTGAATGCATACAAAAAATGGAAAATCCATTTGAAAACTAAAATTGAGGAGCAAACAGTAGTATATACATTCCGAACCAAAGAGTTCTTCAGGACACTTGAGCAAAACACATAGGTGATTGGAGACGTGGGTAATTCCTTAACTAAAAAAAGTTCTACAATCGTTTAGAAAATTTTAAACAATCGCTCAGAATACTCTACATGATCATTTAGAAATTACCAAATGATCGTTTAGAAAATATTAAACGGTCGTTGAGAAAAGCTTGAACAATCATGTAGCAAATCTTCAATGATCATTTAAGAACACCTAAGCGATCGTTTAGAAAATTTGATTTATACTTATATTGTTTTTTTTTTGGGATCGAAATATGGATCTTTTATTGGTACACGTGCATTATAAGTTGCAGTTGAGATCTGATTTGTGCAAGTATTAATTCACAGTGGTTGATTCTAGCTTCACGGTATGCAAAATTTCACATCATTGTTGAAATAACTCTTCATTCAACTTCATATTTACTTATTGCTTTGCCCCCAGGATGCAACTTTATAATGAGTTGGTGGAATGTTAGTGTTGTTGGGATTGATGCCCTAAAGTCTCGTGTCCTGTAGTTTGTAAATAGTTTGTACGAATGCTTTTGATGTATAATATATGATATTTTACTTCACTTCTTGATTTTTCTCAGTTGAATGCTTTATTTGCTTTACCCAAACCAATAAAACCTACAATCTCTGGTTATCCGAATGTAACTTAAGCATGTATGTGATGACATACAAGTGGATCATGTCTTAAGTGATAACCAAAATGGTCTATAGTATATGGATATAAGAGAGAAACTTTATCCTGGTAATGCTACAGATGCGGCCCACTTTGTGGAATGGTCACAAGTGTTGTGACTTGTCACAGATGGTCTAATCCTGATCATTCGTGTAGGGGACATGCGGGTGGCGGGCGTCCTTACAAAGATTTTGTATAAGACCTGACCACGAAGTGTTAACATCTCGTTATATAACACCGTTCATGACAGAGACTTCACTTCATTAGAATGACCATAGGTAACATGACCTCAATCTTGAGTGAGTTGAGAATTCCTGCCATTGAGGACGGTTCTTTGATTTTCATGGGTGTAAGTGGCCAAGTCGCCAACTCAAACTTACCACTTTAGGGATTCGTCTGATTTGGGAGCTGAGAACTCAGCTACACAAGATGGAATTCACTCATTCCTCGATGTAGGGGCAAATAGATAGATAACTCCCTTAAGGGCCGATTTCAGGGCTTGAACGATGTGGTGCCACATACCTTCTCTTGGCCCGAGAGGTGTTCACACATATTGGACTATGTTATATTGTTCATTAGAGGGATCAGTAGTACTTAAGAAGTGAGAGGTAACTTTAGGGGCAAAATGGTAAATTAGCCAGCTGTACTTACAAGCATCTGTGAAGGGTCATCGTACTCATGATTGGTTATATCCGATGGACACAGAAATATATATGTGGTAAGAAGAGTTCAACTATTGGTCTTTAGTGGAATGTCTGGCAATTAACAGATGGTGGATCTCGTGGCTAAAGTGTTTAGTCAGCTATTCACATACCATTGGAGCTTCGAGCCATAGGTCCATAAGGTCCCTTTGGCAGCTTGGATAAAGTTAAGAATTAGTTTTTGGGTCAGTTTGAAATGTTCAAATTAACAAGAGGGAGTTAGATTATACATGATATAATTGAACTGGTTAATTATAAATGATATGATTGACTAAATGTATGAGATACATTATTTTGGAGGAAATTGGATATAAATATGATTTATATCAAGTAGAGGAGAAAATACTGTAGTAGATATATGATATCAAACTATAGGTTAAGAATATAATATGATTATATTAATTAATTAATTAATTAGGCGGTATGAAATAATTGGCCGAGTATTTCTCTAGAATCGTACGAAAGTGGGAAGATCAAATTCAGTTTTTGTAACTGAAGAATTTTTTTCATTTTTGTAAAAAGACGCAGAAATTCGCTCATGGTGTGAAAAGTTACGATCGCTTAACATTGAGAGCCTATACGATAGCGCTCATCGTCCTAAACGATCGCACACCTACGTACTAAACAATCACTCGCGATTTCTAAACGATCGCTTAGCGTGCCGAGCAGATCTAAACGATCGCTTACCATTTGCTAGATGATCACTTAGCTAAACCTATACGATCATGTACCTTTTTCTAAACGAAAGGCACTTGACTATACGATAGTCTTCTACTATCTCTCACTTGCTTGTTCATAATACACGATCTTCTTTTCCTCCTCCCTCTACCAATTCCATCAAAGTCTACCCTTTGGATTCTCACTACAAGAATACTGAGGGCTTCGAGTGGTGGTGTCATCCTCGGTTGTTGTTGGTTCGTGCGCCGTCTATCGTGTATACAACCGTGGTGCTGTTAGGCGATTGTTTGCTGGGCGATAAGGATTGTAGAGGAGTTCGCTTCCGCTGGACTGAGTTTGATTGAAAAAAGTCTTCAACTGGTATGTTTACTCGGTCTTTTGTACTTTATTTATTAAAGCATGTCTATAATTAGTATTACAATGCGTATCTGTTTGTTCATATGTATTTGTGGTAATTTTGTCACAGTGAAATCGGAAAGATCCGCTTTCGCTCATGGATTCTCTTGTTTAAGGGTTCCTTCAAATGTTGCATCGAATATATATTGAATGAAAAACCGAAAAAATCGTTGAAGGAAGGAGAAATGTGGTGCCATTTGAATATTTTTTTAAAAAAAAATTGGGGGTAAAATTGGAATTTCACATAGGCAAAAGGTCAATCATAGATAAGTCTTTAGGAAGAGGTCATTCATAGAAAAATTTTTGAGATTTGGGTCATTTTGTGAAATTTTCCAAAAGAAAGGAAAGTTTAGCTTTTTACTTCATAAGTTTATAGGGTTTAGTTATGAAGTGGATCTTTTTCATTTTAAGAATTTAATGTATAAAAAATTATAAGAAATAGCCTCCTCAATTTTTCATATTTCAAAACTAGCACATTTTTTAAAAACTTCTTACAATAGTTTTTGTGGTATCTCGCCCGAGATCGACCATCGAGATCTACATAAAAATTTAACTTTTTATAACTTATTGATCGTTTTGGACTTTCTCGGTGAAATCTCATGCACTTAACACTGAGATTTTATCCATTTTTCGTAAGTTTTGGGAGATATAAAATCTCGAGGAGATTAACATCAAGATTCTTTATATTTTCTTGGGTCGTAATTCTTCTATTTGCAATATTTGATCTTTTACCAAATTTAAAAATCCCAATGCACTTGAGATCCATATAAAAAATCATAATTGGTAAATTCATTTGAAATTTTGAAAATTCATATGTAATTGCAGAAACAGAAAAATTAGGGTAAAGATTTGAAAAATTATGTAAAATTTAGATTTAAGATTTGATAAAAATAATCGAATTTGGAAAAAAAATTAAAAACTATAAGATTTGGTATAAATTGAAAAGATTATATAATATTTAAAAATATTAGTAGAATCTTGATATTAATACCACTCGACATTTCACAAAGTGCTCAAACCAATGTATAAGTTAGAAAAAAAAAAAAGAGTTAATTTTCAATTAAATTCGAGACCAACCAATTTAATGAGTTTTGAAAAACGTACTACTTTGGAAAGTGAAACTTTTAATTATTTCCAGTCATTTCTCCTCAAACGTGGGCGCTAATAATTAGATTAAAATGACCATTCCAACCCCAAACAGGCCCTCAGAGGAGATAGAGAATGTTGACCCAAGTGGGCGAAGAATCAAAATGCTTTCCGTTCTTTCAATTCCAACCAATACCGATCCCTTTTATTCTCTTCTTTTGGTTCCGCGCGCAAAACTGGATAATCTCACTTTCTTAACCGTTCAAAGATAATCTTCTCTTTGCTTCAAAATCCCAACCCCAACCCCCCCACCCACCCCAGAAAAAATCGCAACAGATGCCATATTTATTGGAGCAGCAGTTCTTTTGTGAAAATGAATGGTAGGAACCCCGCATTTGATCGAAGAAATTGAGAGTGGCAGAGGCAGTGGAGAATGAGGATGGGGGTGGTTGGGGATTCGCCTGATTTTTCACGCCGGCCGGTGGTTGAAATGCTGTACATTGACTATTCCTATCAGCTCCATCGGATTTGGCTTCATTTCATGCCCATGAGCTATCTCACTCCCTTCATATTGATTGGTTCGTATCTCTATCTTCTAACCCACCTTTAATTTCACTGGATAGGGTTGGTTTGCTTATTAGAAAACGGTTTAATTCGGTAGGTATCATAGGATTTGAATCCATTCTTTGAAAGGCTACCTTGGTTAAATTATAAATTTCCTTCTTATAGTTTGAGTTTAGTTAAATGGTCTAAATTTTAGTTTAGTTTGAATATTTTAAGTTTTGTTTCAATTTGGTTCGGTGAAAGTTTCTAAATTCATACAATCTTCCTAACTATTGTTTTTTTTTTAAAATATGATTAGAATATACTCTCTTTTAACTTGGAGTAATATGGATTTCTTTTTTGAAAACTATTTAGCTTATTTTCTCTTTTTCTACATCAATGAATATTGTTCTGGTAAAAAAAAATGAAAAATCTCTACACTGACAGACCATTTTAGTTATGAAAGTTTGAAGTTGGAAATGTAGTTAATCACTTCTACAACTCTTTGACAAACTGATACTTTTGGTTAAAGCTGAAACTTTTTTTGCTGTACATAACTACTTGAATGCCTTGAATTGAAAAATTAATTGAACATGCAGACTGAGCAAAAAGATTATATTCCTTAAAATCCAACCATTTTCGTTAATTTTTTAAACTAATATATGAATTCTAATACAGGCAGAACACACTAAACAACATTTAAAAACACAAGTTCATTTCCCCTCTTAAGGCATTTCACAAGGAATGCGAAGCAATTTAATGGCTCGCCTTAAACAACTATACTTTTTTGGGTACCTTTAGTTTGATTCATTCACTCTATAAAAGCCCTTATTTCTAACAACAGTTGTCTTCTTCAAACATAGGTCTTATTAAATTTCCATATATTTAAAGTCATCAAATTTTTGGACCTTTTCAAGCTATGCCCAGCTCTCCGCTCAAGTCATCTAATGCAAAGGTATTAATTAATATCTCTCTATCTTGTCTTCCATCACCCTCTTCTTGCATTTGGGTTCTGGATTCTCAGTTAATTAGGATCTTTTTTTTTTTTTTTTTTCATATTGGATTCGACATTTCTTCTTGTGATTTTTTGGATCCTTTTTATTTTCAATGAGTAAGTTCATTAATGTGGGGATGTATTTGTACTGTAAGTGATGTTCTTCTCTATGGTTTTTGTTTTCTATTTCTGCTTTTTGTTGAGCTTTTTCTAAGAATCTGTGTCTAGCTTCGTCGGTTTGAGACCATTGGCTTGGAATAGCAACGGTTGTGTTATCAAAGAAATTTTTTTGTGAGGAGCTTGGCTCGAGATGAACAATAGGGTTTTTTGAGAGGTGGAGAGGTCATGTATCGAAGTTTGGAATGTGGCGAGGTTTAAGATAAGTTAAGATATGCTAGCTGGAGGAAAATTAATAGTTGCTTGATCTTGGCTTATTTTGCCTGGTAATGTATTGTTAAGAGTGTTTCTTTTTGTTCTCTATTAATATGTTAGTAATGAGGTTAGCAGTTGAATTATGTCTATGATATTCCTGACATCCGGATTTACTCGGTATCTTGCCTCTTCATGTTGCTCTAGAGGCCATTGCTTTTGTAGTCTGAAAATGAAGTTCCCTTGTTGTATTAAATAGAGCAGTCTGATGAGGAAACAAGGCAAAAGAATTCCTTCGTTTATGTTATATGTTGATGTTAAATGTCAGTAGGTGCATCCCATGCTTGGCAGGCAAGTATGCCCATACTTAAATTTCACTACATTGAAATTGCCTGTACGAGTTACATTTCAGTTAATTTAATGGCATACAATTAAGATTAAAATTGCCTTGGACTTGATCAAAAACTCCATGGAAGGACAAGAAGTTTGCTAACAAAATCCACAAATTTGCTGAAAATGTATGCATCACAGTACAATATTGAATTTTAAATTGCAACTATGACAACTATCCAAAAAATTCTTCTTCTGATAATTACTAAAACAAACAAAACACCAACCAATAGTAAATACAAAGAAGAACCAATGTATAACGTACAATATCAAATTTTACATTGCAACTATGACATCTATCCAAAAAATTCCCACAACCACATCTTCTGATAATTACTAAAACAAACAAAACACCAACCAATGATAAGTACAAAGAAGAACCAATCTATTCGTACAGTATCAAGTATAACATTTAATGAAACCTTCTCCTATACACACTTATTTCTGAATAATAAACAAACCGAGAAAAATCAAATAATACTGACGCAACAACTCTGCTGCATGTCCAAACAATAAGGGTTTATACGAAATTTGTGTGAACTGTGAAATATTCAGCGCTTATGAATTGCATACCATCACTTAACTTTAATGTCATCCCTTGCTTCAGAGGAAAGGGTTTTTGAGCTTGGTGACTTGCCAATGATGGCTTTCTTTGCCTTCACCAGTGACTGTTTCACTTTCGATAAAATATTGTGTGAATGCTTATGACTAGGCTTTGATGGAACTTCTTTCTTGTCATTCACTTTCGGAACTTCTCCTCTTGCCCTCACAGTTTCTTCATTTTTTACTTCCAACTCAAATTCCTGGGGTTCTTTAGCTGTTTCATTTACTTGAGCATCGGCAGTCTCAACTGGTGCTAGTTTCTCATCTGTAATACTCTCTACCTTGGTTTCTGCTATCAGATCTACTACTTCCCCAGCTTTTTGGTCATCAATCGACTTTCCTGCTACTGCAGCATCAGTTTCATAATCTCTTGGAGCCATCTCTTCTCTTGGCAGAGTTATGTTTTGTATGTTCTCATGTTTATCTTCATCTGCTTTCTCAGTCCTCACTCCTTTTTCTTCATTTTCCTCTCCCACTTTTTCCATGGCGGGTGCTTCCACCACTGATAATTGTGCAACCACATCAATATTGCTCGCTTCCTTCTTTTCATCTTCTTTCGCATCATGAGGAGGAAAGCTAGGTGCAGCTAGTTCTACACTAGGTTGACCCCTCTGATCAATTGAATCTTGTTGGTCACTTTTTATTGTGCATTGCTCCTCTTCTTGGTGGATTTGTCCTACTCCCAAAGGTGGCGCACTGTCATCCCCAATAGCCAATGACTTTTGATCTTCCACATTTTCACCTTTCATAATTGGCTCAGTTTCTACCTCAACATAATCGTTCTGAATAAGATTGGTTATCTCAGGCAATTCTCCCTTACTATACCTCACTTGGGTAACTTTAGGTTCTTGTTTTTCAATTTCTTCTGAACCCAATGTGGAATCACTGACCTCTTTTGCTCCCATTTCCTCGGATCCAATCACAGGAAAACCTTCATCTGCCTGTTCCATGTCCTTGGAAGGTATGAAGGACTCACCAATATCTTCTGCTATAACTTCTGATTCTTTCTCGCATGGAGCGTCATTTGGCTGCTCCTTGTTCCTGGGAGGTTTAATGGATTCACTATTGTCTCGTACCATGACTTCTAATTCTTTCACTGGTTGAACTTCATTGAGCAATTCACCGTCCTTGGGAATTTCTGCAGATTCATTTATATTTTCTGCTATCACTTCCTTTGATTCTTGCAAATGCACTGACTGTACTTCAACTGCTTGTTCCTTTTCCTTAGGAAGTTCTTTGGTTTCGGTAATTTCTTTTTCCACTTCTGATCCTTTTAGTAGATGAACTCCGCTGTGCTGCTCCCTTTCTGTTGGCAGTTCAACTGCTTCAACTTTTTTCTGCTCGATCACTTCTACATGTTTCGATGGAATAACCTCAATTGAATCTTCTTTCTTGGGAGATTCAATAGACAGTTCTGGAACACAAGTTGTGTCTGGTTGTTCCTTTTCTAATCCCTTACCAGAGTCATCCATAAGGCCTGATTTAGCCACCTGACCCACTGAAATCTGTTCATCACTTTCTACTACACATTGTGCGTCTTCTTCTTGGACATTTCCTCCTTTAGTGGGTGGGTCAATGTCGTCTTCAAGAACCAATTCCTTCTCATCTTTCACGGTTTCAGCTTCCACATAAGTATTTTGAACATGTTTGATTAGTTCAGGTAATTCTCCCACACTATACTTTTCTTCAATGATTTGAGGTTCGTGTTTCACAACTTCTTCAGAACTCAATGTGGAATCACTGGTCTCTTTTCCCTTCATTTCTCTCAATTCTCTCAATTCTGTCGGTGGAAAACCTTCATCTTCCTGCTCCTTGTTTTTAGGAGGTTCAGAGAACGCACTAATCTCTTTTGCTATAACTTCTAATGATTCTGTCTCGGAAAGATCGCGTTCTGCTTGCTCCTTGTTCTTGGGAGGTTCAAAAGAGGCACTAGTCTCTTTTTCTATAACTTCTAATGGTTCTTTGTGGGAAAGAGCTTCATCTTGTTGGTTCTTGTTCTTGGGAGGTTCAGTGGAGTCACTAGTGCCTTCCGATATGACTTCCAATTCTTTCATTAAATGAGCTTCGGTTAACAACTCATTTTCCTTTGGAATTTCAGCAATTTCACTAATCTTATCTGTTGTCACATCCCTTGATTCTTGAACTGGAAGAACTTCATTGTCTTCCTTTTCCTTAGGAAGTTCTGTGGGTTCAGTAATTTTTATTTTTGTTGCTTCTTCGGATTCTTTTTGTGGGTGAACTTCAATGGGCTGTTCCTTTTCTGTTGGAGGTTCAGTTGTCACAATAATTTCTTTTGTGATAACTTCTACTTGTTCTTCCACTGTAAGAACCTCAATTGGATGCACTTCTTTCTTGGGAGGTTCAACAGATAAGTCTGGAACAGGAGTTATGTCTGGTTTCTCCCTCATTTCTTTGTTTACGCTGACAAATTCTTTTGTTGGATGGTCCTCGTCTGGTTTTTCACCAGATTCTGACACCAGAAAAGCTTCATTTGCCTTCTCTTGTGCAATAACTTCCACTGATTCTTTCTGAGAAATAACTTCATCCGGCTGCTCCTTGTTCTTGAAGGGCTCAATGGATGCACTTGTCTCTTTCCCTGTCACTACTGGTTGCACCTTTTCTGTTGGAGGTTCAGACATTTCCATAACTTCCTTCGCAACCACCTCACTTGTCTCTTTTGCTGTCACTTCCCCTTCCGACTGCTGCTTTTCTGTTGAAGTTTCAACCTTTTTAGTAACTTCTTTTGTGACCACCTCACTTATCTCGTTTGCTACCACTACTGGCTGCATCTTTTCTATTGGTGGCTCACCTGTTTTAATATCTTCACTTATCTCTTTTGCTACCACTACTGGCTGCTTCTTTTCTATTGGTGGCTCAACTTTTTCAATATCTTCTTTTGCAAACACCTGCACTGGTTCTTTCACAGGAACAACCTCAATTGGCTGTTCTTTCTTTGGAGGTCCAACAAATTCTTCTAGAACGCAAGTTGTCTCTGGTGTCAGCCTTGTCTCTTTCTTTATACTTGCAAACTCTGTAGTTGGGTGCTCTTTTTCTGACCCATTAACAGAATCTTTTGTAGGACCAGATTCGGCCATCTGACATTCTGAACTTTCTTTATCACTACCTTCTTCTTTCTGGATTTTTTCCTTAATTGGTAGGCCAGTGTCGTCTCTAGGTGCCAGTGGCTTTTCATCTGTCACAGTTTCAGCCTCAACATAAGTGTCCTGGACATGTTTGGTTATTTCAGGTAACTCTCTTATACCATCCTTTACTTCAATGACTACCTTTTCTTGTCTCTCGACTTCAAAACCCAATGTGGAATCATTAGTCTCATTTTCCTTCACTTCTCCAGATTTTGTCGCTGAAAGACTTCCATCTGCTTGTTCATCGTTCTTGGGAGGTTCAAAGGATGCACTAACCTCTTTTGTTGTGACTTCTACTGATTCTTTCTGGGCAGTTGCTTCGTCCGACTGCTCCTTATTCTTGGGAGGTTTGAAGGATTCGTTTGTCTCTTTTTCTATCACTACTTGTTCTTTTGCTAGATGAACTTCCACTGGAATTTCACATTCATGGGAAACTTCAATAGATTCACTAATCTTTGTTTCTATCACTTCACTTGATTCTTGCCCTGCTTCAATTTCAGATCCCTGTTGCTTTTCTTTGGGAACTTTTGTGGGTATGCTAATTTCTTTTGCTATCGCTTCTTCCAACCCTTTGAATGGATGAAGTTCAACTGGCTGCTCTTTTTCTGTTGGAGGTTCAACTCTTCCAAAATTTTCTTTTGCAACCCCCTCTATCAGTTCTTCCAATGGAACAGCCTCAATTGCCTGAGCTTCTTTCTTTGGTGGTTCAACAGGTTCTTTTGGAACATCAGTCTCTGGTTCCTTGTCTGACCCTTTCTCTACACTGACGCATTCTGTCACTGGTTCCTCCTCTGCATCTGTTGGGCCCTTACTAGAGTGTGCCTCTACTGATAATATTGTATTATCAATAATCGTTGGGTTCTTCTCTTCTACTTTCTCAGAAACCATTTCCACTTTGTCTGCAACTTCTGTTACAAAATGTACATGGGCACCTGGTTCCTCTTTTTCTTCACTGTAAACAATATCGCGTGATGATTCGTTTTGTAATTTTGGAAGGTCCACAACCTCTGATGGTTGTTCTTCTACTTTTTGTGCGGCTGCCTCTGCTGGTACCTCCAAAGTCTCTCTTTCTATGACTTCTACAGTTGGCTGCTCTTCTGGTGGGCTCTTGCCATTGTCAGTTGCATCAAACTCCTTTATACTCTTTTCCAGGTACGCGATTACTGGCAATTCTGTTGCTTCTCCTTCAACCGGTTCAGCCGATCGCCTCTCCTCGTGTAGGGTCTCATTGGCGGCAGCAGCAGTGGCTTCCTCTGATATAGAAGTAGCTTCTTTTTCAAGCTGCACATTGTCATGAACTGGAAGATTAACAATAGGAGTTTCATCTATTTTTTTTGTCTCAACAACAAGATGCTCAACCTGAATATCCACTGCCATTTCCTTGGACGTGGACAAAGTACTATCTGGAATACGTAAGTTGTCAGCTCTGCCTTTCTCTCTGTCATCTTCTATAGTTTTTTGTGGTGAAGAGAGATTTATCTGTTCCGCTACTTTTACTGGTTCACTACTTAACTTCTCTTTTTGCTACAATAAAATAAAACCCAGAAAATATTGCTGAAGGAATTGAGAGATCCAATCAACCATGTGACGGAATAAGAATAGAATAAGAATTACATGCTCTTGCAACTCTGTTCTGATCTATCAAGATGTAATTAAAGATATCTAACACAAATGAAGTAAAAATTAGGGAATTCGATATAGGAATCAAAATAATTAAAAAACCGAACCATAGCCATGCTTCTAAACTATAGATAAGATGACTTAGTGGCGGGAAAAATTAATTCTTGATTAACAAATCTATGTCTGGGTTGTGCATGTAATATTCAGTTTAGAGAATTTATAATGGATGCATACAGTCAATATTACATGCAAATTAACAAAAATATCACACAAAAGAATGTTTAAAGTTTAAACTAGAAAAGTAACAAGCGCGTGTTGATCAAGAATCTAAAAACCTGAACTCGTCACATCCCGTAACAATCATGAGAGAGAAATCATGTAGCAAGAAATAAGAAGCTGAAGAAACTTAAGTAGTGAAGTGGAGAGCGTGGAGAATTAATTAGAAGTGAAAATAAAAGAGAAATTTGGAGGAAAAACTCACCTCATCGGATGTATAAGTTTGATGGGAATCAACAGTTTGGGTGGCCATAATGATTATTGTGGATTGAGGAACAAAGTGGCAGTTCCTAGTAGTTAAGAAATGGAAATGGAAAAAAGAAATGAAGAAATTAAGGAAAGAAATGATGAGGTTGGCAACAACTCACAAAAGCTTAATTAAGTCACTAGCAGACTAAATGGAAGAACCACACCACTTGGAGGAAAAATTTAGCAAAGGGAAAGCAAAAACAGTCTGTCACTGACAGACTTTTCTCACATGACCTGGGATGGAATGATTGAGGAGGATGAGGATGATGATAATGATTCCCTTTAGTTTCTATCTAAAAGAAAAAGAAAATCAAAGAGAGTGGAGAGATAAAAGTGATGATAATTGGCTTTGGCAAAGTGACAAATCACCAAAAGCAACTGGGTCCCACAGCTTGTGTATTGATTTTCATGGTTGGAATTGCTTTGGCCTTCTCATAAGTGCATTTTATGTTTGGGATGACATTAAATTAGATTAGACTAGGAGCCATTTACTATTTGATACATATATTTTTCACTCTTTTAAATGTTGCATTGGCAAGATGACAAAACACCAAAAGCAACTGGGTCCCGCAGCTTGTATTATTCTTCATGGTTGGAATTGTTTTGGCCTTCTATGTCATATTCATAAATGCATGTTACGTTTGGAATGGCATTAAATTAGATCAAATTGGAGCGATCCGCCATTTGATATTTTTTTCTCTTTTAAATGTTGCATTTAACATCGGATGACTTGGACATTGGTCATTAAGGCTTTCAAAGATCACTTTATTTTTGTACTTTCTATTTGCTGTTGCATGTTTGTCGTTGATACTTAACAGAAAAAAGAATAATGTTAAACCTTTTTTTTTTGGGGTATGATTTAAGAGAGTTGGTATGTTTTAAGGAACTTTCAACTGAAACCCAATTCTCATCTTCTCCACCAGATTATAATCTTTATATAGCTGAAGAAAGAAAAGCAGGACCCTCATCCATGGCCTGCGTGCTTTGAAGCCCACTCCCACCAGGTACAAGATGTCTAGTTTTGTTGGGTCTGCCCTGTTTTCCAATCAACGAAAGGCCTTCTCTCTCTCTCTCTCTCTCTCTCTCTCTCTCATAATTCATCTCCAAATCTATGACAAACGCACATCTAAAAAACTTAAAAGAGCCGCCCAACAATTTAAAACAAAACATTCACAGCAAAGCAGATCAGATCAGATCACACATTACTTTTCTTTTTTATTTTTTTTCCCTTTCTCTCTTTCTCTCTTCTTTTCTCTTCTCTTCTTCTTCTTCTTCTTCGGTATAGCTTAGCTTAGCTAGTTTGGAAGACCCCAATGTGGAGGTAATTAAGTGTTAACAAACAGCTTTTCCTGCATAAACGCATTACATTTTGCTCTTGTTGATTGAGAATCATATTCGTGGTTACTGCAGATTTATTGATCTACCTATACCCAATAATTAATTCTCGCTAACCACGTTTAATATGATTCTTTGAATTAATAACAATAAGTCTTGTTTGAAGAGGCTCGAATACGAAATGTCTTGAAATAATATCAAGTGCGAGAGATTCAATTAACTGAGAGTCATAAGATGTAATTAGATCTTGTCCATCAATTAGATTTTGCCGGACATTCATAACACGACCTAAATAAGCTTCGATTACTGGTATCTAAGCAATTCTTTCCATTGCTTTTACAGAACTTTCCTCTGGATTAGCAAACTATCACCATTAATATAACACCAACATTATTTAATTCTAAATTAGAGCTATCCTCTTCAGATTTTACTAATTCACCTGCGATTATTTCATTGATGGTTTCTGGTGAAGTGATGGGTGGCGGGACAGAAGGATAGAGAATAAGGCTTGAGAAGAAGAATAAGAAGAATAATGTGGTCTTAAAAGAAAGCACATGTAATTGGGTCATTTGAATGGGATTGTATATTTACCAAATACAATTATCTGTCATTTGTTTGTTTAATGTTCTTTGTTAAATATGATTAGACAAGTTTAATCAAAATCTGTTTTAAGATTGCTTCTTTTCAGTGCTGGACACAAAGTTATATCAATTCATGGATTGAGAAGATTTGGATTTTCTTTTGTGGGCTTTTGTTAATAGAATCTCATATTCTCGATTTGGAGAACAAACTATCAACCAAAAAAAACAATAAGTAATAGTTGTAATAGAGGGAAGAAAGTTGATTATCATATCCCACTAGAAAGCAAAAGGAAGAGAAATAATGTGACTATTAAAAGATGGGGTAAATGGGTGCTATTTCAACCATGTGGCTTTTTGATAATTGATGGGGTTAAAATGCCTTCAAACTTTTGATGATGGGGTTAAATGCCTTTTTTAGGACTTCTTATTATGTTGCCTTCTCATCAAAGTCATTCTCCCATACAACTTGGTCCCTTTCTTTTTCAACTTTGTAAAAAGTTGTCTTATTTTTATCAATCCATTATAATCTTTTTCTTATCTCTAAGGGGGTGTTTGACGCACAAAGGATAATTGGGAGAGTTGATGCAAATAACGAGATAATAAATCTCTTTAATAATTGGTGAACCAAACGGTGAGTGGGTTTTCTTTACTTACCCAACCCAACTTGGGGGCCAAACACCCCTTAAACGTTTTTGAAGTAAAGGTAAGAACATACTAAATGTTGATCGACGTGATCTATTGATGGTTTTACGGGAGATTTTGACATTACTTTTGCTTAGTATCATGTTTTTAAGATTGTTTTTGATGTTTTGATGTGAACCACTGAGTTAATACTTCTAACTCTAAATAGTTTTTTTCTCATCAAGTTTTTTAAGGATCTTGAATTAAACTTTGTTGTGCAAGTTTTTAATTTATTATAGCAACGTTTTATTTAGAAAGTTTTGTTTATTTTTTTTAAAGTTAAATGGACAATTGATTTTGGTTTTAAAGTTGCATGCATGTAGTAATAATTCTAGTTAGAGGTATTTAAAAGTCAGACCCTTACATTACCATTGCAAATTTTAGTAAATGTACTCGATTGTAATAGTTTCGTTTTGATTGAGGAAAAGGAAACCCTAGCGACCAAGCACTTGTGCCCCCAAAAGCGGAGACCAAACAACCGCCAAGTTGTCGAAAGCACGTATGAGGAGAGGTAAGATCAAGAAAATTGAATTTCCATTGATAGATTTTTTTTTAGTACAACAATTGGGTGGGAGATTTGAACCCCCTACTCCGTGGTTACTTGCATATTCGGATATCAATTGAACTATGCTCGACTTGGCTCCATTGGTGGATTATGATTGTAGATTAACATGGCATAACATTTTTGGAAAAAGAAGGATCTTTCTTTTATTCTAGGTCAAAATGAGTTTACCTCAACCTATATAAAGAATATCATATGGATGACCTATTTTTGAAAGCTAAAATGAAATCTACCCTACTTTATAAATTTCAAGATTTTTGTCATTTTGCTTGCATCAATGAAATTACCATCTTTGCACATGGCCTCTAGCTCGCCTCTAGCTCTATCACTCTCTCTCTCGGTCTCACTCTCCATCGCATCATAAAAGAAAAGTGGAAAAAGAGAAAATCAAGAAGAGGAAGAGGGAAAAAAAAGGCATATTTTGGTATTTTTGTCCATAAGAAAATAGCAAAATTTTTGGTTTGTTTGGTTGGCCATTCAAATTCTTTTTTATGTTTTTAAATTTATTAAGTTCAGAAAATATGTGTTTAACAGATAATCTGGATTTTGTTTTTGAAAACTGTTGTCGGATTCTGTGATTCAAATAATGTAAATTTTGAAAACAATATTTTTATATTTTTAACATAGCTCTTATTTTCAAATTCTCGACCAAAAAGACTCTTAAGTTTAAAAAAGTATAACAAAATTCATTTTGACCTTTTTTTTTTTTGTTAACCTCTAATCTTGAGGTTGAAAGTACACATTTCGAGGTTAGAGATTCTACACCCATATTGTCTAAAAAAGAAATAAAAAAAAAACTTGGGAAAAATACTTTTTGGCACCTAGGTTTGAGGTTTAATTCCTATTTGGTCCTTAGGTTTCAAAATATTGCACATTTAGTTTTGAATTTGGTTTCAATTTAGTCTTTCAGTTTCAAAATGTTGTCATTTTACTATTGATATTTGAGTTTTGTTTGAATTTGGTCCCTAGATTTCAAGATTCTACATTTTTAACTCAAATTTTTATTAAATACTCACTTTCAAACATTAACATCAATGTCTATTAATTAATTTAAAATAATTATGAAGTAAAATTTTAAATTTTATTTTAAAAATGATGAAAAATAGTGAAATGATTATAATTCATTTAAATATTTTAAATTTATTAACATGCATTAACACTGAAGATGAAAAATGAATTTTTAGTGAAAATTGAGTTTAAAAATGTAAATCTTGAAATCTAAGGGTCAAATTCAAATAATACCAAAATGTTAATGGTAAAATTACAACGTTTTGAAACTTATGACCAAATCGAAATCAAACTCAAAACTTTAGAACTAAAACCTAAGAACTAAAGTGGAAATTAGACTCCAAACTTAGAGACTAAAAAGGAGATTTTAAAAAATAGAAAATATAGGGAAAAATATTTACATAAATAGCAAAAGTTAATAATAATTGTGAGAGACATTGTTATCAATGTTTATTACAAATAAATATAGTTTATCAACGTCTACAGTGATAAAAACTGATACAAATCTCACCGATAAAAGAAACGGATATAAGTCTATCATTAATAGAAACGAATAGAAGTCTATCATTAATACTATAATAATAAAAATTAATACAAGTTTATAATCGTATAATTATTTCTATAAATAATTTGACATTTTAAAAAAATTTTGGACTGAAATGTATTTTTATCAAAATAAAAGAAAAAGAAATTTCTTATTCTCTTCCGCGCCGCATCAACCACCTCGACCTCCATATTCTCTCGATTCCGGCGGCGCCACAGCGTTGCTTCATCTCCGGCGGGCGACGGGATGTTGAGTGCCACACCACCGCGCGACGCTTAGACCACGCGGGAACGAAGCTCTTCCGGTGGCTTCCCTCGACGGTTTTGGACTGTTTGATTAAGTTAAGGTTGATTTCCGATAAGCACTTCTCTTCTGAACGCCTTTTTGAACACCCTTTGGGATTTTGAACAAGGTCGTGTGAATCTTGACCCAAATGGCCGAAGTATCAAAGTGCTTTCCGTTCCAACCAATACCCACTCTATTATTTTCTTAATCTTACCCAACCTCCTAAATCAAAGCAAGAATCTTTGCTTGTAACTTCTAATTTATAATCTTATTGATTATGTACAACTTATGACTAGGTATGAAAGTTATCGATTCTACCCCATTCCTCCACCCTCCCACCTCTCTTAACAGCCTTCTCAATTCTGGCCGGACTTTAAAACATGCCACTCAAATTCATTCCCAACTCATCACCACCGCCTTCCTTTCCCTCCCTTTCCTCTTCAACAACCTCCTCAACTTGTACGCCAAATGTGGCTCTATCGACCAAACCTTGTTGCTCTTCTCCTCAGCCCCAGATGACTCTAAGAACGTTGTCTCTTGGACTTCTCTTATTACCCAGTTTACCCGTTCTAAAAGACCCTTTAAGGCCTTGACTTTCTTTAACCATATGAGGCGTTCTGGGGTTTATCCCAATCATTACACCTTCTCTGCAGTTTTATCTGCTTGCACTGACACTATGGCTTCTGTTCATGGTGATCAGATGCATTCTTTGATTTGGAAACATGGGTACCATGCTGAGGTATTTGTTGCCAGTGCATTAGTTGACATGTATGCCAAGTGTTGTGATATGTGCATGGCCGAGAAGGTGTTTGAGGAAATGCCCGTGAGAAACCTTGTGACTTGGAACTCTATGATTGTGGGGTTCTTGCAGAACAGGCTTTATGATCAGGCCATTCTCTTCTTTAAAACGCTTCTACTGGAGAGTCCAACTGCTCTTGATGAGGTAAGCTTTTCCAGTGCCTTGAGTGCTTGTGCCAATGTTGGTAACTTGAAGTTTGGGAAACAAGTTCATGGAGTTTCTCTGAAGCTTGGTGTCAGGAATATGGTTTATATAAATAACTCACTGATTGACATGTATAGTAAATGTGGCTTATTTGATGACGTTGTAAAGTTGTTTTCAAACATTGGAGTTAGAGATGTGGTTACTTGGAACATAATGATTATGGCATGTGTTTATAATGACAATTATGAAGATGCCTGTAATAGTTTTTGGATGATGAGGAGGGAAGGTTTAATACCTGATGAAGCATCATTCTCCTCTGTTCTTCATTCTTGTGCAAATCTTGCAGCATTATATCAGGGAACACTGATCCACAATCAGATCATACGATCTGGGTTTATGAAGAATTTGTGTGTTGCAAGTTCTTTGATTACGATGTATGCAAAATGCGGCAGCTTGGTAGATGCTTTTCAAATATTTGAAGAGACCGAGGAACGTAATGTGGTTTGTTGGACAGCCATAATTGCAGCTTGTCAACAACACGGGCATACTAACCGGGTTGTTGAGTTATTCAAGCAAATGTTGAGAGAGGGGATTAAACCTGACTATATTACTTTTGTTTCTGTTCTGTCTGCTTGCAGCCACACTGGTCGGGTGCAAGAAGGATTCTTCTACTTTAATTCAATGATTAAAGTGCATGGTATTTACCCTGGATATGAACATTATGCATGTATGGTTGACTTGCTTGGTCGTGCTGGGCAGTTGGATAGAGCTAAGAGGTTTATAGAATTGATGCCTATCAAACCAGATGCCTCGGTATGGGGTGCTCTGCTTAGTGCTTGCAGGAATCATAGCAACCTTGAAATGGGTAAGGAAGTCGCTCTGGAACTTTTTGATTTGGAACCAGATAATCCTGGAAATTATGTGCTGCTTTGTAACATCTTGACACGTAATGGGATGTTAAATGAGGCTGATGAGATTAGAAGAAAGATGGAAACCATTGGGGTGAGGAAGGAACCAGGATGTAGCTGGATTGACATAAAGAATTCAACATTTGTATTCACAGTGCATGATAAGTCACATGAGAAAACGCAGGAGATTTATGAAATGTTGGAAAAGATACAGGAGTTGGTAAAGAAGAAAGGGTATGTGGCTGAGACTGAATTTGCAATAAACATAGCAGAAGCATACAAGGAGCAAAGTTTGTGGTACCATAGTGAGAAACTAGCTCTTGCATTTGGGCTGCTGAGCCTTCCTGCCGGGGCTCCAATTACGATAAAAAAGAATCTAAGAACTTGTGGAGATTGTCACACCGTGATGAAGTTTGCTTCAGAAATTTTTGCCCGAGAGATTGTAGTAAGAGATATAAGTAGATTCCACCACTTCACCAATGGCATTTGTTCTTGTAGAGATTACTGGTGATTGATTTCTCATCATCCTGGAAGAAGCGCAAGATTTAATAGATGAAAATCACCAATCTGTGTTGCAGGTGAGTCAGTCGAGAGTGAAAATTTTGTCCTGGTTTGCTAAATCTGAGTAGAGGTAGTCTCAATCATGATGATCCCCTGGATAACACTCTTAGGAGCTAATTAAGCTAAGACTAGCTCAAGCAATAAATATAACTTTTTATAGCTTTTGTTTGTAGTATTTTGATAAAAATGTTGGTAAAAAATCCACAAATTTTACTATTCATGCACGCGGCAAAATATTTGAGAATCAAGGAAAAAAATGAAGAAAGCCAAACTTATGATGGGTGTGAGACTATTTCACATTTTTGTTCTTCCCTTTCACACACATTTTTCTCTTTTGTTCTCTCCAATTACAGAGCACCAAAGAAACAAATACAGATTGTCACCGTTGATGGCAATGGCAACATCAATTGATGAGATGCTGAGTAATATTGCGATAGGGATTTGAGTGGTTTATTAGGCATCTAGGAAGAGGAAATCGTCATCATGGACGACTGAAGTGGTCTTATCACTGACGAATTGACAAGACGATCTGCATTTTAGGAAGATAACAAAATTGAAAGCATCATTTTGCATTGGGGAAGGTCGTTCAACAGTTCACAATTCGTATCTAAAGCAAAAACTTGAACGTTTTTTAATCCCCTAATTTGTTTTTGAAAATCTGTAGTATCTAACCATCATTTCAATCAAAATTTCAGATGATGCTGATGGAACTCGTGACGATAATATTTGGATATCCTCCACATTGATCACCAATAAATTTGAAATTTCTGTCGTTCCAAAAGGTTGGGAAAGATCAATGATCTCGATCCAACCTCCATATGAACTGCGGATTGGCGTTGGTATGCGGTATGATTGGATGGTGGCCATAATTTTAATCTATAGGGAACCATATGAGGTCCACTTGGTGTGACTGCAAAGCTTTTTTGCTATTGTTGGATCATAAACGTGGAGCAGCACCTTGTCAACGTGAAAAGGGTTGATGGAACAGCTCTTGGAGAAAGAAGCTTGGATAGCCTCTTTGATCTCTGCCCAAGAATCGTGAAACTGATAACGGTCTGCAATCACCATTGAATACCAATCATGTTGGGGAAGGGGATGAACGGGAGTCGACTGCCTCAGTTGGGAGAGCTTTTCCACAGGGGGACAGCTTTGATGATTTTGGATCACCTTGCTGAAGGTTTTTTGCTTTTGGATGGAAGGTAAGGGTGCACTGGGAAAATCAGATATCAACGAGAAAAAGGAGAACCTGCCTATTTGTTGTCCTCCGATGGTGTGTAAAGCTTTGTGCGACCGGAATGATGTAGGTAGGAGATCTCCACGAAGAAGCCGTTCTTGTTATGTTTCACCAGCCAGAGAGTAGAATTCTCGTCAATACATTTCTGAAAAAGATATTGATTACAAGGATCCTTGTGCAAGACGTCAAAGGCAGATGCAAGCCATTTTAAAGCCGCCCAAGATAGACAAAACGAGAAGGAGGTGTTCTTCCCCTGTTCTGTTTTCCGAACGGAGGATCCACTTGTTTTCTCATCAAGATTGATGGAGAAAATTTTCCGATCAATGAGGATTGAACGGGAGGATGGTCTGGATAGGGAGGCGGAGAAGGCGGCAACCATGGGTAACAGTGAGAGGCTAACGGTTACAAATGAGGAGAGTGGAGGAGGACTGAGCCATTGAGCCGCAACATCCAAAGTAGGGATGGTAAAATTCCAACCCGACCCAGTGGGGAATCCTGTTTGACCGGGAACGGATTTAAACCTTGATTTGAGTCTCTGGTTGGGGACGGGGCGGGGACGGGGAGGGAATCTCCATCCCGTCCCCGACCCCGACCCCGATTTTTTTTAATTGTTAATAATAATAATAATAATAATATATTATTGAAATAGTAAGTTTCCGCTTTTTATTTTTTTTTTAATTTTAAAAATCTAACATAATAAGATTAATTTTTATTAATTTATAATAATAAAATATATATAATGTTTAATTTAAACAAACTATATGTAACAATAATACTAATTTCTTATAAAATTTACAATTTTAATATAAATATTAAATTTAGTTAATTTTAAATAATAAAAATAATAAAATAAAAAGTGAGGATTTTTCTGCAGGATGGGGACCGTGCATCTCTGCCCCGGTCCTTCCCTAATCCAAAGGGTAAAAAAGGAGATCACCCAAATACAATCAAAAGCAGAACCCAAAAAAAAAAAAAAAAAAAAAACACCAAAGGTGATTAAGGAAAGGAGAGAGAAATGTACGAGTGAGGTAATCTTAATATTACATCTTAGTTTATTGGTTGAAAGTTGAGCTTTAGAATGGGTGAACTTCTATAGTTTAATCCTTTTGTTACTAAAATGTCTAAACATCCAAGATTGTTAATAATTTGCATTCATATTTCTTAAAGTTCAAATTTTAGAAACTCGAGTGAAATATTTATAGATAAGGACTACCTAGGATTCTTCTGATTGAATGATTGAAAAATGATCTCTTAGGCATTGATTTCACATAATGCTTTTTCCTATAAAACTACATCCTAATGTTTTCAAGGAAATATTTAATGATTGAAATATTTCTTAAGTATAATGGTTGAATTTTTAATTAAATTTTTTTTAAAAAAATAATAATAATTTAAAAGCTACTTTGAAGTTTTCAAAAATTGGCTTGGTTTTGAAATTTAGAGGTAGAAATAGTGTTTACAGGCTTAATTTTTAAAAACAAGAAACCAAAGACGAAATGTGGCCTAAGCTTTTATATTCCATTCTCTCCAATGGCTCTATTTTGCACCATGGTGTCAATAGAAATTGGGTTTAGAATCGTGAAGCTTTACGATTCCACTCTATTTTGTACCATTGCTCTATCGAACAGGTTCAACTCAACCTCACTCTAATGGGCCTCATCCTCCACTGCATGCTAACATCATCGAATTTGCCATTGTAGCAATTGAAACTGTCTGGCGAACCTCCAATGTTCACACAAATCAAACCCAATTACTTCTCCTATATGAATTAAAATATTTGACATCCACTCTACAATTAAAGAAATCTTTAAATGTTCACACACACCAATTCTAAACCTAGTTTTTGCTAACCACCTTAATTGGGCTTGGGCCTACCAATTTTCATACAGGATGGGAGATTTTAACAAAAGAAACCTCTTTAGAGGTTGACAAAGTGCTTTGAAATAATATTTGGCGAATATGCAGTGAGAGGAGGATGTGCTCAAGGGAGAAGGGTATTAAGGAGAAAGTAGGTGGAGTCCCTTTCACAAAAATAGAACTTGGACACTTTCGCCAAAGGGGTGATTGGAGAGAATCTCGGCCACAACATTCATCGTTTCAATAAGGTCTTCAATCCTGTTGTTGAATATCTTGATGATCTCCAAAGGATTAGACTCGACCACTAGATGGGGGTAATTAGATCTAAATCTAACGAAAATGCTCCTAAGACTTTCCATAATAGCCAACCCTTCGAGTGCTTTGATTGGTTATTAGTGATGGATTGCATGATAGCTTGCTCCAATAGAGTCCCCATAAAGCCACAAATGATCCAAACTTGAATTTCATGAGTTGTTACAATATATTTTATGATGTGGGACGTCTTTATTACATGTTGGATTCTAGATCAGTGTAGTGACAATTACCCTCTACCAGTAGCTATGTCACTATGATTCTACATCTTCAGGGTCCACCAAATAAGTATGTTCGTGTACTTTTGGATCCACTAGACATGTATGAGTATATCTCACTTACAATAGGATGTGTATAATTATTTGCTTAGATGACCTCTATGTTTAGCTTTGGTACACTCTATGAAGCATAGATACTTCATGTGAGACAAAGAATCAGTATCAGACACGTATCGGATACCGATACTTTCAGACACTTCTCAGATACGTATTTGACACGCGATTTAATGTATCTATTTCTATGCATACTCTTTTTTAAGAAAAAAGACAAATAACTCATCTAATCTTCCCAATCTAAAATTAGGCAACCTATTTAAAAAGCTCACTACTCGAGTCCAAAACTAAAAGAGAAAAAAAAAATAACGGACCAAACCCTAGAGAATCATCTAATCTCTATCTTCACATTTGAATACCCACAAAGTCCACCAAAATATAAACCATTTGGACATCTTCAACAATAAGTTCTTCGTTTATCTTCATACTTCTTTTTTGCAATATGAGTCACTTTTCTATTGCATTTTATTAACTATTGTACTTCAACATCTTAGATGTTGCTTTTTTTGTATTGTATTTCAGTGTTTTGTATTTTATTTTGTGCTATTGTTATTAACTTGTATGCTAAATTTATCTATATCCTAGATTTTTTTAAAGAGAAAAATGTATCTTCAACGTATCAGTATCCTCGTTTCTTAGAAATATATATAAAAAAAGGACGCATCCTTAGACGTATCCATATCTAAGTTTTTTTTAGAAATTGACGAATCGTCGTATCCGATCATATCCGTATCGTGTAGCCGTATTTGTGTATGTGCTTCATAGGGTACACTAGTTAGATTCTACTAGTTATAAACACTTAGTTGCTTGTTATTGCATAGCTTGACTCTAGCAATGAGATTACAACTAAGTATTTAAAATACTCATTCTTTTCTTAAATATTTTTTTTTTATTTCAGGTACGAGAAGTAATGTATCAAGTACTTGATGAGGAATTTTGTTGATGGTGCCATGGGACAACCTTTACCGCTTCTGCTTAGTATCAGGTTTCCTAGATGTTTTGAATATTTTCATGAGAACTGTTGAGTTTGGTAGTTTTAAATTTCAATTTTTCTTTTTAATTTAAATTTTTAAGGATCTTGAACTAAAATTTTGTTTTAGATTTTCTATAGGGGGGTTTTTATATATAGGAAAATGGGCCATATTATTCACAATTTATAAAATAAAATGTCCGAAAATTCGTTAGCAGCCTAAAAAATCAAGTCAAATACCAAAAAAAGCCCAGCCCACACGCAAAAAACGTGAAATCCATGCGATGACCCAACTCGATCCACGATTAATTGGAAATCATGTGATTTTCTCCATGCCTTTCCAAGAAATTTTCCCTCCAATGCAAGCTGATGCTTCATCTCCATTTCCTGTTCCTATGCATTTCTATCAATCAAAATCGAATTCCTCTCTATCGTTCTTCTTCTTCTTTTTTCATCGTTGTTGCTTCTTATTTTTCTACATCCGATGTTGTTGCATCTTACCCCTCTTCCTCTTCTTCTTCTTAATCCTTCTTCCACTGTTGTTGTTCTCCTTCTTCATCTTTTTGCTACTGCTACCGCATCTTTCTTCTATCACTAACAACTCTTCAAGGTATAGCTCTTTTATTTTCTTCTTATCAATTTATCAATTATTATAGTTATTAAGCCTAATTTTTGTTTAATGGTAATACCTATTAACCCTATTTTGTGTAGAGGTGGTAAGCAACATCAAAAGGAAGACAGGTAAAGGGGAATCATCAAACAAACCAAAGAAGATAAAAACTCAAAAGAAGGAACAAGAGAAAGTAAAATTGAAGGTATAAAGGAACATGTGATAGACGGTGATAGCGCTCTATCACTATCTATCACTAATAGAGAGTGATAGACCGCTGATAACATGTCCATCACAGATAGGTATCGAAAGTGTTCTATCTCTATCCATCATTGATAGAAAGTGGTAGATATGATTTCATTATTGATATTTTGCTTGTTTGCTTGTTTGCTCAATGATAGATATACTTTCTTAGATATGTTTGGATAGGGGCTAGTTATTGGATTGTATACCGTTAGTGTTTTGATATTTGTTTTGTTTTAAGTTTAGTTGCTTATAGGATTGATTTCATGGTTTAGTCATGCTAAAGAAGTACAAGTTTCATTATCGCTGTCTATCGCTAATAGACAGGGATAGAAGTTTTCTATCAATGTCTATCACAATAGACATTCTATCAGTATCTATCTGTGATAAACATTTAAAGTATTTTATAATTGTCTATTATTGCTAATAGTTAGTATTGAAAATAGGGTGTTAGCCCTAGGGGAAATTTTGTCTTTTTATTATACTCTAGAGTTTCCCTTTTTTCTATTTAAACATGTAGCCTTTGTGTATCTGATGTATCAAATCATCATAAGAAAAACTCTATATCGTGGTTTTTTCTCCTTGTATTAGAGTTTTCCACGTATCCCTATGTGTGGCCTCTTTTTCCTTCTCTTTCTATTTTTCATCATGGTATCAAAGAAAGGAGATGAAACTCCGGCCGCCATTGAGGAAAATCAAACAGGAGAAATACAAGTGCCATCTGGCCCCACAACCATGGATATTGCAGTTATCATACAAACAGCCATAGAACGATACTTCTAGACAATCTTACCGTGTCTTCATCAGTCGATTGGAGCAGCCCAACCCAGAGGACAGGTAGCCGGCTGGGTAAAAAATCAATAGACCCAGCCAGCTGATTGGATCGACCACCAAACGACAGACATAGAGGCGATGGCACACCAAACGAGATCGCAACTTCGCGCCAACCATTCCACGACCAGCAACCAACTGATCACGTAAACTCGCGTCGATCCTTCCACGAGCGATAGCCATCTGATCGAAGACAGCAACCATTCATCCGGCGCCTACCCAATCGAATCTTTTTGGACTGGCTTCAGTCAAGCACAGTCGTTCGATCATCCTCAACCATCGCTCGGTTCCAGCACAGACTTCCGTGCGCAAGCCCAAGTGTTCGGCTCCAGCTCTGCCATCCCAGCCAGCCACAATGCTTCAGACCCAAGCCATCTTCTTTGCAGTTGCGCCTATAGATTTCCCTATTCTAGTCGCGATGCCTTATTTCCAACCAAGAGTGGGTAGTGGTTTCAACCAAGGAATTCCTATGGGTGGCAGATTGGAGATGGGTGAATCATCTTCGTCATATCTGAAACAAAAATTTGATTATATCCAGGAACAGTTTGCTCAACTTTAACTCCAGATTAAACAGCAGAATGAGTCAGTTCAGCAACAGATGGCTACCCTCGGAAAGGTTCTTGGAGCTACCTCTAATGGTCGATCAGAACTCCCCTCTAGTCTACTAGCTTACTCAAGAAGCTCGGTAACCTCTTAGCCAACAAATTTATTTTCTGGTGTAATAGGAAATTCTGCTAGTTGTATTGTAAGGGAGAAATTAAATGGTCATAATTAGTTTTCTTGGTCTCAATCCATAAAAATAGCCCTCGAAGGTCATCATAAATTCGGATATCTGACAAGTGAGATATCAAAACCGAGATTGGGTGTTCCTCAAGAACGTATATGGAAGGGAAAAGACTCCCTATTGTGATCTATTCTAATGGGGAGTATGGAGCCTCAAATTGGCAAACCCCTACTATATGCAGCCACTGCACGGGTCATTTGGGAGGTTGTGCAGAAATTGTACTCCAAACGGCAGAATGCTTCCTGGCTTTATACTTTACGCAAACAAGTCCATGAATGCAAGCAGGGAACAATGGACGTTACAACATACTTCAACAAGCTATCTCTTGTCTGGCAAGAAATGGACCTATGCCGAGAGATGGTCTAGAGTTGTCCGTGTGGGGGAGTCTTACATTACCAGTCTGAGGAGACCGACCGAGTTTATGACTTTCTAGCGGGGATGAATTCTAAGTTTGATGCGGTAAAAAGTCGGATACTGGGAACCCGTCTGACACCATCCCTAATGGAAGTTTGTTCTAAAGTCCGCCTTGAGGAAGACAAGTCTAGTGCTATGAATAATATACTGGTTTCGCCAACTGACTGTACTGCATTTAAAGCATCAGGTTCTACTAATGATAAGCAAAATGGTAAGCCAACTTCAATATGTGAACATTGTAAGAAACCCTGACACACTAAAGATCAATGCTGGAAGCTGCATGGCCATCCACCGAATGGTAAACGACGTCAGTCAGGGTCTGGACGAGCACTGGTAGGTGAATTGGCAACCGGAGGACCTCAACCTCAAAATCAGAAGACCAATCAGAGTAGCTCTAGTATAGTGGGTGTAAGTATGATCGCCCAGTCAGGTACTTTTCAATCTTTTGATCTCGTTAGTATAACTGGTAGCAAGCCGTGGATTCTAGATTCAAGAACTACAGACCACTTGACTGGTTCTTCCGACCAGTTTCTTTCATATCATCCAAGTGCTAAGAATGAGAGGATCAGAATTGCTGATGGGTCCTTCGTGTCAGGTCATGCTTGTCCAGGGCCTGTTGCCTGTGGCCGCATGCCCAATCCAACCCTCTTTTATCATGCTTTCATGTTATGTATTTCATTAGTTAAGTTAGTTTGCTTTGCTTGTACTTTTGTTGTAAGTGACCGCTCGCCCTTTTGCATATGCAAGGGTGCCAATTGGCTTTTTGTTCAGAATACACTATATGGGGATAAGACTAACTATCACTTCCCCATACTCGGAGTAGCATATTATAAAGCGTTGTTGCTCATTGCTTTCTAACCTACTACAATTTTTCTCTTCTTTATTCATACATTAAAAAATGCTTGCGAAAACCTTTTTTTCCAAACCCATTTTTCCTAAAACAGGGGTGGAGGTTGCGAGAGGTACCCGGTGTGCCATCAGCGTTCCGTATTTGAATTAACTGACTTGCTTATGAGCAGAAACAAGTGCCGCACAATCGCTAAGGGAAGCTTTTGAAAGTGCGATTGTGATAGTTGGTATATGAATCAGGGTTGGCTTACAGAAGGAAAAATTAGTAAACATGTCAAAGAACTTAAACAAGTCCCATGTGGACAGGCTGGTAGAGATGGAAGAGCAAATGTTGAACAAGTCACTGATAGTATTCGTTTCTTGGAAACTCAATTGTCGAGAAAGCCGATGGAATTGATGCGAGTTGGCCACCTAGACGGGTTACCCGTCAGAGAATTGATGATGAGGGTGGAAACCCTAGAGACAAAAGTTGCACGATTCGACAGTTTTGAGCGTGGGGATAGTTCAACAAGATCTATTGCCCACATAGAGGAGCGCATCGAAGAGTTGGACGGCTCCCAGAAAGTAATAATTTAGATGGTAACTGATCTGTCAAAAGATTTTCGATCGGTCCTTGACGTCGTCAGAGCCAAGATTGCGGATGTAAGAGCGAGGGTAAATCTCACCATCTGAGCTGTAGGAAACCAAGCCCCATCTGGGGGAGCAATTCAAGTGAGCAGGATAAAAATCCCAAAACCAAAACCCTTTTATGGGGTGCGGGAGGCGAAGGCTTTAGAGAACTTTATCTTCGAACTTAAGCAATATTTCGAGGCGACGAACATCATGACAGAGGAGTCGAAAGTCACGCTGGTGATCATGCATCTAACTAAAGATGCAAAACTGTGGTGGTGATCACGATTTGCGAACATGCAAGAAGGGTGTTGTACGATAGATACCTGGGATAAATTGAAACAAGAACTTCGTTTGTAGTTCTTTCCTGAGAATTTTGAGATTTTGGCCCGACGAAAACTCCAAGAGTTGAAACAAGAAATTTGCGGGACTTATGTTAGATATATGTGACATGTCCAAGAAAGACAAAAGTTTTATATTTTGTCGAAGGGTTTAAATCGTGGGCAAAGTCGAAGCTGTATGAACAGAGAGTACAAGACCTCTCTTCTGCCTATGTGGCAGCAAAACGATTATATGACCTTAACACAGACTCTCAAGACGCGAGGAAGCAACCAACTTCATCAAATGGTGGGAATAGAAACAGTTATTCAAGCCCTCCTAGACCTGGAGGAGGAGAAAACAAGCCACGTTGGCCTCAAGCTCAAAAGACAAGGCTGAGAAAGGTGAACCTGAAATTGAGTCGGCCATAGAGAGTGAAAACCCCAGGATAGGGGCGTTGAAATTCTTGTCTACGCTCCAAAAGAAGATTGGAGAGACGAAGGAGTCGTTGGAGAGAGGACTCATGTATGTGAATGCTTGAGTCAACTAGAGATCGGCTAAGAGCACCATGGTCGACTCTTGAGAAACCCACAATTTCATGACTGAAATAGAGGCCCGTCGTCTGAACTTAACCTGGAAAAGAGAAGCAAGGAAGATGAAAGCCGTGAACTCTGCAGCCCTGCCTATTACGGGAATAGCGAAGAGAATGCCAATGAAGTTAGGGGACTGGAAAGGCCTTGCTGACTTCGTAATTGTTAAGATAGACGATTTTGACGTAGTGTTGGGGACAAAATTCTTACTCGAACACAAAGTTATACCGATGTCCCTCACCAAGTGTCTAGTAATTGCTGGATCTATGCCCACCGTGGTTCAAGCCAGTATCAAACAGCCGAACGGTGTAAGAATGATCTCAGCCCTCCAACTGAAAAGAGGCCTTGCCCACAATGAACCCACGTTCATGGCCATTCCGATTGAATCAGTTGAGACTGTAGAAGAGAAAGTCCCCCGGACATCCTGTGTTTCCTTGAAGAGTATCTCGATGTTATGTCCGATAGTTTGCCTCCACGAAGGGGGATTGACCATGAAATCGAGTTGCTACTACGGGCAAAGCCGCTCACCAAGAATGCATATCGTATGGCCCCACCATAGTTGGCCGAACTCTGAAAGCAGTTAGACAAGCTATTGAATGCAGGGTTTATTAGACCAGCAAAAGTCCCCTATGGGGCTCAGTGTTGTTTCAAAAGAAGAAAGACGGAAGCCTTCGGCTATGCATTGACTATCAAGCTTTGAACAAGCTCACTGTTCGTAACAAGTACCTCCTTCCTATCATCACAGACTTATTTGATTGGCTTCATGGCTCCAGATATTTTTCGACACTGGACCTACGGTCGGGGTACTATCAGGTTCGAATTGCTGAAGGAGACGAACCAAAGATGACCTGCGTTAGGAGGTATGGGGCCTTCGATTTTTTCGTGATGCCCTTTGGCCTTACTAATGCTCCGACAAATTTCTGTACACTGATGAATCAGGTGTTTCATGAATAACTCGAAAAAATTTTCGTAGTATATCTAGACGATATCGTGGTCTATAGCACCTCAATGGAAGATCACCGGTATCATCTCCAACTTGTCTTCGAAAAATTGAGAAAGAGCCAACTATACGTAAAGAGAGAGAAGTGCTCCTTTGCTCAAGAGCGCATAAATTTCCTTGGCCACATGATTGAATGTGGTCGGATAGGCATAGAAGAGGGTAAGGTGTCTGCTATCCGAGATTGGAAGGTGCTGACATCCATTACAGAATTACGATCTTTCCTCAAACTAGCCAATTACTATAGACGGTTCGTAGAAGGATTCTCCAGAAGAGCAGGACCATTGACTGAGTTGTTAAAGAAAGATAATCATTGGAGTTGGACTCCTAAATGTCAAGCCACCTTCGAGGGGTTGAAGAAAGTAATGATTGAAGGATCGGTCCTTAGGATTGCCGGCGTGTCCAAACCTTTTGAAGTTGAGGTAGATGCTTCTGACTTTGCATTGGATGGTGTTCTCCTTCAAGACGGGCACCCCATCGCGTATGAAAGTAGAAAACTAAATGATGCGGAATGAAAGTATGTTGGCTTCGAGAAAGAGATGTTGGCAGTAGTTCATTGCCTGAGAGCCTGGAGACAGTATCTCTTAGGGGCCAAATTCATGGTCAAAACAGACAATGGCTCCATTTTCCACTTTTTTCAATCTGCCGAAATTATCGTCAAAGCAGGCATGATGGCAGGAGTGTTTGGCAGAATTTGATTTCCAGTTTAAGCATAGACCGGGGAAAAGCAATCAAGTGACTAACGTCCTTAGCCAGAAGAGTGAGCATGTGGCCCTGTATATGCTCGCGCATCTGAAAGCAAGTATTAAGTGGAATAGTGCGTGAAACTGTCAAGGCACACTTGGTAAACGATACATCGCCTCAAGCCATTATGCAGTTGGCCAAAGAAGGGAAGACATGCCAATTTTGGGTTGAAGACGACCTACTATACACCAAGGAAAACAGCCTCTACATTCCCCGATCTGGGGAGCTACAAAGATCACTGATGAAAGAGTATCATGACACACCATGGGTAGGACATAATAGTTGGCAGAGAACTTATGCGCTGTTAAAACAAGGTTACTATTGGCCGAGCCTTCGAGACGACATCATGCAATTTACCAAGAATTGCCTTGTCTGTCAATAAGATAAAGTCGAAAGGGCAAAATTAGTGGGTCTATTGGAGCTTCTACCTGTGCCCTCTAGACCGTGGGAGAATGTGTCCCTCGATTTCATCATCCACTTACCCAAAGTTGGAAAGTTTGAATCGATCCTTGTTATCATCGACCGATTCTCAAAACATGCCACATTTATTCCAACACCGAAGATGTGTATAGCTATAATGATTGCCCAATTTTTTTTTCAAACACCGTGAAATCATTGGGTGTCCCCGCAAGCATCGTTAGTGATCGTGATGGGAAATTCATTGAGACCTTTTGGACGGAATTGTTCAAGATATTAGGATCTACGTTGAATATTTCCTCCACCTACCATCCTCAAACAGACGGCTAGACTGAACACTTTAACAACATGCTCGAAGAATATTTGTGTCACTTTATCGACGCTAGACAGAAGAAATGGGTTCAGTTGTTGGATGTTGCTCAGTTCAGCTTTAAGAGTCAGCAAAGTTCCGCAACTAGAAAGACGCCCTTCAAGATAGTATGCAACAGACGACCACTCATGCCACTTGTAACGCTGGAAATTTTGTTTTATTTCTTACTTACAGCATATGAACAAACATGAATATGGATGAACGAACAACAAGCTCATGTTGCCATAAACTTGATGACGTAAAGATGGACATGGAATGTGGATGCTGTGTTATGCAATACTACTTCTAAATATATGTGTTGTCAACTATATGCTTGTAGTATGCTATGGAATAATGCGTTGTCACAAGTTTCCTTGCGCGAAAACCAAATATAATTACAACGCAAGTTTCTCAGAGTAATCCTAGGTCGAACACAGGGATTGTTTTCATTAATGTGTTACTTTTGTGATATATGCGACCGGTTTTACAATTAATAAAATATTTGGTTTGTACATGAATTTAAATTGCGATAAACATAAATTACATTGATAAAATAAAAGTGCGATAAAAGTAAAGTCTTAAAATATTATGATACAAGATACAAGATTCATGATACATGATACTGAGTTCGAGACTGACTGTGAAGTTAAACAAAGGATCGTGGTATGCAATGGCAAGTCTTTATGTATGAATCAGAATTAGAAAGAATAATTAGTAAAAACATCGCAAGTTTGTTAATTGCGTTAAAGATGTAACTAAGGTTCCACTTTCCCTTGGCGTACACCTCTCGGTGATCGGCCGCGTTCCCATATCTTTATGGTGAAACAGGGATGAACGTGATGAACGCAAGGTTGCTTCCATCTCTGGAAGTACTTTTCGCTTTAGTTAACGCATTCTTCCAACCCTCTCTTGATAAGCGGAATGGCATCCTTACTTCTGCTCTCACAGGTGAAGATGTCATCTAGCATGCTTTAGCTAAACAAAAATTACTTCCTTAACACAGATTAATTTACTTGCTTAATTCTTATTAATTACCCAGGGAATTAAGAAAACATCATGGAGAAAGTGAATCATGGATGAATGAAAATAGACAGAGAGATGATGATAGAAATGATCATAACAATTAATACTAAGATTAAGCGTATGATACATGGTGTGAATGATAGAGTAAAGAAGATGAGTACAAGTGATGAAAACGAGATGGAAACAAATACATAAGAGTGTCAACGTCTTGACACAGATCTAGACGGAGGTTTTGCTTGTCGGCATGTGGACTGGATGAAGAGAAGAGTTTCCCTCTCCAGCTTGCTCGTCTGGTAGAAGTGACCTTCGTATAGAGCTTCAACGGTAGGGTTTGAAAGGATTCTTTGCCCGGAGACTCAACTCTTGGCCTTGTCTCTTGATTATCCCGGATCTACTCTGATCAATCGATTATCCGGATTTACTCTGATCAATCGCTCAACCAGTCTCTCTCTCAGATCAGTATATATACATATCAATTCTCTCGTATCCAGTATATCTTTTCAATGGAATTGCAGAAGCTATTTATAGGCAAAGCTTTGACTCTTTGCATTGTGGTCCCCATTTTATTGTTAAGGCAGTTCCTGAAATGGTGGAGTGAATATTCCTTCTGTTACGCAATCAATCTCGTCAGTAATGCACAATGGTCAGCTATACACGCGTCAGAATCCTCCGCAATTGCATTGCTCTTTACATCTTTGATCGTTTGCCTGTATGCGATGTTGTTTTTTATTACCGCATGTGGTTGAGATTGTGTTAATCCTTTAGCTCTTGATCGATTGTCGCATGCGCCATCATTGCGTTGATCGTCTCTTCATTATTGATTGACGGATGCAAGGCGACGTAGATGCGTTGTTCATTTTATCTTTGAGCCATGAACACATGTTGTGACTTGATTTCATGCAAAATATACTTGAAACATTCTTTTCTACCATCGCAATGGCGTTAGTGGGTGTATTGACGACAATTTATAATTCTCGCATTTCTTAGCCAATTTCCATACTATTAACGCAACTTTTCTTCCTTTTGACCGCAATATCTAAATAAAACATTATAAATAACTTGTATTTCTACAAGTTATCATACCCCCAAATTTAGATATATGCTTGTCCTCTAGCATATCTTCTACTAAGGCAACATTTCTAAATTCCTATCCTAAATTTTGCGTCGATTGGTTGCTCCGAATGCTCCACCTAGGCAACATTACTCAACAACACAATTTCTTTCTATCCTTGATAATTCATAATAAATCCCTACTTTATTCTTCTATACAACAAATTTCTACTCAAAAATGCTTTTCTAGTTTTAAAAAGAATGTTTACCTCTTCTTGTAAAAACAACTCGATGTGTCTAGATGCGGTGGTCAAATTTTCGTCATTCATTTAGAGACTGTTGATCATGTTACACTCTTCGTTTTGGCTTGTTTCCACCGGTGTCATGCGAACATCCAACTACAGTTGTGTGCCAATCTCAAATTTAACTCTTGAATTTCAGCTAAGTATAACTTTTGCTGGTCAGAGGAGTTGTCTCTTATATTCTTTTATTTTTCTTCTTCTCATTTTTTTTCATATTGCGTCGTTCTTGGAAACCCACCTTCGTTTTGGCTTGCTCCCACGGGTGTCATGCGAACATCCAACTACGAACAAGTTCCTTTCACAATTTAACTCGTATCAGGTTGGGATTTTTTTGGGATTTCCCTTGCGCTGCCATTGGAGTTTTGTATGAATTTTTTTTTTATGGAAATGAACGCATTTTTCTTAATGATCGCATTTACTTGATCGCATCTGCTCAAACCTTCCCCACCCCCAAATTTAGAGATGCGCAAGGTTCTCATTGCGTTGTTTGGATAGAATAGACAAACACTTAAACAAAATTTTGAAAAGAAGATTTGAGCAGAATTTTGAAGGATAAAAGGTAAAATAGTGCTATAGCCACGAATTAACTAAGTGTTAGTCAGAAAATACAAAGTGTGGAAAATGCTACTAAGTGTATGCATATAGCTCATCATGGCAGCGTAATGAATAACGCAAAATAAAAGATCAAGAATATCACAAATAATGATAAAGGATGATAAAAAAGAGGCTAAGGCATATGGAAGGAATTGCTACTCAGTTGTATTAAAAATTCACCAAGTATATAAGGAATTACAAATAACGCAATACAAAATTTTATCATGTACAAAGAATCAAAGAATTAGTAAACAATGAATGAAGTAAAAATAAAAGAATGACCGCAATAAAAAAAATTGTAAAGTTATTGAGGAGGAGGAGGTTCCGGTGGAGGATTCTGATGAGGTACGTGAGGAGCTTCTTCGAAATGCAGATGTTGCTGAAGATGCGGAGGCACCATGGGACCATGAAGATAGGCAGTCAAGAAGTTGAAATATTCATGGTTGCGCTCCACTACTTGCCTTCGGTTCAGGTGGATCACATAGATGTTGCGTTGAATATTGATCATCACCTGCCTTGTCATAGCAGCATTGCGTTACAAGTCTTCGACTCGCTCGTTTACCTCATTTATTCTCTGGCAGAAAAAGTCTTGTTGTTGGGAGAGAAGGGACCGCATATCTGCTAGTTCAACAGCTAAGGAGGCGATGGTGGGTTGTGCCTACGATGTTTTGCCATCATCGTTTTGGGGTTGGGCAGAAGTGCCTTCACCCAAATCGCGTGGTTCATCAACATGCGGCGGTGGAAGGGAAAGTTGCGATGATGATGAAGGTGAGGATGGAGTTATTAGATATGCGGTTAGAGAATCAGAGGCAAGGAGAAGGTTGGTGAAATGTTCGGGAAATGAGGGAGAAGGTTCTGCAGGAGGGCTTGGAGGGCGAATTATCAAAGGCAAAGGGTCCAAGGTTTCTTGATCTTGCGTTGATGCCTCTTGTACTTTTTCCTTTCCTTTGTCGTCCTTGTGTTGTTTCTTTGGCTTTGGTTGCTGCGATGCATTTAAGTCAATCATGGGCCTTTTTGGTGGAAGTTCGGGGCAATGTAAGGAATCTTTGAGAAGCATTCTCAAAATTTTGACGTTGATGAGACCATGTACTCTTGGCATTGGTTCTTCTTCAATACCCACACCTAGTGAGAGGCATAGGCTTGAGATTATCCAAGGAAAGAAATATTGGCCTCTTATGTGCCCCATAAAACCTCGAATTTGTCTTGCGATCAACTGACCCACGTCTATTGGAATGTCACGTGCGATGCAGTATGTGGCCATGACTCTATCCCTCAAAATTGTTTTGTCATGGGAAGTCGGGATGAGTCGTCGTTTCACCAAATATACCCAAAGTCGCGCTTCTGGAAGCAATCTCTTGGATGCCAGGGTTCTAATGCCTTTTAAGGAAACCGACCACTGAGTGCCCGATTGCATTAATACCCTTAGCGCATCTTCCATCTGCTCTTCTGTGGTATCATCAATGATTCTATTACCCGACGTATCCGAGATGTCCTTCATCTGATATAATTCATTAATGTCCTTTGCGCTGAAAAGCACCACTCCCCCTTTCATGGTCACCGCATCTTTGGTGCCATAGAGCCGTCCATTGTAGAAATCACGCACTACCTTTGGAATGACGATGGATGGGCACTGGCAAAATGTTCCCCATCCATGCTCCAATATAATGCTTGTGATCAAGTTCGGTAGTGGTGTTGGCGCAGGGAAGAAACCCATCTCCATCATCATATCATCATTTTCTTTCTTCCTTGATGGTCGTCCCTTAGCCAACGCAGACTCACTGCTTTCTACAACTGATTTGCCCTTCTCTTTGGTCAATGCAAGGCGGGATTTTTGCTTTTGTTTCCTTTCCCTTGCCTTGCATTGATCTTCCTTCTCCTACTCTGCAATTTCTTTTCCCTTCTTCTCTCTTATGCGCTAAACGTTTGCTCGACGCTTTTTCTTCTTCCTCTTTTCTTCTTCCTCTTCTCTCATTTCTTTCTCAAATTCTCTTTCGAACTGCTCTGAGGCCAACAAAATGCGTTGTTCTTCCTCGAGCCTTTTTCTTTCCTCTTCTGCCTATATCTTATTGTTGTAGCACACCTTCTCATCGTGTAAATTTTTCCTTCTACTACCTTCTGCGATGATTTTCTGTGCCCGCAATATTTTCTCTTGCTTTTCTTCCTCCGCTTTTCTTCTCCTCTCCTTCTCTTCTAATGCTTCTTGCAAAATTGATGGGTAAATTGTTGACCCTTGCGGCGTATTCTCCTTGCGACGCCGCATCAAGGGGGTAATGTCTGTATCTTCTCCATCATCAGTCGTAACCAATCTTACTTCGGTTGTTTCCTCCTCGGGTTGCGCTGATTCTCTCAGTTGCATTGACTCCTCTTATCCCTCCTTATAGAGGTGGATTCTCAGTCCAGTTTTGGGCTTTCAGCTCTCTTTCCCCTCTCTTCCTCCTTCTTCAGGCGCCTCTCCTCCCGCCTGTGTTCCCTCTTCTCATCCGTCCTCCTTTCCTTCTTCTTGATTGGATGGGCTTCCTCATCTCCTTCAGCCCTCTTCTCTTTGATCTTCTTCTTCTTTTTCTTCTCTTCAGCCACTTCAGGTTGCTTCTCTGTCGCCGCTTCTTCCAAACCGACCCTGATGGGTCCCTCATAGGATTCTGCATTAGCAGTTTCCTTAGGATCCAAGATTGCCAGAGCACTTCTCCTTGATGCTTCCTCCATCTTCTCCTCCGAAGGCAGTGGCTAGTTCACAATCCCAGCTTCTAACAGTCCTCTTTTTTTCTCCATGTTACTGAGTATACTCCCAAACACCTTCTTATAGTCCCTTCTCTTCTTTTCAATTTCAGAGGAAAATGTTGGGAGTGAGGTACTCTCTAAGCTCTACCCCTTTTTAAACTGGAGTGGTACGGCTGCTACAGGTTTTTGCCGAGGTTTTCTGATGACTAGAGGGATGGTTTGTGGTTGAGCTGTGAGACGACGGCTTGTCGCGAGGATTTCCACCTCTCGAGTAGTGATTTGGGTTGACGAGGGTGATGAGGGTGATGAGGGTGAAGAAGATGGTTGGTCGACCATGGATGAATTGAGCAAGAAAGCTGGGAAATACTTAGGGTTTTAGGAAGAGAGTAAGTTTGGTATGCAGAGGCGATTTAGGGTTTTCTGGTTGCAAAGAGATTCAAATAAACAACCTAAAATGGAGGAGATGGAATTTATAGGTTGGGCCTTGCTGGGCCCAACACGAATTCTTCGGTGGCAGGCCTCGAGTTACTCAAAAAGCCTGTCGCCGCACACCTCACATTTATGAATTTGCAGAGACGTACGTCCTTTCAACTGCGAATTCATCATGTCCTTGGAAGCCTAAGCGATTGGACTTCTCAATTTGCAAAAAGAATTTTTTTTTTCTTTGGTGTTTTATTCGGATAGGTGCAAGGTTAAGAATTAACACAACGCATCCATCAACGCAAATGCATTTTTGCAGAGGACGGGCAACAATGCATGTATCCTCGCAACACACCCCTTAACTCAACACATTTCTGAAGGACGGGCGCACGGTATTTCTACTGGCGCAACACTACCTCAACATCGTGCATTTTCGCTAAGGACGGGCAAAGAATACATACGAGTGCAACACACCCCTCAGCGAAATGCATTTGAGCTGGATGAGCGCAAAGTGTATCTGGTTGGTACAAGATGCACCCATCATCGCAATGCATACTGAATGTTGATCATTTTATTTTATTTTATTATTATTATTTCTTTTTTTTTCTTTCATCAACGCAAGTTACAAGGACTTTGCGGTATTAATTCTCTTCTTATTAAACAATCATTCGCCAAAATTTAAGGATAATGCATTTAAGACAGAAAAGTAAGGAAATTAAAGAAAGTACGAAAATTAACGCAAGTGAATTAAATGATAAATAAATTCATAAAGCAATAAAAACAATGTTAAAGAAGCATTAAATAACTAGATTCATAAAGCAATAAAGACAATAATTCAAAAAGCAAGTAAACATAGAATTGAGATATGGATCGGAAGACAATTTCCCATGATGAACGCAATCCACACCTCCGCAGGCGATCAAGCTTGCCTGCCCAATGTCAAGGACATTGTTCTCTTCCTGGTCTCATCTCGCAATGTATACGGGGAGAGAGATGATCTACTTCCTTCGGGAATCACACCAGTTATGGAGAATGCGTTGCACATTTCTCAACCTTTGCATTCTCCACAACCGTAGGTCTTGAAATTCTGGCACTTAATCTGATTCTGATGTGCTCCTGCGCAAAAAGTACACCTAATCTCTGGGTCAGCTTAGAATTTCTGGATCACTCCAGTACTCATAAACCGTCAGCCTACTCTTCACGATAAACAGAAAATACAAAGAGATCTGTCCTGCACATACTACAAAAGTACTCAACACTAACCGTTACCAATCCCCAGCAATGGCACCATAAACTTGTATCGCTAGAAATGTTGTTTTATTTCTTACTTACAGCATGTGAACAAACATGAATATGGATGAACGAATAATAAGCTCATGTTGCCATAAACTTGATGACGTAAAGATGGAAATGGAATGTGGATGTTGTGTTATGCAATACTACTTCTAAATATATGTGTTGTCAACTATATGCTTGTAGTATGCTATGGAATAATGTGTTGTCATAGTTTCCTTGCGCTGAAACCAAGTATAATTACAACGCAAGTTTCTCAGAGTAATCTGAGGTCGGACATAGGGATTGTTTTCATTAATGTGTTACTTTCGTGATATATGCAACCGGTTTTACAATTAATAAAAGATTTGGTTTGTACATGAATTTAAATTGCGATAAACATAAATTGCATTGATAAAATAAAAGTGCGATAAAAGTAAAGTCTTAAACTATTATGATACAAGATACAAGATTCATGATACATGATACTGAGTTCGAGACTGAATGTGAAGTTATACAAAGGATCGTGGTATGTGATGGCAAGTCTTTATGTATGAATCAGAAATAGAAAGAATAATTAGTAAAAACATCGCAAGTTTGTTAATTGTGTTAAAGATGTAACTAAGGTTCCACTTTCCCTTGGCATACACCTTTCGGTGATCGGCCGCGTTCCCATATCTCTATGGTGAACCAGGGATGAACGTGATGAACATAAGGTTGCTTCCATCTCTGGAAGTACTTCTCGCTTTAGTTAACGCATTTTTCCAACCATCTCTCAATAAGCGGAATGGCATCCTCAATTCTGCTCTCACAGGTGAAGATGTCGTCTAGTATGCTTTAGCTAAACAAAAATTACTTCCTTAACACAGATTAATTTACTTGCTTAATTCTTATTAATTACCCAGGGAATTAAGAAAAAATCATGAAGAAAGTGAATCATGGATGAACGGAAATAGACAGAGAGATGATGATGGAAATGTTCATAACAATTAATACTAAGATTAAGCGTTTGTTACATGGTGTGAATGATAGAGTAAAGAAGATGAGTACAAGTGATGAAAACGAGATGTAAACAAATACAGAAGAGTGTCAACGTCTTGACACAGATCAGACGGAGGTTTTGTATGCCGGCATGTGGACTGGATGAAGAGAAGAGCTTCCCTCTCAGGCTTGCTCGTCTGGTAGAAGTGACCTTCGTATAGAGCTTCAACAACGGGGTTTGAAAGGGTTCTTTTCCCGGAGACTCACCTTTTGGCCTTGTCTCTTGATTATCCCGGATCTACTCTGATCAATCGCTCAACCAATCTCTCTCTCAGATCAGTATATACACGTATCAATTCTTTCGTATCCAGTATATCTTTTCAATGGAATTACATAAGCTATTTATAGGCGAAACTTTGACTCTTTACATTGTGGTCCCCATTTTATTGTTAAGGTAGTTCCTGAAATGGTGGAGTGAATATTCCTTCTGTTACGCAATCAATCCCATCAGTAATGCACAACGGTCAGTTGTACATGCATCAGAATCCTCTGCAATTGCGTTGCTCTTTACATCTTCGATCGTTTGCCCGCATACGGTGTTGTTTTTTATTACCGCATGCGGTTGAAGTTGCATTGATCGCAAAGCTGTTGATCGATTGTCGCATGCGCCGTCATTGCGTTGATCGTCTCTTCATTATTTATTGACGGGCGCAAGGTGCGTAGATGCGTTGTTCATTTTATCTTTGAGCCATGAATGCATGCGGTGACTTGATTTCCTGCAAAACAGACTTGAAACATTCTTTTCTACCATCGCAATGGCGTCAGTGGGTGTATTGATGACAATTTATAATTCTCGCATTTCTTAGCCAATTTCCATATTATCGATGCAACTTTTCTTCCTTTTGGCCGTAATATCTAAATAAAACAGTATAAATAACTTGTATTTCTACAAGTTATCACCACATCTGGTAGACCATCCCTATGCAGGAAAAAGCCCTCATGCGCATAACTTCACCAAAGAGTGGAGTCAAACCTCTGAGATAGCACGCGCCTTCCTAGAGAAAGCGTCGAAGAGAATGAAGAAGTGGGCTGATAAGAAGCGTAGGCCCCTCGAGTTCCAAGTGGGGACAAAGTGCTAATCAAGTTACGACCAGAATAATTCCGTTTTCAAGGCCAAAAAGACCAACGCCTCATAAGAAAATATGAAGGACCAGTGGAGGTGATTGAGAAGGTCAGGAAAACCTCATATAAGGTTAAGCTACCCTCGTGGATGAAGATCCATCCTATCATCCATGTGAGTATTTTGAAGCCCTATCATCCTGACCACGAGGACAAGTAGCGTAACATGTTGATGCGCCTACCCGTCACGATGAAGAATTCAACTGAGAAGAAAGTCGTACGAATTTTGGACAGACGTACACGCCATATTGGAAGACCAACACAAGAACTGACGGAGTTCTAAGTGAAGAGGAAAGACCTCCCTGACGAAGAAATCAGTTTGGAACGCGCGAAAGACTTGAAGAATGCTGCTCCAGTGATCACTGAGTTCGAGCAGAGTCGATTGATAGGGATATAATTAAGTGGGGGAAATGTCATGGTCATGTTTGTCCAGGGCCTGTTACCCATGGCCGCATGCCCAATCCAACCCCCTTTTATCATGCTTTCATGTTATGTATTTCATTGGTTAAGTTAGTTTGCTTTCCTTATACTTTTATTGTAAGTGATCACTCGCCCTTTTGTATATGCAAGGGTGCCAGTTGGCTTTCTGTTCAGAATGCACTATATGGGGATAAGACTAACCATCACTTCCCCATACCCGGAGTAGTATGTTATAAATTCGTTGTTGCTTATTTCTTTCTAGCCTACTAAAATCTTTCTCTTCTCTATTCATACATTAAAAAATTTTTGCGAAAACCATTTTCTCCAAACCCGTTTTCTAAAACCGTTTTCCCTAAAACGAAGGTGGAGGTTGCGAGAGCTACTCGGTGTGCCATCGACGTTCCATATTTGAATTGGCTAACTTGTTTATGAGCGAAAATAAGTGTCGCACAATCACTAAGGGAAGCTTTCGAAAGTGTGATTGTGACACTTTGCCCCTGTAGCCGGGAAAGGTCGTTTGTCACCCTTTGAGGGTTTGGTTCTTCAGGATGTTTTGCATGTGCCTAAAATTTCTTATAATTTTTTATCTGTTAGTAAGATTACAAGGGATTTGAGATGTTGAGTTACTTTCTCACCTAATGTTGTTGTTTTTCAGGACCTGAACCCGGGGACGACGATTGACACTACCTGACATGATGGGAGGCTCTATTTCCTTATTGAAGATGCTTCATCTAGGATATGTGATAGAACTGGTTTACTTTCATCTTGTTTTTCTACCTCTGAAACTGATTATATGTTATGGCACTATTGTCTTGGACATCTTAGTTTCCATTATATGAAATATTTGTTTCCTCATCTATTTTGCACTATTAATCTTTCTAACTTGAATTGTGATGCGTGTGTCCAAGCTAAACAACCTCGTGTCTCACTAAAACCTTAGCCTTATAAGCCTTCCAAACCATTCACCCTCTTCCATATGATGTTTGGGGTCCGTCACCTGTTACTACTACCATTGGAAAATGGTGGTTTATAACTTTCATTGATGACCACACTAGATTAACTTGGGTCTTCCTCCTTACCGACAAGTCTGAAGCCACATCTGTTTTCAAATAGTTCTACAGTTCTATAGAAACCCAGTTTAATGCAAAAATCGCTATCCTTCATAGTGACAATGGTTGAGAGTTTTTTAATGATTCATTTAAGGAATTCTTAGTCTTTAAAGAAATTTTCCACCAGAGTTCATGTGTGTATACTCCTCAACAAAATGGAGTAGTCGAACGGAGAAACCGTCATCTTCTTGAAGTTGCTCGGTCTCTTATGTTGTCAACTTCTCTTTCGTCCTATTTGTGGGGAGATGTTGTTCTAACAGCAGCTCATTTGATAAACCAAATGCCTTCCCGAGTCTTAAAATTCCAAACCCCCTTAGACTGTTTCAAAGAGTCTTATCCTCATAATCGACTCATCCCTGATGTTTCTCTTCGGGTGTTTGGGTGTGTTGTATTTGTTCATACTCATGGTCCTAATCGAACAAAGTTTATCCCTCGGGCTCAGAAGTGTGTCTTTGTGGGATATCCTCTTCATCAACATGGGTACAAATGTTACCATCCTTCTTCCCAAAAATATTTTGTCTACATGGATGTGACCTTTTTCGAAGATCACCCCTTTTTTCTCCTTAGTTCTCTTCAGGGGGAGAATACTAGTGAAGAGACTAATTGGGGTCCGAGCCTGTCAGTCTTACCTGAACCTACTCTTGAACTGATTCCTAACATAAGTATCAACGAACCCATTCTGCCTACTGAACAAGTCCCATGGATCACGTACTATAGGAGGAATCTCATAAAGGAAATAGCGTCGCCTCTTACTTCTCTGGCTCCAGTTCATGAGTCAGAACGGATGTCAGTTCCAGGTACTAGTAATCCTATACCTGATAATGGTAACATTTATGTGGACAATGATGCTTGTGTTGAAAATGATGTGAGTAAAGACAAAGAAGACAATGACAGCACCAAGGACTGTAACGAGAATGTGATTGATACAACTGATGGTAGCTGTGAAAAACCTGTTCCAACAGAGAACATTGTTGATGGTGGAGGAGATCCCTTAGAAGATAAGACACATGAGCAAGAGGCTTAATGCAGTGGGGGAGTCAGAGGAGAAGAAAGACCATGATGCCTCTCTTGACCTCCCTATTGCCTTAAGAAAAGGTATGAGATCTTGCATGAAGTATCCACTACAGAGTTACTTATCTTATAGCAACTTGTCTCTCATGTTCAAAGCCCTCACTACAAGCCTAGACACAGTTACAATATCGAGCAGTATACATGCAGAAATAGAGATTCTCGAGTAGAGAGCTGCAACCATGGAGGAAATGGGGCACTTGAAAAAAACAACACTTGGGACCAGGTTACTCTTCCTAAGAGACACAAAGCAATTGGGTGCAAGTGGGTGTTTATCGTTAAATATAGACCTGATGGAACGATTGATAGGTACAAGGCCCAATTAGTTGCCAAAGGCTTCACTCAGACCTTCAGAATAGATTACTCAGAGACTTTCTTCCCAGTAGCAAAATTAGACACAGTTCGTGTTCTTCTCTCAATTGTGGTTAATAAAGACTGGCCTCTCCACCGGTTTGATGTGAAGAATGTCTTTCTTAATGGAGAATTAGAAGAAGAAGTTTACATGAGTCCACCCCCAGGGTTCGAGAAATAGTCCAATCACCGAGTATGTAAACTGAGGAAGTCCTTGTATGGGTTGAAACAATCTCTGAGAGCCTAGTTTGGCAGATTCACTACCTTTATGAAGTCACAAGGGTACAATCAGGGACACTTAGATCACACCCTCTTTACAAAGAAATCAGTATCCAGGAAAATTGCAGTTCTGATTGTGTATGTAGATGACATTGTTATTTCAGGTGATGATGCTTCAGAAATTAACTAATTGAAGAGGAAAATGGCTGAGAAATTTGAAATCAAGGATCTTAAAAAGTTGAGATACTTTCTCGAAATGGAAGTGGCTTGATCGAAAGCATTTCGATTTCTCAGTAAAAGTATACTCTGGATTTACTTAAAGAGACATGTATGACAGGCTGTAAACTAGTGGATACTTCTATGGAAGCTAATGCTAAACTCGATAACTTAAGTAACAGTGCTCTGGTTAACAAGGAAAGATATCAGTGGCTTGTTGGGAAGCTAATCTCTCTCTCTCATACCAGAGCAGATATTGTGTATGCGGTCAGTGTAGGTAGTTAGTTCATGCAGTCTCCTTACAAAGAACATATGAGAATAGTAGAGCGCATCCTGAGGTATTTAAAAATCTCTCCGGGCAGAGGGTTGATGTTCAGAAAGTCTGACAGATGGTGCATCGAGGCATACATGGATGCTGATTGGGCAGGCTTTGTGGTAGACAAAAAGTCGACATCTGGGTACTGTACATTCGTGTGGGGTAACCTTGTTACGTGGAGGAGTAAGAAACAAGGAGTTGTTGCCAGAAGTAGTGCCAAAGCTGAATAAAAGACCATGAATCTAGGAATATGTAAAGAAATTTGGCTTGAAAAAGTCCTAAGTGATCTTGATCAAGGCCATGACAGTCCAATGAAACTCTACTATGATAACAAAGCCGCAATAAGTATCGCAAACAACCCAATATAACAGGACAAAACGAAGCATGTGGAGATTGATAGGCATTTCATCAAGGAGAGACTTGATAGGGGCAACATTTGTGTTCCCTATATTCCTTCCAGTCAGCAGATTGTAGATGTTCTTACAAAAGGGCTTCCTAGACAGTTCTTTGACTCATGTATTAGCAAGTTTGGCCTCATTAATATCTACACCCCAACTTGAGGGGAGTGTTGAAAATAGGGTGTCAGCACTAGGGGCAATTTTGTCTTTTCACTATACTTTAGGGTTTCCCTTTTTCTATTTAAGCATGTAGTCTCTATGTGTCTGATGTATCAAATCATAATAAGAAAAACTCTATATCGTGGTTTTTTATCCTTGTATTAGGATTTTCCACGTATCCCTATGTGTGCCTTCTTTTTCCTTCTCTTTCTATTCTTCATTAATTAGGGAGAGTGATAGTCAATGATAGCCTTATATCATTGGAAAAATATCACTTTCTTATAGATAATTGCTAATAGTTGTATTTTTAAACTGGCAAAACAAGAACATCAAATAATAATGCAAGACTAAAACAAGGCTTTAAGAATAAGCATGTACATTTCATTAGATGTAATACAAAATATAAAGAAGCAATTAGATGATACAAATTTAAATATTTTTAGAAATGATTCTTTATGCCACTTTCTAAATCTAAAAATCAAGAGAATGCCAACACAATTCATAAATTATATGCTAAAAAAATAATGTGTCACAAAGAAGCCAAATGTCTTGGCTTTTGGCTTTAATGACCATAGCAGAATTTAGATTAAAATAATTTTGCTTGATCACGGGTTTAAATGGTACTTAACTACCTCCCATCGATTTAGAAGAAAAAGATTGAATCTCATTTCAGAAGTTCTAAAAAATCAAAATCAACAGCTTGTATTATCATGGGCAAAGGCGCTAACCTCCTTTTTCCACTACCTTCTTCACCTTCTTAACAATCTCTTTACATCTCTTTCTTATTTCTTCACTCTCATCACCATTTCAATAGCTTGCTTCACTTTCTCCCTCTTCACCACTACCCTTTCCGTACCTCCCCGATCCCCATTTTTTTGAAAAATTGATATGTCAAGTTGTATGATAATCATTCCCAAGGATAGTTTTTAAAGGCTTGTTCATTGTCCATTATGTCGACATGTTTCCTGCTAACAACATTATGTCCTTGCCTATGGATTAAAAAAGACTCCAAGAAGAGGAGGTTTGCCAATTTAACCTTGGCACTATATCACTTTCAGAATTGTGTAAGAACTTAAAACTTCTCTTAACGTCTTTCTTGTCAATTGAATCGTCGTTCTTAAGGACTCTTTTCCTAAGTTTAGAGATCCAATCTTTTTCTTTTAAATCTATGGGAGGTAGCTGAGTACCATTTAAACCTGTGATCAAGCAGAATTCTTTTAATCTAAATTCTGCTATGGCCATTAAAGTTAAAAGGCAAGACATCTGACTTCTTTATGACACATTATTTTTTTAGCATGTAATTTATGAATTGTGTGGGAATTCTCACGATTTTTAGATTTAGAAAGTGACCGAAATAACCATTTCTACAAATATTTAAATTTGTATCATCTAATTGCTTCTTTATCTTTTGTATTACATCTAATGAAATGTACATAGTTATCTTCAAAGACTTGTTTTAGTCTTGCATTATTATTTGATGTTCTTGTTCCGCTTGTTTAGAAATACAACTATCTATAAGAAAGTGATATATGTCTATTAGTGATAGAAGTATATCATTAACTATCCTCTCCCTAACTATTATCAATGATAGATAGTTGTAGAATACTTTCAATGTCTATCACAGAAAGACACTGTAGTGTCTTTCTGTAATATCGGTCTCTTTTCGTGATAAAACACTTCTGTTGTGCGCTCACTTTGCAATATAATAATGATTCGATGGGTAATGAAATAGCCTTAAGTTGTGCCTTTCTCGAATGAATTAATGTATGAAGATTAAATGAATGAAAGTTTTCCTTATCTGACCCAAGTATAAGTCCAAATAACGTTCCTGGTGAGTCTAGGGTCGAACACGTGGACTTAATACTGACTATGCATTGGAAAAGTATGATTTATGTAATGAATATTAATAATTATACTACCGTGGGTATTTGTGTTTCTAAAATCTACTAACTAACTAAAGTAACTGATGAGAGTATTTCTGTGGTGAATGGTGGGAGAGTGAGATGATACAGTGAGAGTGTATGAGTAATGATGTGGTGAATGGTGATGATCGTTGAGAACAGAAATTTAGATTACCAAATCGTCAAGGACTTGATAACTAAAATTACATGAACGCAATATGCAATGCATGTTCTTAAGGTATGCGTTGATTATCATGCGTCAATGGTCATGCATTGGAATGAACTATGCACTAACGAATGTATGCGATGACCATGCGTTCCTGTCACAAGTTTTCTTGCGCTTACTCCAAGTATAACACGAACGCAAGTTTCTCGGGTGATTCGAGATCGAACTCAGGGACTTGTAGCTAGATGTATGTGGTAATGTGTATGCGGCGGTTGAATAAAAGAATGATGGAGGGGTTGTTAAGCTAACACTACTCCTACTCCTAACTAACAGACAACGCAATGAGGATATGGATGAGAGGTAGAGATAGTACAACTATTGACGCGAAGTAAATGGATGGAAAAATAGATAAAATGTGATGATGTCTTCACTGCAACACTGAACTTGACCGCAAGGGCAACCTCAGCCAACGCAAGCTATGCAATCATGCTACACACACTTGAGCCTAATTCTAGGACGCATACGATGTATATGCAATAGTGCCGAGAAGCCTATGCTTGCCTAAACCTCCATAACCCGCTCACGTGCTCTCGCTGCATGAGCGTGATAGCCGCATACCACCGTATCCTACTTCTGGACGCATGCAATATCCTATCTGTAGGGTGCATACGCTGTGTAATAGCAAACGGAGCTTATCTCTAAGTTCCTCATTCTTGCTTATTCATTCTAATCCATTTTCTCGAGTCTTAGATTTGGGTTTTAGACTACTCTTTCAACTATGCCTAAATGATGAATGATGCACTCATAAACAAGGTAACCGCATAAACTTGGCTGACGTAAGATTATTCCTATCTTTATTGAATACTTGCTTACATTACTTAATGGACTAACCATTTACCCTCCCGGGCAGTTAGTTGTTGTTGGTTTTACTCATAGACAAGCGTTGCATATGCCTATAGACAGGCATTGCTACAGCTTCACACTAAGCAAATAAGATTTTCTCACACATTCACACAACGCACACTTCTCGATGGTTTGCTACATGCTTCATATCTCTAATCCACATGACTAAGCATGTGATACTCTAGCAATCTCATTAAGTGATGCAATGAAAGTTAAGGATGCTAAGTAAAGAAGATGGAGATGGAATCGAAGGAGACACATAAATGCATTGAACACATAATTTATTAATTCCTTAATCCCAAAATGTAATACAATACAATATAAGAAAAGAAGAGAAAATGAAAGAACCAACTGGAAGCAATGTCTTACTTCTAGCGGATGTGTGTCAAGGCTACCGGTGGTGCCATGGATGGGCGGTGGAGCTGACTCTCTCGAGATCTAGCTCCGATCGAAGGCTCCGGTCGTCACTCGGAATGGAGGAAGGAGATGAAGAACTTTCAGGCTTTTTTCTCATGCATTTTCCTGGATCGCAGGAATAGCCCTGGATGATTTGAATTTCTACTCATCGGCTTCTATTTATAGAGCTCGAATCGCCAACAGCATTAATGGACTGCTCTGATTCTGACATTCGCGGCGCATTAGTCCTTTTCTGAATCTCTGCTGCTAACGACGTGGTAGGTGAAATATCAACATCATCTTTTGATTTTCCCGAGATATGCGTTGATGCGTTCATTCCACCAACCTTGTGTTGATCCCTCTATTATGTGTTATCGTGTAGCCGCAATCATGCAATGACCGCATTCGCTTAATACTGCAACTTCTACATGATGACGGCAATCGCTTGACGATCGCAACTCCTATGCGATAGACGCATGCGGCTGATCACCGCAATACCCATGCATTGATCGTATGCGTTCGCCTTTGCGATGGGGAGTTTCTCTGCATGCGGTCATCTATGCGATAGCCCGGCTTCCGCGTTTGCATCCACTTCCTGCGTTAGCTACAAAAATAGACAATTGAACGCATAATAACGCATAATAAGGAGTTAGCCGAGATTCTCAATGTTGAACGCCGCAAGCTCGTTTTCTCATGAATTCCTAACATAATGCTTGTCCTCAAGAATGCGTTATATTCAAGAAATTCTAACTCACCTTCTTGCTTTCCTTTGCGATGACCAGCTTCCCAGAATATAATTTACTCGTACCTCTAACCATCGCCACAATACTCTCATCCACTTTGGCTGCATCTTCGAAGAGATCTTTTTCAATTTTAAATCCGGAAAGCCTTTGTTCAAAAACTTTTTATTCATTCACCGCAACTTTGCGTTTAGCTTTTGAGAATGCGTTTGTCTAAAACAATTCAAAACTTTGCGATTACTTATTCGAATGCGGCGTTCAACCTGATTACGCTCTTCGTTTTGGCTTACCTCTACGTGTGTCATGCGGGCATCCAATTTCGGTTGTGTTCCATATTCAACTCAACTCTTGTCTTGCTTGATTTGGCTTGTGCCGAACAGAGGAGTTGCGCTTATGCGTTGATCCTGGCGACTTACTTTCGTTTTGGCTTGCCCCCACGTGTGTCATGTGGACATCCAACCACGGGTAAGTGCCTTTCACAACTTAACTCTTATCAATATGGGTTTTCCCATTGCGTTGACAGTGGAATTGTTATTCTCAAAATTCTCACTTTTTTTTTTCAAATGATCGCAATGTAATGAACGCAATTCTCCGAGACCGTTGCCACCCCGAAACTTAGAGGTTGGCAGCGTTCTCACCGCAAAGCTAAAAGCAAAATTAAAGGAATGCGGTAATAAACGTTTGAGCGAAGATTTGCACAAAATAAAACTTGAGACTTTCAAAATTTGAAGAAGCTAAAAGTAAGGAGCGCCTTGCGATGCTTAGTTAGCGGATGCGGTGAATTATACATACCATCATAGAAACACTGCAAAGCAACGCAAATAGAAAAATAGAATTTCAAAAGGATAATGCATAAAAGATAACAAGAAAAGACCTAAGGCGGAATAATGCATGCGATCATGCATTGGAATCCATGCGATTGAAGCCATGCGTTGAAGGATGGAGGGAATTCTTCCGTTGAACCGCGTAACGAGGAGACTTATTGTTGCACCTACAAGGAACAAATGCACCACAACCAAGAAAGCAGCCACATATCCAAAATAAAAATAAACTAAACTATGAAAGCAAGGTAAAGATAGAATAGAAGACGTCCTTGGAGAAATTGGAGTGTTGTCACCACAAGGAGTCTCCCATGCAAGAGATTTCTCTCAACTGCTTGGGTCAAGATGCCTTGACCATTGGAACTTCTGGCAATTGTTAGGCGCATGCGGCCGTCATGTGCTTAGAATTACCTTCAGCTCAAGCGACTGATTGCCCTTCTACCTTGGGGTCAATAATGGCTTTCGGTGCATCGCCTACACTTCAATATTGGTTGCAACTTGGTCGCACAAGCTACAATACTCCTAAGATAAAAAGATTGCCTACAAAGATACAAAATTCAACAAACAATTAGTTGCCAAGTCCCCGGCAACGACGCCAAAAACTTGATGACAGAAATTTAGATTATCAAATCGTCAAGGACTTGATAACTAAAATTATGTGAATGCAACATGCGATGCATGTTCTTAAGGTATGCGTTGATTATCATGCGCCGGTGGTCATGCATTGGAATGAACTATACGTTAACGAATGTATGCGTTGACTATGCGTTCTTGTCACAAGTTTTCTTACGCTCACGCCAAGTGTAATGCGAACGCAAGTTTCTCGGGTGATCCAAGGTCGAACTCAAGGATTTGTAGCTAGATGTATGCGGTAATGTGCATGCGGCAGTTGAATAAAAGATTGATGGAGGGGTTGTTAAGCTAACACTACTCCTACTCCTAACTAACAGACAACTGTTGACGCGAAGTAAATGGATGAAAAAATAGATAAAATGTAATGATGTCTTCACTGCAACACTGAGCTTGACCGCAAGGGCAACCTCAGCCAACGCAAGCTATGCGATCATGCTACACACACTTGAGCCTAATTCTAGGACGCATGTGATGTATATGTGATAGTGCCAAGAAGCCTATGCCTGCTTAAACATCCATAACCCACTCACGTGCTCTCGCCGCATGAGCGTGATAGCCGCATACCACCATATCCTACTTCTGGATGCATTCAATATCCTATCCGTAGGGTGCATACGCTGCATAATAGCAAACAGAGCTTATCTCTAAGTTCCCCATTCTTGCTTATGCGTTCCAATCCGCTCTCTCGAGTCTTAGATTTGGGTTTTAGACTACTCTCTCAAGTATGCCTAAATAATGAATGATGCGCTCATAAGACAAGGTAACCGTATAAATTTGGCTAACGTAAGATTATTCCTATCTCTAGTGAATACTTGCCTACATTGCTTAATGCGACCAACCACTTACCCTCCCGGGCAGTTAGTTGTTGCTGACTTTACTCATAGACAAGCGATATGTCCGCCTATAGACAGGTGTTGCTACAGCTTCACACTAAGCAAATAAGATTTTCTCACACACTCACGCAACGCACACCTCTCGGTGGTTTGCTACATGCTTCATATCTCTAATTTACATGACTAAGCATGCGATACTATAGCAAGCTCATTAAGTGATGCAATGAAAGTTAAGGATGCTAAGAAAAGAAGATGGAGATGGAATCAAAGGAGACACAGAAATGCATTGAACACATAATGTATTAATTCCTTAATCCCAAAATGTAATACAATACAATATAAGAAAAGAAGAGAAAATGAAAGAACCCATTGGAAGCAATGTCTTGCTTCTAGCGGGTGTGTGTCAAGGCTGCCGGTGGTGCCATGGATGGGCAGTGGAGCTAACTCTCTCGAGATCTAGCTCCAGTCGAAGGCTCCGGTCGTCACTCGGAATGGAGGAAGAAGATGAAGAACTCTCAAGCTTTCTTCTCACGCATTTTCCTGGATCGCAGGGATAACCCTAGATGATTTGAATTTCTGCTCATCGGCTTCTATTTATAGAGCTTGAATCGCCAACAGCATTAATGGACTGCTCTGATTCTGACATTCGCGGTACATTAGTCCTTTTCTGAATCTCTGCTGCTAACGGCGTGGTAGGTGAAATGTCAACATCATATTTTGATTTTCCCGAGATATGCGTTAATGCGTTCATTCCACCAACCTTGCGTTGATCCCTCTATTATGCGTTATCGTGTAGCCACAATCGTGCAGTGACCGCATTCGCTTAATACCACAACTTCTATACAATGACCGCAATCGCTTGACGATCGCAACTCCTATGCGATGGACGCATGTGGCTGATCACGGCAACATCCATGCATTGATCGTATGTGTTCACCTTTGCGATGGAGAGTTTCTCTGCATGCGGTCGTCTATGTGGTAGCCCGGCTTCCGCGTTTGCGTCCACTTCCTGCGTTAGCTACAAAAATAGATAATTGAACGCATAATAACGCATAATAAGAGGTTAGCCGAGATTTTCAATGTTGAACGCCGCAAGCTCCTTTTCTCATGAATTCCTAACATAATTGCCACATATTCTGCTTAATAGCCTTCATAATTCTAAATAAAAGGCCTAAGATGACATGTAGTTAATCTTAATATGAATGGTAGATGCAACCACAAAGGAAACAGTTGGCACTAGAACAAAGAAAAAAGCAATAAATAAAATAGGGTTAAGAAGATTTACAAACATTCTCTCGTATAATGCATAAGTAGATGTCCATGTTTTCAACTTTTAGAATGAAGAACTAACTTCTCGGTCTCTAAGCCACATTCATCTTATTTCTAAGACTCATGCTCAAGTTGATTGCAAACTAAAGATTTATCTTTATCTCGAAAGCTATCTCTCTTTGTTTAATGAATTCCACAATCTCCTACTTTCTTAAGCAACAAATTATTCCTACTTAAACCAATTTCTCAATGGATTCAAGTCTTAGATGAAGCATACGTTAAATAAAATGGACTTAAACTTAAGCATTATTTTTTAAAATGTTAGATCATGCTCCTTAACCTTTAGAAAATTTAGCTGCTTATGATGGAGAGATAAGAATACATATATATAAATGGATGAAATCGTGTTTGTTAAGCATTAATGAATTCTCAATTGTAACAAAATACACAACGAAATGGATGAATAAAAAGATAAAATGTAAAGATAGAGATATCTCTCGTCTTCGGTTGCAATGTTTTGCTCCTTTTGGCTTTGGTGTGGCTGATTCCTTAGTGATTGTTGTGATGGTAGTGGAGCTCTATTATTTTTCAAAGAAGAACTATAAGCTCTTACATAAAACTCCTCAGGGAAAAGCTCAAAGAAGTGGTGTTGGTGGTAATGGCAGATTTAAGGTGGAAGATAAGTAAAGTTTCGATCAAATTCTTCAGTACTTGTATATTTGTCGTTTATCTTTAATGGCCTATTTATAGGCATCGAAAAGAAGATTCTTCGCCTGTCTAATGATTATGTTGACACCGTGCATTTAAATTTCATGCCTAGTTGCACTGCCTACTTTGCGTCACAGATCCATTGGTTCTGGCACAAACGTCTGAAATCAGCTATCAACTTGCTCTAGTGATTTGACTTCCATCACCATGCATTTGTCATTTTTTATCTTTGTGTTTCATCTTGTTGCATGGTGTTATGCGTTGCGAAGTTAGGCGTCGAGTTGATTTCTTTTATGTACCCACTGCTGCAGCTTGTTTCTTTGGCCAATTTTCTCTTTATTTCATTCTAATCTTGTATCTAAAAGTGACATATTTATAATTTTTAAAGATTATCAGTTTTTTAAGTACATGATCGTATAATATGATTATTTGCATGAATTTCTTATCAAGATAATGTGTTTTCTCATAATTTTCCTAATTATTCTAAATAAAAAGGCAAAATAACTTGTATTTCTACAAGTTGTCAACTTTCAATGTCTATCATAGATAGACACTGATAGTGTTATATCACTGTTTATCAGTGATAGATAGTGATAGAACACTTTTAATGTCTATCACAGATAAGATACTGATAGACAGATAGACATTAATAGTAGTCTATCAGTGTCTATCTGTGATAAACATTAGCAGTAGTTTATCACTATCTACTAGTGATAGATAGTGATAGAGTACTATCACCATCTATCACAAGTTTCTTTATACCTTCAGTTTTACTTTCCCTTCTTCTTTCTTTTGAGTTTTTATCTTTTTTGGTTTGTTTGATGATTCTCCTTTAACTGTCTTCCTTTTGATGTTGCTTACCATCTGTACACAAAATTTAAGGTTGATATGTATTACCACTGAACAAAAATTAGGCTTAATAACTATAATCACTGATAAATTGATAAGGAGAAAAGAAAAGAGTTATACCTTGAAGAGTTGTTTAATTATTGATGTAGTGAAAGAAGAAAGATGTGACAGCGTAGTAGAAAGATGAAGAAGGAGTAAGAGCGACGGTGGAAGAAGAATTAAGAAGAAGAAGAAGTGCAAGATGCAGTGATGATGGAAGTAGAAAAATAAGAAGTTTCAGTCGTGGAAGAAAAAGAACGATAGAGAGGAATTCGATTTTGAATGATAGAAATGCAGAGGAACAAGAAATGGAGACGAAGCGTCGACCTGCGTTGGAGGGAAAAAAATTCTTGGAAAAGCGTGGAGAAAATCGCATGACTTTTTATTAACCGTGGATCAGGTCGGGTCATCGAGTTGGATCAAGTCACTACATGGATTTCACGTTTTCTTTGTGTGGGATGGATTTTTTTTGGTATTTGACCTGATTTTTTGGGCTACTAACAAATTTTTGGACTTTTGCAGTAAATTGTAAATTGTTTGGCCCATTTTTTTATATATAAAAATCCCCCTTTTATTTATTCAAAAGTTTTTTATTTCAAGTTTAAGTAATCAACTATTCTTTTTTTTTTAATACTGCATTCATGTAATAACGATTCCAATTAGAGATCTCAGAAGTTGGATCGTTACATATATATTTTGGTTATTATCATTAGAATAATCTCGCAAAAATTAAAGCGAGAATAAACCTCTTTTGAAATAGTTAATGGTACCTCTATAAAATCAATAAAATGGTTCGTGCTATTTCTTTTGAAAATAACCAAAAAGTGGTAATTGCAAAAAAAAAAAAAAAAAAAAAAAAAAAAAAAAGTGTTTTTTTATTGGGAAAAGGGGATCATTTTAAATAAATTTGAACTTCATCCCTAGTTAAATTAGCAAACGATGATTCTAACTCTTTTTTTTTATCGCAGGCTTACAATTAACCATTGTGGAATTTAATCTCTTTTTTAGAGTTATTAGTTTTTTATTTAGGATTTATTGGTTTAAATATTTTGATATTATTATTAAAATAATCTTGGGCTAATTTAAGAAAACTAAAATGAGAAAAGACCTCTTTTGAAGTGATGAATGGTATTCCTTTAAAATCAAGGAAATAATGGCAAATATTGCCCTTTCAAAAATGACCAAAAAGTGGCCATTGCAAAATTAAAAAAAAATAATAATAGAAAAAACTTTGAAATGTGTTTTTTTAAGTGAAAACATGGGTTTGTTTTATTCAAACTTGAACTTCACCCATAGTTAAATTGATTCACGATGATCCTAACTCAGTGTTTTGACCTCATGCTTACAAAGGGATTAATATGAATCCATGCTTTCACTAAAAGAGCACACATTTCAAAAAAAAAATTGTAATGACCACTTTTCGGTCATTTTCGAATTTTTAAAAAGGGTAGGATTGGTCATTTCAAAAGATGTTTCGACTTATTTGAATTTTCGTATAAATTCGTCTGAGATTGTCCCAATGATAACTTCCAAAATATTTGCACCCATAAACCAAAAAAAAAAAAAAAGAAGAAGAATCCTATAGCACAAAAAAATAAATAAATTGAAAGAGAGAAACTCCATTGTAAGGATGTTATTAAAAAAAAGTGTTAGGATTATCATTTCTCAATGGTAGATAATGTTCAAATTTGATTAAAATGAATCTATGTTTCAAGAAGGAAATAAAAAACATTAATTTTTTTTTGGTCATTTTTGAAAGGGTTAGCATTGGTCATTTTTCCATTAGTTTTAAGAGGGTACTTGGTACATGTAAGTGTACACATCGAGTTTAGTACAGTAAAACGTCAAGAGGCTGAGTATTGTCCTCTAAGAATTAGATATTCAATTCAACCAGCTATCAACAAGTTGTCTCAATTTTATTTAAGGATTTGAAAGACAATGAGGGTTTTGTAATCATAAAAGTAAGGGAAAGCAATAAACAATCTATTTGAAAATTCACTAAGCTAAAAATGTATTGGGTGTCTATTTCATTCAACAAAGCTTTGGATTCAAAGAATTTTCATTCAATCTATTTAATTATTTACTTAGGCCTAGAAATCTATTATCCAGGTTCCCTCCTTCGAGCTTAACCTTTTATAATGTCTAAAAGCCAACCTTATTTCCATGCAATTGAACTACTAAACACAACACTAGAACTCTTCATTATTAGCCTCCAATGCTTTTCTATTACTCTCGTTCATAGTCCAACACTAGTTTATCATGCTAGATTCAATTTTAAGTCTTCTCTCTCAAATAGCATTTAAAACCCAAGGTCAACTAAATGGTGATTGGTGATCAGCATTCAATTGAAAGTAGCAAACATGATGAAAAAGTAAAAGCATTCAATTAATCAAGCTAATTAAGAACCATCTACAAACATTGTTCAACTCAATCTAACCCTAAATCTATGAATAAACTAGCCACTAATGTTCAGAATATCTAACATAAACATGTTGTACATAACACATAAAGAGAATAAGTAAAGGAACGAGATATTATCTGTTGATTACGACCCATAGCTAGCACCGTACTCCTCTTGTCTGCTTGATCTCCTCCACTTAATTCTGGTGATTAAGCACTAAAAAATCTTTAGAATAGTAGCCTCTCGGCCTCTTTGGAATGCACTAGGTGAACTCCAATCAATCTCCCTTCAAATGACGGCATAATACAAAATAAGGACCATTTTTTCGTAGCATCGCGATACCATTTGAAAAATACAGGCAAAAAAATTTTGTAACGCCACGACGCCACCCTACTGCACCCTCTCAAGTTGTGGCACCGATCATAGCATCACAGCACACTGGGTGTCATGGTCGTACTTCTCCAATCGTGCGGCACCATGATTCACCCGTGATCATGGTCAACCTTAAGGGATGCCAAGTCCCAATTCACTTGTCGCTCGAATATTTAAAACTTCATCGGACTTTAGGCGAGGTTATTCCATCCTCGACCGAATTGAACTCATGCAGAACTTAACTTCATTCGGCCATACACATCACTCATACATGTATTTTCCCTCATACACAACTCTAGCCGACTTGCCTCTACTCTAGGCCAAGTCCTGAGACTTGACCTTACCCATATATGAGGCTAAGGTCATCACAATGCAACGTCGCATCTTCTTTCGTCATCTTGGTTCCCAATAACACGTCCCTCATACTCCTACATGGCTTCGAAACTTCATTGGGATGAGTTCCAACCCTTCGTTGGGCCAAAACAGGCTTATAACCCTTTATTGGGACTCACCGGGTGATTCAGACACTTATCAGGGCTTTCTGGGACATAACAATGCTGACCGGACTCTATCGACCTACTTCGGCATCTATCAGACTCCTACCAGGCTTTATCGAACTTTACCGGGCCATTACAATGCTTATCGGGACAACTCGGACAAGTGAGCCAACAGGGAACTATTGAGTCCCACTGATGCTTTAGGATGCCATCCCGAGTGTCGGGATGTCATCAGCTTTCCCTCTCCTATTCGGGCATGCTTATCGAGAACTATCATCAATCGACCCATGGATAACAATCCAACTCGAGACTTTCCCGACACCCATCCATCCAGACATAATCGAGGCTTAGACCCTTCTGAGTCCTTGTCGAATCAAAACGGTATACCAGGTGCTACATCGAACCTCTGACCCATGGGAAGGGGCGCAATGCCGACACATCCATGTCGTCTGACACTGTCCATGAATCCCATTCTCGATGGAAGACGTCCAAGACACTTGTCTTGTAACGCTCGTCCACGCCATGACACATGCATGTGCCATGGGGTAGCTCACTTAGGCCACAAGGCCTAGGGGTGGTGGAGAGCTGACACCATTCCTCCCCCTATAGTGCATTCTGAACACCTCTTTGCTACCCATGCATATGAAATGTGGCGAACAGTCATTCACCAACATAGAACATCCATCTGAACTCTGATTGACATGAAATTCAACGTGCTTGAATATCTCATCAATATGCATCTAACTCTAGACCCGCTCGTCCAAACTCGCGATAGAACCCCACCTTCCGAGGTCACGGCCCGGGGCCCATCTCGCCCTCATTAAGCTTGTCACTAACACTAGTGATGACATGGTTGCTTGTCTTTTTGCTTAATGTTCAACATGGCATGCTTGCCCACTTATGTTGGTGTGTTGGATGATCTAAGTCCTCCTCGATCGTATCAAGGCCCTTCTCTTGGCCCTCTATCTTTGCTAGATGTGTTGACACTCACGTGTCGCCACTGCACTATCTACACAAGTGGGTTCACAATCTACTATCTCAAAGTTAGATTGTGACACTGTGCATGGCCTGTTCTGCCATTTTTTATTTACCCCTTTTCACATATTTTCTTGCACTAATACGAACTTTGACCATCCTAAGGGATATTTTCGTTATTTTACTCTTCATTTATCCTATTTTGATCCAAACAATTGATTTCTACAAAATAAGTAAATAAAGCATCAAAGAACACATTTTAGCAATAAAACTAACCAAAATCTAAACCTAAAAAAGCACTTTTAAACTACTTTTCAGTACAATAACCATTTCAAAATGTGAACCCTGAATCCTAATTTCTCTTGAGTATGTTCCCTACTGAGACCAACATGGTGAGTAGGTTGATGTAGACACTAGTGTGTAATGGTAGAGAAAATGGTGGAAATTAGAAGAAAAGAGGAAATTTGGAAGCTTGACTTTTGGGGAAAAAACTTGGAAAATTTGGCTAAGTATAAACCTATATGCGTTGGATGCGTTGGATGATGGATGCGTTGGATGCGTTGGAAGGGCGGAATGCGTCCATGCGACTGAAGGAAGGAAAGTTGAAGTTATGTGTTGGAAGGTTGGATGGCACCAGGGTAAGCGAGTACGCCGGCAAGGCATGCATTGGAAGGATGGCATGCATCGATGCACAGCACCTAGCCAAGCGCCCATGCCAAATGGCCAGCCTATGCGTCGAGAGCCCTGCCGAGCGGCCATGCGTTGAGCGCCCATGCAGCCGAGCGAGCCCTGCGAGCGATGCCCAGCGCCTATGCCAAACGCCATGTGTCGATGCCAAACGAGCCTTGCGGTGATGATGAGTGAGAAATGCGTCGAGGACGAGCGGCCATCCTATGCGTTGGTGGTGGCTGGCTCTTGCGATGGCTAAGTTAGGTTGCGTTGGTGGTGGCTGGCTCTTGCGATGGTTAGGACTTGCAGTAACTAAGTGAGTTGGCTTGCTATGCATTGAACATCCAAGGGTTGTGGACGCATATGAAAGATGAGCTCACATAGAGGATGTCATCAAACATGTGTCTTCTTGGGAGGAAACCTTAAGCCTTAAGCATTTGAGGTGGTTGCATAAGAGGACATGCAAATTGAGCCCCCTTGTGTTGGCTATGTAGGAGAAGGACACTTAGATTTCGTTGATCAAAAGTTGTGTTGGTAGTGTGAGGAAGAAACACTTGGACATGCAGCCAAGTAGGAGGTGTCGATCTTGGAGAGTGTTTGGACGCCTATAAATAAGGACAAAGACTCTTTTTTTATATCACAATTCAAAAAGACACTAAAAAGAGTGGGAAAGTTGACTAAACATTGCGTTGAGAGCAAAATCCATGTGTTGATCATAGAGCTTCAAAGAGGATGTAATGGACAGTGAAGTCTGGAAAAAAGTACAAACTTGGGACGAGAAGTTCTCCCAAAATACTCGTACATTTGGAGTGATTCCAAAGCCACCTGAAAGCTCTAAAAGTCTAGTTTTCATGGTAGGGCGGCCGAAGAAAAAGCTCTAAAGGATTGGGCTGGAAACTGAGAAGAAGACAGAAGGGTCAGGCTGTCAGATAAGCTTGGGCCAATCTTGGAGATTTTGAGATTCCGGCCAAACCACGAGGAGTTCTGAGCTCATATTTTAGGTAAGTTTCTTGAGACATTTTAGAACATGTTTGTAGAAGGAAGTATCTCGAAATAACTATGAGTAATCTAAGTTGTAATCTGAATCTGGATTCTAGGGGTGTAAAAGGGAGCCCGAGGTAAACAACGAATTTCTAGAGTGAAAAGTTCCTAAGCGATCGAGGTGAGTGACTAAAACATTTGACTAAAATATTTGACTAAATATTTACAATGTTTTAAAGAAAGCATGTTTTAAAGAAGATTATTCTCATGCCAGCTAGTTTTACAAAGTAATTTCCAAGCAAACCATGAGTTATGTTTTAAACGCATGCATGTGTGGGAAGTTTGTTGAAAACATATTTATATGTGTTAAATATACCCAACATGCGTTAGTATCTTTAAAGCCATGTTTTTATATATGTTATACTTTACATGCTTTAAAGAGAAAGTCATTTATGACTAGTTTTACTTAAAACGCGATACCGAATGACATTTGAGAAGGTATCCGCCCAACTAGATACCGAAGGACATTTGAGAAGGTATCTAACCAACTTGGTACTGAAGGACATTTGAGAAGGTACCAGACCAACTTGATATCGAAGGATATTTGAGAAAGTATCCAAGCAGCTCGATACTGAAGGACATTTGAGAAGGTATCTGAGCAGAAGTACCTAAGGTATGACGGTACTTAGTATGGCCACGTGCACATAGGTATTTAAAATCAAAGATTGAGCAAAAGGGTTCTCTCTTGACTAGCAGTTGGTGTTGGGATTATTTTTAACCACAGCAGGGTTATCCTCAACTAAGAAACAGTTTTAATGTTTTATGATTAAAACAGCTTTATATGCTTTATGCTTGGAAAAGGTTTATACTGCATTACAAGGTACTGTAGAAGCTTATATTTCAGTTTAAACTCTTTATTGAGATTTTGCATGAGAATCAGTTATCTTTCTTAAATCACTCACTGGGCTAGCAAGCTCACCCCATTTTCAAATGTTTTCCTTTCCCCCAGGTAGCGCTAAATCCTCAGGAGATAGCTCTGCATCTGCTCTGCCACTAAAGGATAAAGATATTGTAACCCGTCGGTTTAGGTGGTTACTGTAAATATTGTACACATGATTCCGTTGTTCATATAGGGACTAGGATTTTTGGGCTTTGGGACTTATGAATCTAGTGTTGTAATGACTCTAAACATGTTATGTTTCTAAATTAATAAATTTTAGCCTAAAGACATTCCACTGTATATGAGTTATATCTTGGTATCAGAGTTATTCCGCAAGAGTTATTAGGCAGTAAGTGTCAACCAAAGGGTTGATAACTGCTACAGTCACGCCCTTTCCTAGGCTCAGAGCGTGGTCTGGGGCGGGGTGTGACAGCTTGGTATCAGAGCATAAGTTTCTAGGAAGGTTAAGGAATTAGTTTATACTAGCTTAGTATTAAAGCATAAGACTTTGGGTGAAAGAGAGAGTTCATGCATTAGATTAAGTCCCATAAGTAAGTCCCTAACATGTGTACTTAATAATTAGGCAAAGATGCTGAGGAGAAGTGGCAGGCTGAGCAAGCAGACTGAGGAGAGGAATGTTGACCCTACCAGCAGAGGTTCTGAAGCTAGACGGGACCCAGATCCAAAGGGGAAAAGAGTTAGGACTCAGAAGAGCAGGAAGCGACTTCGGCAAATGAGTCGAGTACTCCACGGGTAGATGTAGATCCCTAGATGGAGGATTGAGTGTTTGATAGAATCGCTCAGAGATTGGCGGCGAGTGTAGGATCGATTTAGACTGATCCAGAAAAGAAATTCGACGTCTAGAGGTTGAAAGCTTTAGGTGCCACAACGTTCGATGGAGCCACAGATCCAGTAGATACTGAGGTCTGATTGGACTTGATTGAGAAATTTTTTAAGGTTATGAGATGCCCTGAGGCCCGTAAGGTCGAGTTAGCGATATTCTTGCTGCAGAAAGGGGCTGAGAAGTGGTGGAACGTGATAGAGGCCAGAAGGAGTAGTTCGAAAACTATGACTTGGCCTGAGTTTAGGCAAGTATTTAAGGATAAATACTACCCTAGTGCTTTTAAAGAAGTGAAGAGGGAGGAGTTTCTTAGGCTAACTCAGGGAGTGATGATGGTTGCTGAGTATGAGCAAAGATTTACTGAGTTATCTCAGTATGCCCTTCCGATCATTGCGGAAGAGAAAGAGAGGTGTAGAACATTTGAGAATGGCCTAAGAAGAAAGATACGTACACCCATTACCTCTACATCTAATTGGGTGAATTTCACTCAGTTAATTGAGACCGCTATCTGAGTTGAACGGAATGTAGCGAGGGAAGATATACTCTAGCCAGATGCGGGACAGTTTAGGACACCTAGAGAAATGAGAAGTAGGAGTTTTAGACCCTCGTTCTCTGGACAGTCGGGTATGAGGAGTTTTGGAGGCATGAGCCAACAAAGCTCAGGTCGAAAGAGGTCAAGACCTACAGTTGGACCAAGTAGTAGATCAGTATCGGGTCGTGCTAGCGAGTCAGTAGCTAGTACAGGAAGGAGACCACTTTGTGTAAACTGTGGTAAGCCCCATACAGGAGTATGTTATGGCAATAGGAATATGTACTTCCAGTGCGGACAAGCGGGGCATTTCAAGAGAGATTGTCCTCAACTAGGTCATGGAGCACAGAGTGGGCAAAGAGGAGTTACCTAGACTGTAGACAACCCAGAGCGACCGGAACTAGAGGTGAGGGATCTGGTGCAGCTAAGTAGAAAAGGGTAGCTGAACGACCCCAACAGCAATAGCAACAGCAGCAGCAGCAAAGTAGAGTATATGCTATGACAAACCAGGAAGCGGAAGAGGCTCCAGGTGTCGTAACTGGTACGATAGCTTTATGTAAACAATTCGCTTATGCATTATTTGATCCTGGTGCTACACACTCATTCATATCTAGCATGTGTGCATTATATATAGATAGAGTGTCTGAGCATATGAATGATGATTTGTTTATCTCTACGCCTGTAGGAGATACTCTAGTTGTACATGATTATTACAGGGATTGTGAAATAATTCTTGAAAATCGGAGTTTATGGGTTGACTTGATTCCATTAGAATTACTAGAGTTTGATGTTATCTTAGGTATAGATTTCCTAAGTAAACACTATGCCACTATTATTGTTTTAGGAGAGAAATAGTGTTTAGAAAACTAGGTGAAAAAGAGATAACCCTGGTAAGAAGTAAAAGAATACTTCCCAGAAGTTTAATATCAGCAAAAAAACTAGGAAACTGCTGAGTAAAGGATGTGAAGCCTATTTAGCCTATGTTTCAGTTTCACAGAATCAGAAACTGCGACCTGAGGATGTACCTGTGGTACAAGAATTCTTAGATGTGTTCCCTGAAGAGTTACCAGGTTTACCACCTGACAGGGAAATAGAGTTTACTATTGAGTTAGTCCCGGGTACAGCACCTATATCCCAGGCACCATATAGGATGGCACCAATGGAACTAAAGGAGTTGGAACTTGTGGATAGAGGGTACATTAGACCTAGTTTACAGAGGCTTTGATGCATCTTCTATCATTTTTCCTGAACATCAAGCCCTTCTCAGGTGTTGACTTTAGATATCTCAGAATCCGGGTAACAGCTTCCATGTGTCTCTCACACAGGGCTTGCATAAATTGGCTTACCAAACTCACAGCATATGAAATATCAAGTTTGGTGTGTGAGAGATATATCAGCTTCCCTATAAGTCGTTGATATCTCTCCTTGTTCACTGGGACGTCGTCTACTGAGTTTACCAGATTACTGTTAACCTCAACCAGAGTATCTGCAGGTTTACATCTAGTCATCCTAGTCTCTTGTAAAAGGTCTAACATATATTTTCTCTAAGACACTGAGATCCCTTCCTTTGATCTTGCTACCTCCATGCCTAGGAAATACCTCAAAGAACCAAGATCTTTAATCTCAAACTCTTATTCCATCTTCTGTTTCAACTTGTCAATTTCTACAGAATCATTCCCTGACAGAATAATATCGTCAACATATACGATTAACACTGCTACTTTTCCTGGTGCTGATTTCTTAGTGAACAAGGTATGATCAGAGTGACCCTGAATGTACCCCTGGGTTTTGACAAAGGTAGTGAAACGATTGAACCAGACTCTAGGGGATTGTTTCAGACCATACAAAGACTTCTTTAACTTGCACACCGACTCCCAAACTATGCTTCAAACCCTGTAGGAGGGGTCATATAAACATCTTCTTCCAACTCACCATTTAGAAACGCATTTTTTACATCCAACTGATATAGAGGCCAGTCTAGGTTCACAGCAACAGAGAGAAGAACCCGAATAGTGTTGAGTTTTGCCACCGGCGGGAAAGTTTCTGAGTAATCCACCCCACATGTTTGAGTAAATCCTTTCACAACCAATTTGGCCTTATATCTGTCGAGAGTCCCATCAGACTTGTACTTGACTGTGAACACCCATTTGCACCCGACTGCTTTGTAACCTCTAGAAAGAGCAACTACATCTCATGTTTTGTTGGTCTTGAGGGCCCGCATTTCTTCCATAATTGTAGTTCGCCATTCAGGAATTTTCGGAGCCTTATACACATTTCCCGGAATTGTCACGGTCCAAACTAGTGGTGAAGGCCTTGAATCTTGTTGACAAGCTACTGTAAGATAAGATGCTTTTCATAGAGTACTTGGTGCAGGACTTTGTTCCCTTTCGTAGAGCAATTGGTAAGTCTAGGGTAGCATCAATTTCACTGGTCTTGTTACCCTTTTCCTCTGTATTCATCTACTGCACATTTTTAGTCTCCTGAACATCATCAGGGAGAAATTCATTACTCTCATCCCCCCTAATTTTTCCAAGATTCGTTGCATCGTCAGGGTTCACTGCATTACTTTTAATAGAGTTATTATTATCAAGAGTATGGTTACCTTGAGTTGGCTCTAGTTCTGACTCTTGAACACTTTCCAGTGGAGCAGCAGGGGGAACTATTTCCTTTCGTAGATTCTTCCGATAGTAGGTTATCCAAGGAACTTGTTTTGTAGGAAGGATAGGATTGTCAGGAATAGGTCTGCCAGGATTAGTGTCAGGAATTGGTTCAAGAAACAAGTCTATAGGAATGGAATAAGTGGATGACGTGTTAGCCTCTTCACTCGAAGTTTCCCCCTGAAGAGGACTAACAGGAAAGAAAGGTTTATCTTCTTGAAAGGTGGCATCCATAGTGATAAAGTACTTTCGAGAAGATGGCTGATAACATTTATAGCCCGTTGATGGAGCGGATACCCAACAAAGACACATTTTTTAGCTCTAGGAGTGAATTTACTGTAGGTACCATGATCATGGACAAACACCGTACACCCAAACACCTGAAAAGGAACATCTGGAAAAAGACGAGTAGAAGAGAAGAACTCTTTGAAATGAGCTAAGGGAGTCTGGAACTTGAGAACTCGGGAAGGCATTCGATTAATGAGATGGGCTGCAGTGAGTACACATCTCCCCATAGGTATGAGGGTAAGGATTCAGGAATCATGAGTGCCCAAGCAACTCAATAAGTTGACGGTTTTTTCGTTCGACCACCCTATTTTGTTGTAGGGTATAGACACAGGAGTTCTGGTGGATGATACCTTTAAAGTTTAAAAACTCACGGAGGGATTGATTAACGAACTCACGGCCATTGTCACTCCGAAGGATAGCAATCTTGGCATTGAACTGGGTTTCGACCGTGGTGTAAAATTGTTGAAAGATTGTAGTCACTTCAGACTTATCCGTAAGAAGGAACACCTATGTAAGACGAGTGTGATCATCTATGAAGGTGACAAACCACCATTTACCCAACACGGTTGTGATATTAGATGGGCCCCACACATCACTATGTATCGAGTGGAAAGGTTGGGAAGGTTTGTAAGGCTGGGAAGTAAAAGACACCCGAGGTTGTTTTGCACGAATACACACATCGCAAGATAAAGATGAAATATTAACATTACGAAACAAATGTGGAAATAAATACTTCATATAATGAAAATTTAGATGTCCAAGACGAAAATGCCATAACAAAAAATCAGTTTCAGAAATAGTAAGGGAAGACAGTAAACAAGCGCTAGATAAACTCCTAGAGGAAACATCCTTCGAGAGGAAGTAGAGCCCCCTACTGTGTCGGGCAGTACCAATCGTCTTCCCCGAGCTCAGGTACTAAAACAAAACATTATCTGGTAAGAAAACGACATTGCAATTCAGATCTCTGGTTATTTTACTGACAAATAGCAGATTATAAGATATCTTTGGCACATGCAAGACATTTTGTAAAATTAACCCTTGAATAGGAGATAAGTGACCTTTCCCAGCAACGAAAGCAAAGGACTCATCTGCAATTCATATTCTCTCACTTCCCGCACTTGGATAATAAGATAGGAATTGATCGGATGATCCAGCTAGGTAGTTTGTTGCTCCTGAGTCAAGAATCCACGATTCATCCCCTTCAACCAAGAAGCTAAAGGACTGAGAAGTATCTGATTGCATGACATTGCCGGTTTTAACCATGCTTGACTCTACCTGACTGGTGGCCGATGACATACCATCCTCTGTTTCACTGACAAAGGCCCGACTGGTTTTAGATTTATCATTTGTAGGTCGTCGTTTGCCATTCGATGGGCGATCGTGTAACTTCCAGCATTGATCTTTGGTGTGCCACAGTTTCTTACAGTGTTCACAGATTGGTGGGGACTTTCCATTCTGTTTGTCGCTTTCTGGTCCCGAAGACTTGGCCCCAAATGCAGCAGAATCTAAATGGTTGATGCTAGTGCCACTTATAGCACTGGTTCTGTCCTCTTCTAACCTGACCTCTGAGCATACTTCCATCAGAGATGGTATTGGTCTCAGTCCCAAAATCTAACTTTGGACACCATCAAATTTAGGGTTTAAGTCAGCCAAAAAATCATACATCCGATCCACCTCATCAATCTTTAAGTACTAAACTCCGTCAACAAGACAATTCCATACGACTTCGCGGCACAAATCCATTTCTTGCCACAGCAGGGACAATTTATTGAAATAAGACATAACGTCAAGAGTCCCTTGTTTGCACTCATGAACATGTTTTCTCAAGGTATAAAGACGTGAGGCATTTTGCCTCTTCGAATAGAACTTCTGGACAGCTTCCCAAATATCCCGAGCGGAGGCTAAGTATAGAAGTGACTTCCCAATATGAGGTTCAATGCTATTTATCAGAATTGAGCGAAGAAGAGAGTCATCTCCTTTCCATATACGTTCCTGGGAATCACCGGGGTTTGGTCTTGGTATTTCTCCGGTTAGATACCCAAACTTGTGACGTCCCTCAAGGACTATTCTTACCGATTGGGACCAAGAAAGTAATTTTGGTCGTTAAGTTTCTCACCAATAGAAATCCCTGCAGAGTTTCCCACAGAACCAGACATAATACTTGCTACAGGTAAAGTAGAGTAAGCATTTACCGGTGTTTCTGAGCATAAAGAGAAGTCTGAATGTGGATGAAAACCAGTTGCAGGACTTGTCGTGGATCTAAGAGCCGATATTTGCTGCTATAAGTTTGCCAACTGTTGTTCAAAGCCAACGGTTCCACCAGAATTTGACATAGGTTGGTTTTGCCCATAAATCCCTGAAAAAGTAGCTTCATTTTGGTTAAAGGAAGGACCAAAAGAAGGCCTGGGAATTGGCTGACCATACTAGTTCGGCTGGACCGGGTTCGGTTGGACCCAATTCAGTTGAACCGGGTTTAGTTGAACCAGTTGGTTTGGTTGGACCGATTGGACCGATTGAGAAGAGTGGGTCATCCATGCAGTAGACGAACGATCTAGTATGTGTGCTAGGGGCGGTGGCTGACTCGCAAACAGAGGCTGAAGTTCGACTGATCGAAAATCACGAGCGGTGAAGTTCGACTGTGCAAGAACTTCATGGTGGAAATCAGATGGGTCTCGTTGAATCGGAGGAGAAATCGTGCGAAAGGGATCGGCTGGGTCGCGGATAGTGAGGCTTCGATCGATCGCTGGCCGGGTCGAATCTGTGAGTTTCGTTGGTCCGTGCATCGTGGAGGAGCCTGGATTCGTGCGCCGATCGGGTCTGTGAGCTCTGTTGGTCGAATCTGCTGAGGAAGTCCACTGGCTGGAGTTCGGATCTGAGTTGAGGCAATGCGGCGTGAAAATAATGCTCAACGGCTTCTCTTATGGTTGCAGCAACGCCAGCGTTCATGAATCCCCCTCATTCTAACGGAGGTTGCTGTTGGAGTCTCTAGTTTGTTCTCATCAATGACGGTCAAGACTTCGTCACCATGCTCTGATACCATATTGAAAAGAGAAGAGAAGAACAAATACATATTTACGTGGAAACCCTACATCAGGGAGAAAAACCACGATAAGAGAATCTTTATTCTTTTTAATTTTCTGATACACGGTACTCAACATAGGACAGGTATAAATAACCAAACTGAAAAAAACCCTAAACAGTAGACACTAAGAAAAAAACTAAAACGCCCTTAAGACTAAAACACCATTTCAACACAAGAGATTGTCCCTCATAATTTTAATTTTCGTGTAAATTATTCAGTGATTGTTGTAATAATAATACCCAAAATATTTTAACCCATAAACCCTAAATAAAATCCTATAGCACCCAAAAAGAAACAAGAAAACCCACAATGGTTAACCGTCTTAATCATTGTTTGTCATGTTCAAATTTGATAAAAATGACTTGCTTTCAGTTAAAAACACATCTTATAATTTGTTGCTATGATCACTTTTTAGCCAATTGGAAAAGGGTAGCTTAGCCCCTTTTTTTTTTCATCTCATGCCATCAATTAATCGGGGACTTTTCTCATTTCTTTTGGAGTGCTACATGTCCTTTTTAAGGGATTACATGTATAAATCTTTTGTATTTTTAACTTAATAAATATCTCCATTAAAAATGTACGGAAGTTAAAAGGAGAAGGGAATTGGCTTTAAATGATCAAAACAGTAACTCCCAAACAGATTACTCCTACAAGACACCAAGCTCATAAATATATATTCGTTGAGAAGAATATATAAGGTTGCTTCTAGGAATTTCCAACAAATAAAGAAAATGTGCCTTCCAGAAAAAAGAAAAAAAAATCTCAAATTTTACGAAATTTTGCCTATAAAAAAATCAGCCAACTAACTATACTAACATGATTGAACAAATCAGAAAACCAACCAACCATCATTAGTTCAATTAGCTTCTAACAATCAAGTTGGTTTTTGGTCTGTGTTCACCCCTACTAGCCATAAACCATCCCCTAGTGGTTACTCTATTTCATCAATGCTCCAAACTAATTCGTATCATCAACCCCCTGGTTTAACTATTACAGATCTTTGCAATGCAAATAATACTTCTACCAAAGAACTAATGGAAGTCGTGTTACTCAATTAAACGAACCAGTTAATCAACTATGATCTGGATCGTATTAAGAATTGAAAAAACATGTCTCTAACACCTTCACTATCCATTATATAAAATCATTGACACTTTCTAATCACATAAACTTGGAAAACATATATGCTGGAGAACAGAATCTTGATTCCTACGGGAGGATGTAATGATAGATTGTAGTTACCTAAGGCTTGTCTGCAAATACTCATCAAACATGTACCTCCTAAAATTGCACAACGTCGATTCAATACAAGAAAATTATAGTCCCATAATGTGCAACTATCACCTAAAATTGCAGGCAACGAAGACTTATAAACAAATCTTACTAACAACATCAAGTTGGTTACATTAATTTGACACTGGTGATGCAACCAACTCATCTACTTTCTTTTACCACCACTGGACTTCGATTTCTTAGTTATTGCTTGTTTGGTAGGCTTTTCTGATGTCTCCTGTTGGATTAAAATAAAATGTGCAACAGAAATAATATTGATCATTAAAAGGGAAAGAAAGAAAGAAAGAAAGAAAGAAAGAAAGTAAAAGTAAAAGTAAAAGTAAAGAACGCTGCAGTCAATAATCGAAATCTTAATTCCTGGACTAGTTGCGAGAATAATGTGGTGCCACGATGCAAAAGACAAAGTAAAACGGCAAATTTACATAAATAGAAGTGATGACAATGCAATCACAAGTAATCCCACTACAACTACCTCTAAAATTAAATTGGAAGTGGATATGACAAATGTGCGGCAAAATGATTGATTAGCATGTTGCATATCATGCGTCTTACATCGTTTCTTGCACTAATTTTTTATCCCACACTTCAGGACTGCGTCAGAAACTGCTTCTACACTGCGCACCAACTTTTATAATATTAAAGAACCACAGGGTGGGTTTTAATTAACCAGGACTCCTACAAATCCAGAGCCTGAGCTCCTTAATTATCGTTTCCACTCTTTATTTGTAGAGGTACAATAAGTTCAAGGAATTAAGGATGAAGATTTTCAAGTACATTTCTGAAAGCCAAAGCAATTACATAGGCTTCATTACATAGATTAGTTAGTCACCCTAAAATTTCACAAGGGGTTTCAGCTTCATGTGCCGAAGCATACAGCCATAACTAATGGCCCTGACCCCGAGTACTTGGAGGAATGGTCTAACATTGACATGCCTAGGCTGCCAATGGCCTTTGTCCTTGACGAATAAAATGCTTGAGGGGAGAATTTATGTTGGGCTCCTGGTTTGGGAGATCTAAGTACACATTTGTTTACCTGTCATTCAGTGTAGTAAGGTAGAGACGGTTAGGTCTCTATATCCCAACAGTTCTAATCTTTATAGAACTTGATCAAAATAGAACTTCTTTAATACTTCTCGTTTAATGAATTTTGAAGGTAATTTGAGATAAGAGAGAAGTGAAGAGTCTGAAGTAAATTAGACAGAAAGAGACAAGGAAGCACTCTTGGAAATATTACAGTGGTACATAATATTGCAGTCAACACCAAGGAACCTTGAAGCTTAAATCAATTTCAGTCCAATCAATGTTGATATTGTAGAACAACATAATTATATCAGTTTTTCTTTTAAAAAAAATGATAGATTAACTAATCCAAGAAGGAAAATCTACAGAGGTGCAAGTGTTACTGTCACAATGCCATTAAAATATTATTGTAACTTTAAATTTTTAATTTTGATAAGTTTGTTTGAATATGGATGTTGAAGTAGAACGGAAGTTAAATTTTATAAATCCAAAACATCAGATACAGATAAGATGGATACTGAAGGGTGACAACATACCTTTCGCTTAATGGATACTGAAGGATTAGTGACGGGCTTGAAAAATGACTCCATCCTGAAAAGGAAGTGTTCAGAAGGGGAAAAAAACGATGAAAAATATTGTGGAAACAATAACCAATACTACAAACTTAAAAGGACAAAGAAACTGAAATGTTAGATCTAACTTTAAAAAAATAAACTGAAACTTAAATGTAAAAAAGAATAACTCAACTCCACAGGAAGGATAAACAGCGCGATTGGCCAAAGAGATGGAGAATGTTTATTCTTTCAGGAGTAAATGAAATTGCATAGTTAATACTTACCGGCCCTGTGATGATTTGTTCTTGGCTGCCTTAATTTTTTCTACTGCCTGATGACAGAACAAAAATGATGAATGAGAAAAAAAATTTATTCTCCGACTTTCAAACAAAAACTGACATAACAATCGAGATTATTAGGAGGATAAACCTTCGTGACTCTCTCACTGTTGAACCCATTCTCATTCACCAAAAATGCTAATAAGCCCTGTAATAGATGTGAGATTAGAACTTTAATATCATAATATGTATGTGCGCCCCAGGAGAGATTAAAACTTTAATATCATAATATGTTTGTGTGCGTGTGAGCACAAGTATATAAAATGAAGGGGGGAAAAAAACTGCTGCGAGAAGCCTTTTAAACCAGAAAAGATAAATTACTTCTTCATCTGGAGTAGTCCACTTGATGTCAAGTTGCTCTTCATCAGTACATACTAGTGGTTCTTTAAAAAGCTGCCGGGCCTCTTGATAAGGCCAATCATCTGGAATTTGGTACCTGTTTACAACATAATAATAATAGTAAGAGAAACAAGAAAGCATTCTGTTTTTATTTCCTTGCCGCAACAATAACATGAAATCATTGCGTATCTGCAAAAAACATGATTCATCAATCGAATTTAAGAAGATGCCTGAATATCTAAACTAGGGAGAGAGATAAACCAATTGCTTAAAAGACTTGGCAGGAACCCAAGACTGATGCTGCTTCAAAACGACGATGAGGCTTTATGGAATGTGAAGAGAAAATCAATAGACAAGTACAAGATTCCTCTAGTGGGTGTTTGGTGGCCCGTAATGGGATGGGGTTCAACATGGGATGGGATGGGATTGATCGTTTTGGGGCTTGATTTGTAATATAAAACTCATTATGTTCCGACCGTTCTCAATCCAACCCTCTTTTGTATTGTTTTCACGCTTCACGATCTCATTTTCGTTCTGTCTTCGATTACTCACGCTTTTCAACACTCCATTCCTAGTAATATTGACTACATTTCAGCTCTCGAAACAGCCTCCTAAAGTATCAAAATTAACCACTGAGCATTTGGGAATAACAAGGGTCTCTTTCTTACAAGAATAGTGAAGAGAGAAGGCTTTTAGAAATCTTGGATTCACCTCATTATTAGTCACAATAAAGAAGATGAAAAATTCAGAAGAATCCCCTTTGAATGCTTAGCTTCTTCTCGCGGCTCTTTTTGTGGTAAAATATCATCAATAGAAAAGAGAGGATCAACCACATTAGGACCGACAGCAGTAATTCCATCAAGATCAGGGGACTTAATGACTTCTAAGCCATCCAGATCTTTCAAGTTGAAAAGTATATATGATCTAAGGGTGCCTTTGAACCAACAGCTACTTCTTTCCACTTATCTTATGCAACAAAATAAATTCTCCATCTTCCATCATCTTTTTTATTCTCATCAAATCCACTGAATTTGAAAAGTTTTTGAAGGATAAATCACCCTAAATTAAATTACTCAAACTTGGATAATCAACAGAAGCTATATCACCAAATGAGAGAAATTTCAACCATTACCATCCTTAAAATCAATTCTGCTAGAATGAAGCCATATTTTTTTCCCCAAAAGCACATATGTTCATTTTAACTTCAACCAAGGCACTGAATAATCTATGAAATTAAGGTTTTTGGAGGCAGTGCTCACAAAAACACCTAAATTTTGCCCTATAGTTCCAAAGAATGATCATTTCCAATATTCCAAAGGATAGTTTTCTATTGATATCCAACCTCCAAAACCTTTAATAGACTCCATAGGAGAGTGATTCTTGGTAGACCAATGCTCAATTTTCAAGTGAAGATCACCAAAAATCCTCCATTTACCATCAAAATTTAATTCTAAAAGATTATCGTCAATCTTCACGAAGGTCTTATCATCCATAAAAGGATTTAAAAATTTTGGACTGAGAAGAATCTTCCTAGGAATTCTAAATTTCCTTCTCAGAGTAGTGGGCAAGCAACCTAGATACCACCAAAATGAAGTTCAAATCAGTATCACTAGTTCCTTTTCTTTTCTTACCCAGAATTTAGAAACCTCAAGGGAGTGAACTTTAATCGTTAGGTCTGATGAGTTGCAATTCTGAAAATAACTTGTGTTTTGCTTGATCGCTCCCACATAACTTCTTGGAATTTGCTTGTTAGTAATCGACTCATCTTGATATTTGGCTGCTACCTTCAATTGATGGGAAATTTCATGCTCCAACTGCATCTTGTTCTCAAGAGTTGAAAAGAAATCACTTACCATATCCAAGACAACCATCCACCTTTTTTATCAATGCCAGCAGGGACTCGCACAATCTTCCTTCCTCCCGAGGAACACCAAACAGAACATTTAAAATGCCAATCACAAGATTATTTGAATTTAGATAAATGAATGACTCCAAAATCCACCTTAAATTTTTTTTAAAATAGTGAATAAACTGAATTTTGCAAGGCAGTAGCACAATTTTTCATCCTGTCCATAGAAATTCATAAATTTTTTCTCTTCCTTTATAGAGTGCTTGAAGGTCATATTGCCAAGGTCATCCTAATAACAAGTGACAAACATCTGCACCCAAGACATCGCATAATATTTTATCCTGTTGTACTGATTTCCAATTGATAGTAGTACTATGCAAATTGAATTCACTGTTGCTTCTCCCACTTTTTAGTCTGACTAACCTTGTAACGAATTGGATGTGGATCCACTTGTAAGAATTTGAATGTGTATCTGGATCCACTTTGAGATTTAAGGCCATGACAAGTTTTTAAGATAATGTTTTCGCTACTTCAGCTGTCTATAAGACTGTTGCACAGCTTCCCATTACTTGTACATTGCGTAGAAACAAAGAATGTCATTGTGGTTAGTTTTGATTTGGGTGTGAGCAGAACTTTTTTCATAACACATTAGAGTTGTTCTCCATCATCGGGGCTCCAGAAAATTTGCATTCAGTCCGGTTGTTCTTCCTCGTTATCAATTTCTTGATTCTCTTCATCAACTACAGCCACTGCCCTTCGAAGGTGACAGTCGTTGAACAAGTGCGTTGTTTGTCCACAACAAAAACACTTGCCTAAGTTGGGTATTGCAAATTAATTCTGTGTTTTGTCATCTTTTCCCACAGGAACCGAGGTATTGGAGGAGCTGCCTATTTGGAAGTCATTGAAGTTGCGCCGAAATGTATTATTGATCTGCCCCAAAGAGTTCTTGTCTGGTTGCCTCTTCCTCTACAGTTAACCATTCTACATTAAGGTCAAAATTGATTCGATAAATGGTTTTTTGTTATTTTTATCAACCTAATGTTCTCCCACTACGTTCTCTCTACAATGTGAGTCTCGTGGGGAGGATTTAGTGGAAAGAAAATCTTTTTCTCTTCACAAGTTAGGCAATGGAAAACAGATTTCAATTGAAGAAAAGAGAGGGTCCGAGGTGAATTTTTTAGAGCTGGAAGCCGGAACGGCAGCGTGGGTGCGAGATTGTCTGAAGGGAGCAGTGGCATTGAAGACCACAGATGGGTTTTGGCAAAGAAGGAGACTAGATTCAGCGGTCATTTTCTTCCAAATTGTCTAACTCCAAGAGCGGTTTGCGTTGGGTTCATTGGAATTCTTTAAAGGGATAAAGGCTCATATCTTCATTTCGAAAGGTCCCCTTAAAAAGAGTTGGTGTTCGGTAGCAGAGGAGATCACCAGGTTCCGGCCCTCTCCGTCCTCAGTGGTGTCTAAAAGGATTTCGGAGGCGCCACTAGATCCATTAAACTTTGTAGTGGTTGTGCGACAGGAAGGTAAAAAGGGAGAAGAAGTTAGAGAAAAGCAGAGGGAGTGTGTTTTAGTGGAGGAGGAGATCTTTTCTGATTGGGAGTGCGATCTTGCCTTTGATTTATCAGCAACGGTGTTGGTGGAAAGGCTGAGAGCTAAGCCTAGTTGGTCTGTGGTAAGGGAGTTTCTGGAAAAGGAAGGGATCCAAAGAGCTTCTCTACAACCGTTTTGCTCTAATCTCGCAATTTGTCTTTGTGAAAGTGATGAGATTGCAAGTTTGTTACCGAGCAAGGAGTTGGGTGCCCTCTCTGAGGATTTTGCGTTTTCTGATTGGAACTTTTGGTTGGTAGCTGAAGGAAGTTCCTCCTCAAATTGGCAAACCTGTGTGGGGGTGTGTTGGAGGCTAAGAAGATTGATTTGCCGAAGGAATGGCAGTCGGAGATTTATTTTCATTCAAAAGGCAATGTGAATGGCTTCATCCCTACGATGTGCTCGGTTAACCATGGAAAATTCTCTTTTCCAGTCAGATTTTCTGTCGGCTGGCGAAAGACGACTGAGGAGCAAAGGTTGTCGGAGAGAGCTCCTGTGGTGTCAGGTACGGTTCGCTTCTCTCTGTCTCCGCCTCAACAAGGTTATCTGGGGAGCTAAAGACATAGTGGCTAGTGTGGGAGGGCCTCAGTTTTCGAATTTTGAGTCTGTTTGGCCTCCCGCTAAGAGTCCTTTATCCATTTCACCCAAAGACAGACAAAAAGCCTGACGATGAGAAGCCAAAAGAGATTGGGAAAGGTGGACCCAAACCACTCTTCTAGCAATACCCAATCCAAGCAACCGATTGAATCCAATGAAGTTTTGGGCTGGGAAGGAGTGGCGGGGAGGATTTGTGAGAGGAGTCCAACCCATCTGATCCTTCTGTTATGAGTTATTTAGACGATGATTCTTTTCTCACTTCCTCTATGATGCTGATCGTAGTCCTTTTTCGGTGGGCCTTCTCACTACTTTTAAGGAAGACGAGTCAAAAGATATGCAGTCGGGAGGTGAAAGTGTTGCTGGCTCCAATGCTACAGAGAAAGGGGAGAACCTTGGGGGGGGGGGGAATTTTGCCAACCTCTCCTTCCGGCAAGGATACCATCCAGGTGCAGGTTCCCTAGCCAGTTTAGCACATGATGATGGTTGGGCCGCCAAGGCAGGTTAGTATTCCTTTCGTTCCTTCGTCTCTTAATCCTTCAGAGGAAGTTTGGGAGTTGAGAGAGAAGGGGGTGTCTTCTTTAGTCCCTAACAAGGTCAGACTCGACGCCTTCAGCTAAGGGTAAGTCTGTTGTGTCAGACGTTTTGTGTAGTGAGTCTTGTCTTTTTCCAGATTCTTCTACAAATGCCATCCACAATACCGGTGGGGCCTTACCCTTTTTCCGGTCTATTCTTTAGGTTACGGGGGTTCTGAGATTGTTGTTTGGTCAAATGTGGTGGGTGTTGGGACAGTGGGAGGTTTTGTGCTTTTGTCTAACGGGGTTTTGTTAGGTGATCCTTATTCCAAGCTAATCCTCTCTTGGTTCCGTGTTCAATGTCGAGTGGGGAGCCTTTAAGTGGTTGGCCATACGACTAGGGTGTTTTGGGGTCAATGGGCATTAAGAGGGTGGAAGCAGAGATTCCTAGTGAGTTGAGTTCTAAAAGGAAAAGGGAGGAATGAAGGTGGTCGGCGAAAGGATTAATAGGATGGAGCGTGAGCTAAGGAAACTTGAAAGTTCAGTGAATTGCGAAAGGAGGAAGGCCTCTGTGGAAACGGGTAGTATTCCGTCTCAATGTTGAAAATTGTTTCTTGGAATGTTAGAGGGGTGAAGGGAAGGGAAAAGAGGAGATTAATAGAGGTTCTTAGACAAGAAAACCCAGATATTGTGATTTTATCAAAGACTAAGCATGGTGATTTTGAGCTTCAGTTTATCGGAAGTATCTAGAAGTTTAGAAGGGTGGCATGGGAGAATATTGACCCCTTAGGGAAGGCCGGAGGGATATTGGTTATGTGGAACAGTAGAAGTCCGTTAGCTTTGGAAGTGACTAAAGGTTTTTTCTCGCTTTCATTACAGTTTGTCTGGAGAAATGGTGAGAGGTTTTGGATGACGGGTGTGTACGACCCTCCTTGACCTAGAGGAAGGATTCAATTCTTGAATGAGTTGGGTGCCCCTTTTGGCCTTGGTGGGTTGAAATGGTGTCTCGTGGGAGATTTTAACATGGTTCATTCTCTTGTTGAAATGGGAGATTTTAACATGGTTCATTCTCTTGCTGAAAAGGCCCCTCAGGGGAGGGGAAATAGATCCATGAGAAAATTCAACGAGTTTATTAAAGGGGGTCATTAGGTTGATCCTCCCTTCTTGATTGGGTCCTAGGGCAACCCCATCGGGCCCAGGAGCCGTTTGGGGCACCAAATGAGCTCCGTTCACAAAACCGTTAGGCGCACGGCTTTTTTCATCGTTCTTAACCCTTGGGTCCGTTTTCGCCCGCGGAAAGTTCGCGCACAAAAATTGGGCCCCGGGGCAGCCCCGTCAGGCCTGGGAGCCGTTTGGGGCATCAAATGAGCTCCGTTCGCAAAACTGTCTGGCGCACGACTTTTTTTCAACACAACAAAGCCTTCATATTTCCCTTTTTCATGAATTCTAGCAATTAGTGCACTTTGAACTTCACTAACTAAGAGGAATAGAAAAGAGGAAAGAGGATCCTCTTGCCTAATACCTCTAGTAGCGAGATTATGCCTCTTAGACTAGCATTGACAAAAATTGAGAACTTTGGATTAGATATATAGCCCATAATCCATGAGATCCAACGAGCGTCAAAATTTTTCCCATATAGAACTTTCTCAATAAACTTCTAATCCACTCTATCAAAGGTTTTTTCTGGATCAAGCTTTAAAAGTCATCCTTTTTTCTCCTTGGATCTGTAATCCTCCACAACTCCATTGGCAATGAGGATAGGGTCAAGGATTTGTCTTCCGTCAATAAATGCACTTTATGTAGGAGCAATTATGCTTGGCATAATTACTTTGAGTCTTTCAGCAAGCACTTCGGCTACTATTTTATATACAATAGTGGTTAAGTTGATAGGCCGAAAATCCTTTACCAACACTGCATCTTCCTTCTTTTGTATCAAGCAAATGAAGTTTTCTTTGATATAAAATTCCTCAAGCAAATTCATAAAGTTGACTTTTAACAAATCCTAGGTTTTAAGGATAAATTCTGAGGTATAGCCATCCGGTCTAGGAGTTTTATTCTTTCCCAATTCTTTTACTGCCCTTCTGATCTCTGTTTGGCTGAATCTTACCACCAACTGGTTGTTTTGCTCTCTTGTCACTATCGGCCAGTCTAGATTGAATGGAATATACCGAGCCCCGTCACAATTGGAGTAAAGTATTGAATAGAACCCCAAAATAATCTCTTCGATTTCCCGAAAGGATTTGATTGGTAAGCCTTGGTCATTGACCAATTCTGAAATCAAGTTTTTCCTCTTCTTAGCGGCTAGGAAACAATGGAAAAATGTTGTTTTTTCATCCCCTAAATTTAACTAATTTAGCTTACTTCTTTGCATGAGATTCCTTTCATCCACACGATAGAGGTCCATCAAATCTACCTTCAATGATATTCTTATGTCCTCTTCCAAGGAGTAATCTTCTAAATTTTCAACAAGTTGGTCTCTTCGTTTAATTCCTTTCAACAAATATTCTTCCTTGTTTTTCTTATTGTTCTCATATGCTGCAAGCCATCTTTTTAAGTTCGTTTTAAGCTTCGTAACTTGGAGGAAATTATGAAACTCACCCAACCTTGCTGCCCATCAGTTTTCCAATGACCTTTCAATCAGCCGACAACACTCCTTAATGTTCATCCAACTATTACAAAATCTAAAAGGGGTTGGTCCCCATTCAAAGGCCTTGACTTCAAACAAAAGAGGGAAGTGATAGGATAAGATACATGTTTGCCTTACCACTCTTTGAGTTTTCAAAAACCTCTTCCCAATTATTAGAAACAAAGAATCTATCAATAAGAGATCTTGAAACCACTTCTCCTTCTCTAGACCACATGAAACAACCATTGGAAAGAGAAATTTCTAGCAATTTAGTTTCTTCGATGAACTTATTGAATTTTCTCATATCTCTTGTAGCTCTTCCCACAGGATAACGCACATGTCTGCAGCGAGTACTATTAAAGTCTCCTCCAATACTCTGTTCATAGTCTACTTCTTTCTCTATAGTCAGCAGGACCATAGACATTCATTATCTAACATACTTTCTTGCAAATAATCAAGCATTTGACTGACAAGGAAAATTCAGCTTTAAGTACATTTATAACGGATATTTTTCCTTCATCCAACATGATTAGTTAATAATCCACCAGATAGACTGTTTGCTTCCACAAAAGCCCATCCAATGTCCTTCGAGCTCCATATACTTTTGATGAAAGCTCTATCAAAGCTATCTCTCTTTGTTTCTTGAAATAAAACTATATCTAGATTAATCCTTTTTAAGAATCTTTTTATCGCCAATCTCTTTGACTGATCTCCTAGACCTCTTGTATTCCATGAAATGATCTTTCATTGGTCCAAGTCAAAATATCAAACTACTAATCAATGCAAGGCTGAGCTCAAATACACTCCTACTCAACCAAGGGTGATATCACATTCTTCAAGGATGGAGTATAGATTCGGAGGAATATCATTCTTTTTAAGGGGGGTAAAAGAAAAACCTTAACACTTAGTTGTCTCTTGAACTTCTTCAGCTTGGAACAGATGACCCAAGGCCTTGTCAAGGTCTTTTATAACTTCATCATCCTCATCAATTTCATCTGCTTCATCTTTTTCGATCTCTTCACTACTTACACTAGCAATTGATTCTTCATCAGCTTCTTGTGAATGATGATATATAATGATTAGATATTTGCTTGGAGTACCTTGCACAAAAGAAGTATTTGAATCTGGTACTTTATAATCTGAATAACAAATGAATTTTTATGAGAGTTTAAGCTCACTGACCTGTCTTGTATGATGTCGGGTAATTTGTTCTTCACACAACATTCCTCGAGAAGATTTGAATTTGCAATTATAGACCATGAGTTGAGAAAGGAGGTCTTCTTTCTAGCAAAATGTTTGGGGAATGGCTTGAACAAATGTGCACGTCTTTTGGAAACTAAAGGGATTTTTGTGTTCTTTGCTTTTATTTGAATCCTAGAGCACAAGAGAGACATCCGACAATTATTAACTCTTTTCTTCTAAAATCTTCCCATGAGAGAGAGACTTGCTATCATCAACTTCCATTTTATCATTTATGTTAAATTCGGCTACATTTAATTTATTAGGTGAGTGGTTGGGGATTGAGGAGGGAAGCTTTGGAATCAGGGCGGCTTTGATCTTGGCATTTCTATTAGGAGAATGTGACGTTAGATACAACTTTAAAATCATCCATCTTAGACTTTTGGTATTCCATCGGGGGAAGACCAAGAGACTTTTTTTGAAATTTTGTTTTCGCGCCTTCTGGAAGGGAGGTTTTTTCGACTATCTTCTTGTGAATTCACTTCGGCCAAAATATCTCTCCTCATTAAATTAAGACCTGTGTTCACATCAAACTGGTTTGGAACTCCGGTGTGCTACTCCGTCGTCCGTAGCTTTGGGATATTTTCCTCCAACGAGCTCTGTTACGGGTCTTTTCCCTGGTCCTTCTTTGGACTAGACACAAAAGGATTTCTTGAGAAGTTGGTTGTGTTTTCGACTACTTCAAGGAATGCCCAGTCCGGATTCAGTATTAAAAGTTCCACATCTTCATCTTTCATAACCTGGTTAAAACAAGTTAAATCAATTGGATTAGACAAACAAATCACCTTTAACTTTAGTCAGAGGATCCAATAGCTCTATATCTCCATAATTCAGAAAAATGTATCCGCGATTCTCATCTGAAATTTCTATTGTAGCGGGCATAAAACCACAAAGATTCTTCTTGACTTGGATTTTGGCTTCAGCTACATTTAGCATATTCAAAGTTTCATTTGAAATAGATTCTAGGCCTCCAAAGTATGCTCTTATAGCTTCAAACGTATGCCTGCACCAGTAGTCTAGAGGAAGATTTTTAATCGAGAACCACCCTCCATAACCTTTCAACACTTTCGAACGGCTATGCTCAAATTTATTCCACTTTTCTAGCTTCAAATGGAACTTACCATATTCTTGCCATTTCCCAATATGCTTTATTATATCTTCCAAATTTCCTTAATCCAATTTTATTAAGGCATTTTTCGTAGATAGGAGATTGATAATGATGTCGGAATTGAAGTAAAACTTTAACGTGGTGGTTATCTCAAGACAATTATTAAATTCAAAGTCTTGAAACAACCCATAGATTGTTAAAATCTTCTTTAAAAACTTCAAACTCTTTTAGACCCAATAATGTTTCTTACTCTATTTATCGAATTCTGAAACAAGGGAAGGTAATCGATTAATTTTACCACTCTTTATCATGCTATGTTTTTCCAGTGGTAAGACAGAGCAACTCGAGTTTCTCTTGTTTTTAACAATATCAATGAAGTTGGATGCTTCTACTAAATTTCTACAAAAAAATGACGCCCTTTTTTGAGTAAGAAACAAGTGATGATCGGTTTTCAGCTTCAAGAAGTCTCTAAGCATATCAACAAAAGATTGTCAACCCTAAATTGAATCACCCGATGGGATGTGAATAAAAAATCTGCCCCCTAAGGATGGCCAAACTACACATCTCATTAACCACCCCGATGAGTTGCTGATCTTGGATAATTTTGTTGCGTTGGAGGCATCTCTTCCATTCCTTACAAAGAAGCTCATGATTGGGTTCTTGATCAAATCTGAGATGTTATCCACGAACCAGACGAGTTGCGATTCGATAATTATACAAATAAAATAATTATTAAAAATCATAAATCAGAGGAAGTAACAAGGGGTGTAGCATCTTTTAATGTTTCCTTGCATGCCAACAAATTGCAACTTTAGTTTTTGATGATCCTATCCTAGATTCCATTATGTAGTACTCTTGCCACAAACTAACATCTTGGCCATAAATTGTAAGTGCATATTTGGGGTGTAGCATCTTTTAATGTTTCCTTGCATGCCAACAAATTGCAACTTTAGTTTTTATGATCCTATCCTAGATTCCATTATGTAGTACTCTTGCCACAAACTAACATCTTGACCATAAATTGTAAGTGCATATTCAAATAGCTTTCGAGCATTTGCAAGACCATCTTTTATTCCCTGCAGATGCAAGGTCGGATTCCAGTTGAAAATACATTTGGTACATAGCAAGCCCGGGATGGGGTAATCCAAGAAATTTCTTATACACTTCTATTGTGCGTTGAATTCCATCTTTGCTTTGCCCAAGTAGCTAATTCAGTTAACCGGCCAAAAGGTTGTAATTCTAGCTTTTCTAGAAGGGTATTACTTGGGATGCACCCATCTCAATGCATCACACTCTCATCACTCACATCAAAAAAGAATTAAAATATTACCAAAAATAAATAAGAATTTACCACATGTCAAATTATGATTAGACAATTTGGTGGGATGCACAAATATAGGTATTACCCGAGATGCATCTAAGTATTTTTCTTTCTAGAATGCCTTGCTTTAACTCGAGACATATCAAGCAATTTTGTACCTCTTTCCTTTGGCTGAATCAAGTCTAGCTCCAAGGTGGTTGAATTCTTCCGTTTATTTCCCCACCATTGGTGATCCTTGTCAACAATTGTGATGTTGAGTGAAAAGAATGTGTTCTTAGTTGATAGGCAGAAAGCTTTCTTTGAGGAGGTTTAGCATGCTTGGCCAAGTCTTGATGGTTCTTTTCCCACAAGCACGCTGGTTATTTTGTGTGGGTCCCACCACATAGATGCTCCACCTTTGAGCTTTAATGCAACCAATTTGACGTTTTCATCCCATGAACATCTCCACCTTTGAAGTTCACTGCAACCTTTTCATCCCATGCGTTCAGGTAATCGAAGAAGTTTTCTACATTCTTGATCCAATCATGAAAATCCTCCACATCAAGATTACCATTGAAGCTTGGTAGATCAATTTTTGTTTTGTAGTTGGTGGTCCAATTCGGTTGTGGGTTGGGAATGAAGCCATTTTTCCTTCTAAGTGTTATGGAATATATGTGCAAGAATATGATACCCATGCATACATCAAATTGAGTAAACAAGTTTAAGCATATTCAAGATAAATTTTCACTTTATGATATGTATTTAAATCTAGAAAAAGGTCACCTCTCTTTATTTATGTTCTCTAATATAGTTTCTATAGACCCATGTTGACGGATAAGCTTTAAAGCAGTCTGCCCCCCTATACCTGTGGGGAAAAGCAGGGTTCTACATTCAGAATATATAAAACTAGAACAGCACAACAAAATTTGAATATCAATATCAATAAGAGGTCAATAAAACATATATAGGATCCATATACCTCGGATATTATCACAATAATCACATCCAGAAAGAATGCACAAATCGATAAATTGGTCCATGGTGAGGTTCAGCTCCTCCAAAATCTAAAATGAAACAAATTATTTAGTGAATGATAACAAAAGTAAATAGCCAAATCAAGATGGAGACAAATCACCTTTGCCACTTCAAATTCCATAACTGGGATCTTCCTTGAGCTCGGATCCATTAAATGACGAAGAAATCTGGGAGATCCAAATGTTAGCGAATCCATGTCTTCTGACGCCACGGCGTAAACCTGGAATATATGAATTTTGAGAAACACTCTTTTTCTAACAAGAGAATTTTCAGTGATGCAATGGAAAGAAACTAATGCTCAATAGATACAAAGGCCCACAAGCGAGCGAAGGAAAGAAACAACAACAAAAGAAACGAATATAGTGATAAAAATAACGATAGAAGGCTGCACATAGTAAGAAAATACCCAATTAGGCAGGAGAAATAAAAACGGACCAATTTAAACTTACATCCGAAAAAGAAGAGTGTTTTCGAGGCGACCATGGGCGCGCGCCTGAGGCGAGAGGCGAGGCGCCCAGGGGCCTGTGTGCCTCATACGTAGCTGTGGCGATCAACTTCAATAAGATGCTCGCCCAGTGGCGCCTTGCATCGTGTTGCAGCGCCTTGGCCAAGGCGTGTGCCTAGGGGATATTTAGTGTGTTTTTTTTTTAACCTAATACAATGTTATAAGCTATCACCTAAAGCTCACGTAAAAAAGCCCACTGTAGCCATGCAACCTACTATTATACAGCCGTCTGTGATCATGCAAAAATTAAAAGAAGGAAAACATGTGACTCTTCCAATTCTCCTCAATTACATTAGCTATTTTGAGGAAATTTTAAATCTTCCTTCTCATCGTAAGTTTCTGAGGGACTTCCAAGATTAAGGAAAAACTTTTCTGTTCTTAATATTGGCTGCACTTCTAGGGGAAAATATCCAGAAAAAGGTTAGTGTTTTTTCCTTCCCTTTCATTTTTTCCTTCCCTTTCATTTATTCTTCTTAATCTTGGCTGCACATAAAAATCAGTTCTTTCCCCCTTCATTTATTAGATTACTATTATTAATCTTTTTGGCATTTGTATATAAACTTATGTTCCTCTTCTACATATATTATATATTTATTTATTTAATCATTGCGCCCCGCTTCAATCGGGCATCATCTTTTTGTCGCCTCTCGCCTTGAGGCGATCAAGGGACTTGTCGCCTTGAGGTGCACCTTGCGCTTTGAAAACACTGAAAAAGAATATCCATCAAATGATTTGGAGAGAGCATTAATACAAGGACAGTGAAGGTTAGTCATCTACATTTCTTCCACCTCAAAAGCTGGGGTATTTTTCCTTCACCGTTCCCTTCCCAGAAGAAATCTTGTATTATTCATTCCAATTCTAAACAAATTCTTGAAGGTATAAGAAAAGTAGACAAATAATATGTAGGAAGATTAGAGAGCATCGATTTGCAAAGAGTGAGCCTTCCACCCCTTGGTAAATTGAACATATTCCAATATTCAAGTTTCTATAAAATTTAACCATGATTGGTTGTCAAAAAGAAGCACACTTCGGGTGTCCGCCCGAAGGTAAGCCAAGGTAAATGAAAGGCATAATCTGCAATCCACCGTTTTGAACTTTGCCACTAAATCAAGGAGATTGAGTCATCTACATTAATAGCACAAAGAGAAGATTTCTGCCAATTTACTTTGAAGCTCGATAACCTTTCAAACACCTTTACTGTCTTCAAGAAAACTTTCAACATTGAATCATCATATTTACAAACAAGTATCATCGGCAAATTGAAAAATAGGAGCATGAATCTTTGCTGCCCCAACTAAAAAACCTTCAATAGCACTGGACGCTTTCAACTAAAACTGAAAGGTCTTCACTTACTAAAAGAAACAGGAAAGGAGAAAGAGGAACCCCTTGTTGACTCCTTCTAGCAGCCATAATTCTACCTCTAGACCGGCCATTGATGAAAATAGAAAATTTGGAGTCACGAATAAACCAAGAATCTATTTTATCCATATAAAATTTTAAAATAATAATAATTAATTAATTAATTAAAAATAATTTTAAAAAAAAGTCCCAATCAACCAAATCAAATGTTTATTCAATATCAACTTGGTAACAGATGCCGAATTGGCTTTTGGTTGGATCCTTGGATTGAAAAGATACCCCGCTGAATGTTCGTTTTCCTAACTTATATAAGATTGCTATCAACCCAGAAGGTTCAGTAGCAGAATTTTGGGATCATTCCTCCTCATCATAGTCCATCTTCTTCCATAGAAATTTGAAGGATGATGAGATTTTAGATTTTCAAAATCTCCTTGAAATCATTACCGAAAAGAGATTAACAAATAATCAAGACAAGAGAATCTCGTCCATTGAAAACAGTGGAGTCTTCAATGTCAAATCCCTTGAGAAGTACCTATCTCTAGCCTCCCCTTTAGACAAACAGCAGGAGAAAGCACTATGGAAAACTAAAAGCCCTCGGCGAGTTAACATCTTAGTGTGGATAATGTTTTCTGGAGAGTTGAACTGCTCCTCTTTGATGCAGAAGAAGTTGCCTAATCACCGTCTTCCTTTGTATGGCAGACACAGAGGACCTGCTGCATCTTTTTTTTGGTTGCAGCTACGCGGAACAATGTTGGCTGAAATTGTTCTCAATTTTCAATTTGACATGGGTCTTTGGAAATGATTTTCGCTCTAACATTTTGCAAATCTTGATGGGCCCTCCTTTGAAGAAGGAGGCTAAATTGTTCTGGTTCAATGTGGTGAAATCTTTGTTGGTTGTTCTTTGGTTTGAAAGGAATCAACAAGTCTTCCATGACAAGCGGTTGACCTGGTTTGAGCGCTTTGAGACAGCCCAACTTAACGCCTTGTCCTGGTGTACACTATCCAAACATTTTGCAAACTTTTCAATTCGAGAACTGAGCTTAAATTGGCAGGCTTTCATTTCGACAGCTTCGTAGGAGTACTCTGTATCACGAATTTAGTAGTATTTTTGGTTGTTTTGTGTACTGCTGGCAGATTAAGTGTTATGGCCTTGTTTTGTTTGTCATTAGTTTTTCTTTTGGCTGAGTTGTAATTGGTTTCGTCGGACTTTTGGTTGTATGTATTGGTTTGATATTTAGGATGATTTGGAGATGATGGTGGTGCTAAGGAGGTGTCAACCTAGTTGAGATGCCGGGTGCACCTTCTGATCCCTAGTTTTTGTTGCTCGTTGTTTCGTTTTGTATATTAACTTTGTCTCATTTCATTATCTTAATGAAGAGATTGTTTCCTTTTTCAAAAAAAGAAATATCTAACTTGAGAAGCCAACCCTTCCTCTTTTGGATCTATAATCTTCCACAATGTCATTTGCAATTAAAATGGGATCTAGAATTTATCTTCCTTCAATAAAATCACTTTGAGAACTTGAAATAACTGAAGACATAACCCTTTTTATTCAACCAGCAAGGACGTTGGCTAAAATTTTGTATATCAAAGAGGTGAGACTAATAGAGCAATAGTCCTTGACCATTGAGATAATTTTATTTTTTTTTTTTTGAGAAGAAGAAGACGACGACAAATGAAGTTCTCTTTTAAGTAGGTTGATTTGACACGTGTCATTAAACTCACTAAACAATCTGGCAAAAATCTTCTTTGAAAAGGTCCAAAAACTTTATAAAGAACTCATGGAAAGAAATTTGAGAATTCTAGACCATACGTCCTTGCTTCAGCTCAGCTGATGCTCTTATACCAATTTGATGTAGCCTAAATGCTAAAAGGAGAGTAATCTCCAAGAATCAAATCAAGAGTCTTTTTATTAATGAGAATATGACCTAATACAAGGAGGCTCTCTCTATTTATAGAGAATTACAAGAGTCCCAAAAGAATAACTAAAAGAGATTAAAACTAAATTGGTAATTAAAGTGTAATTAATCGAGGATTAACCAAGATTAACTTGATTTTACCAAAATATCTCTATCCTATTACATCAGCAATTTAGGATGATGGTTTTGTGTTTTCCATGTAAAAGGAAAAACACAAAACACAAAACACAAAAAACACAAAAAAACAAACAAAAACAAAAAAAAAAAAAGGTGACCCAATTTTGTGATCGTGTTTGTAAGAACACCCTGAAGACAAGGTGTCTTTGAAGGGCGGGGTCATGTAAGGTACTTGATAATCAATGTCTTAAAAGGCTTAAGGTAGCCTTGAGGCGTTTTCTCATAGAGAGGCGAGGCATAAGCCTCAAGGCACTATGAGGCATAAGCCTCACTTTGAATGTATTGATGATCATAAAATGTAAAACTTTGTATACTTATAACGTAAGGTTACATCATTATTTTTTTCCAAGAACAAAGGAAGTAAAGAAAGAAAACAAAACAAAATATTTTTAAAAAGATAAGGGGGAAAATTTGAGAAAACACTTATGTAATTAAAAGTAGAATTGAAAACAATATATGTTGAAAAATTGTAAAGCATAAAATAGTAGAAACAAAGTTTGAAGTAGCTGCAGCATCACAGAAAAGATAAGATTAAGGAGGAGAAGAAAATCAGTTTTGTCTTCGCTGTGATAATGAACAAAAAAAAAACTAGGAAAAATTACAAAAATAAAAGAGGGAGAAAAACGGTGGATAAGTTTTAGGAAAGAAAAAAAGAAAGGTAGCCTTTTTCTTATGGATCAGAAAGCTAACTTGTTTGCAATCTGCTATTATTTTCTTACCCAAATGAAGACAATCACGTGTCAAAGTGTTTAAGCCTACAAGATAATGTTTTTTTTTTCCTTGAAAACCTAATTGAATGGAATCCCACCACCGCCAACATCTCACCTCATAATTAAAAATCCCATTAAATGGAATCCCACCACCACCAACATCCCCTATACAAACTTGTTGTTTTAATTCTTTTACCCAGTTTTCACTAAGGCTTATGCCTTTCACGCCTCACAAGCAGAAGCACTGAGGCTTAAGCCTCTGTCCATAAAGGCGTAAGCCTTCTTTTACCATGCACAATCGCAAGCCTTGAAGCATTACAAGGCCACCTCGCCTCAAGGTGCGCCTCAAGCGATTTTGAAAACATTGTTGATAATCCTACACTTTCAAGCCAATATCCTCCCCATCATTGCAACCACACTACCTACTCTAAAGATCCATGGCCATAGCTTCCTCAAATGAGTCAACCTTATAAAACTCCTCAGTGAAGAGGGAGAGAAAATGGATTACAAAAGTATGAGATCCTAACATTTCAAATCTTGAATTGCAAAATTTCAATCATATCCAGGTCAATCCATGCAAAAGTATGAGATCTTGTTTCTATCAAAAAGGATTTCAACGGGATTTAAAATAGTCTACGAGGCAAAAGAAGTATGTCAGATACTACAGTTTATTTTGTCAGAGGATATTGCATCCGAGGAGAAAGAACAATTTGCTTTATGACATTTAAATATATTCTAAATCTAAATTGGAATGAGAGAACAAACATGTATCGCTAGCTCAATCTTTACATTGTAGAATCCATTGTGTTTGAAACTTGAAAGCATTGAAATATGTAGAGTTTAATAATGAACTTCAAATGTGTAATTTCTTGAATCTGTCCCTAGGTTTCAGAAACTGGAATGTCAAAATTTTCCCCTTGGTTCTTAGTTCATTGGTCCACATTCAAGAGACAAAAGAAGCATTATCATGCAGAAGGGTACTTGCCTTTCCTAACTTGCAAAGCGCAGCACATTGTGCCTCAGCTTCCGAGGGAGCCTGCAACATCCAAAAATAATGGCAATGTACTCAAACATGTTACGACTGAAGCAATGGATTACTTGAACTGACATCTGTAGTATAGTGTATTATCACCTCGATCACAGGCACTCCCATGAGTCTCAAGAGTCTTTTACAGTCATCATTGTGCTGCTTTGTAACCTGAAAATTTAACCACAAATATAAAATATGTATACGATTTATCTTTTAATATTATACTACTTCCGGAACATCGGCATGCTGCTCCAATCCCTTTACTCATCATTTGTGAGAGTACATGAATCCATTTACGGTGTAATAAGTCTGTTACTTGAGGAAAAATGTTAAAAGCAGATAACTAACCTTCACCGTCCTTTTACTGAATTTCTCAATGTCCTCCTTGTTGCCAACCTAGAATAACAAAAGGAGCAGTTGCCGGAGATGCTTCACTGTCTTATATGATTTATAAAGTACAATACACAAAAGTACAAGAACGAAAAATACCTCGATTGCATCTGCTAGGTCCGTAGTAGCATCTGCTCTTTTTGAATAACTGCATACATAATTAGCATGGAAGGCATGACAATCATGATTGCCCCTTTGAACATAATAAACGAGTTACAATGAGATAACACAGTTACCGTTTTGCAAGTTCTTGTTTTTTCAAATCAGGAGGCTTTCCATCAAAGACATAGCTGAGTACATTTGTCCCCATAAAAGAAAACCATATTAGACAAAATTTTCATGAAAAAACTTGAAATTGAGATGCCAGGGCACAGAAGGAAGTTACACTGGCTTAATTCCAGCTTCGAGAAGCCTTATTGTCCGGTTAAACATCCCTTGCAAATGACTACAGTTTGACATTAAAAAGAAGAAGGTGATACAATTGACACGAAAATATCGCCCACATATAGATAATTCAAAAAAATTTAAATTCAAAACAGAAAGTAGAAATATTAGTGAAGTAACGGCCTACCTAGTGACTTCACCAGCTTCGTTGGTCAGCATCTCAGTCCCAGTTCTTCCCACGACAATCTGCATTAGTTCACGCAGAGATATGAGATACCCAGAGTAATTTTGAATCTGAAGGAAAAAAAAAAAGAAAAGAAATTGGAGAAAGAGGTACTAACAAGAAATTGATAAATACTCATGCTGGCATCAATTGCGATTTTTCGGCCGAAATAGGATTCGAACTTCTGCTCCTTCATGCCCTTGGGGGCATTATCAGCTAAAAGCTTGGTTAAACCCTAAGAACAGCAGGGAGGTGAAAATGGGAAAGGGAAAAATCAGAGTGGAGAAAGTGATGAAAAGAGTGAAGGCAGATACCTTGATGCCCATTGCAGTAGCAGTAGTGGAGAAGGAACCGCTTAGCAAGACGAGACGAGAAAGGCGGGAAGGGGTTCAGGTGAAGGCTATTTTGTAGTGTTGGTGTGTACTGTGTAGGGTAAATGTGAAATCTCAATCTCGTAAACTTGGAGCTAGAGGTTTAACTCCCATTGTGAGTACTTAGTTAAAAAGTCTGTGTTTGAGCTACGAATTGACCACGTGGAATTTGGTAAATGTGTTAATGTAGAGAGGGGGGGGGGGGAAATAATGATTGAATTCTGTGATAATGTTTTTGTCTTTATATAAATATTATATTTTTATTGTTTAATTATTAATGAAGATAACAAATATGGGTGAAGTACATTTAGGGATTGTTTGGGGTGTAAAGTTGATATAGGATGTCTAGGGTTTCATATTCATATGTCGATACATAGTTGATATAAAATGTCGGGGTATCTAGTGCAGTTTTTCTAAACTCTAAAAGAATCTATTCAAACGATCTAATTGTTTGTTTTGAAACCTTTTTATACCATAATTCTATCCATGGTTTGTTTGAATAAAATTTTGATTGAATTTTTATTAAGTAGACATATTTTTTATAATCATGAATTATGGTCTAGGTTTTAGTTTTGGATCTTTCCTTCCAAAATTCCTTTTAAACAAAAGTAATTATTTTACAAGTTTGATTGCTATTGGTTGTTTTGGGGAGTTTAGACAACTATTTGGAGTCATTTGATAAAGAAACAATTCCTTTCAGACAAAAGCAATTACCTCATAAGTCTAGTTTTTATTAATTGATTTGGGAAGTTTGGACAACTATTTGGAATCATTTTGATAAAGGAAAAAAAAATCTTTTTGAACAAAAGCAATTATTTTACAAGTTTGATTTCTATTAGTTGATTTTGAAAATTTAGACAACTATTTGGAATCACTTGAAAAAGAAAAAAGAATTCCTTTAAACAAAAACAATTATTTTACAAGTTTGATTTCTATTAGTTGATTTGGGAAGCTTAAACAACTATTTGGAATAATTTGATAAAGAAAAAATAATTCTTTTAAACAAAATCAATTATTTTACAAGTTTGATTTATATTAGTTGCATATATAATACAATGTCTTTACTGGTCATTATACTTATTGCACAAAAAGTAGATACTAGCTTATACAGGGGCCATATTTTCCAACCCGTTTACAAGGTGCACAAAAAATATATATGTACTGTGGATTAACAAATGGCCAAGTTACATACACAATTTATATATATATATATATATATATATATATATATATATATCAAGACATCTACAATACCGTTCAAATTAATCAGTCTTGTCCAACAAATGCATGTAATATCTACGTTTCAACTCGGAGGGAACGACTACAAAACAGTATTCTTTCTGAATATCAGTCACCACAATATCCATAAGGGTCAATCGATCATCTTCCTCCAAACCCTCAACCTGGTAGATCTACTTGACAACGTCCGTTCGTATCCCAACCTCCAACTTACATTTCTTTTTTTGCCATGATACAAGCTTTTTCATTTGTGTTTCTTGGGCCTTCGTTGCTAATTGGACTATGTCGAGAAACTTAGATTTGAATGTACTCCTATTTCTCATGCTTCCTCTCGAGGTGTTGTTGGTTGGTCTAACACGCCTACTGGTAAGTGTATCTAAGAAAAGCTCGTTCATGTCGTCAACAGTCGACATGTTCTCAAATAGTTGGTCCTCTGGTTACTCATTATCCTCTGATTCAAATTTGGAAGCATTCATATTTTCTGCCATTTCTTATGTCTAGTCAATAGGAGTTTGAGAGTTCTCACCAGTAGCTCTATTATTCCCAAAAATAAGGGAAAGTTTGTCAAAGTGAGGGAATGGTTTGTGCCTCATACTCTTCGCGTTAGGATGTGACTGCAAATGATTATATATTATGTTAGAAAAACATATTAACTATGATAAAGCCATGTAATGTATTAGCTTACCTGAACCCATAAGTCAAACACATCATCCACGCACTTGAAATATTCATTCCAACAAAAGTCGTTGTATGCGTTGCTCAACATCTCATTAATTGTTGTATATTGTCGTTTTAAGAACCTCACCTTACACTCTATAGTTGATGCTTCGATGCCACAGTTTCAAGTAGTTGAAAATAGCTAAACTTGAAAGTTCCATTATTAGCTAACCACTCATTCTCAACCAAATGCATTAACGATTCAACTAACTTTACATCTTCAACCTTGAACCCAGTGTGTTTTTTAATCTTGTCACGATCGACCATCAAGCCACATGCATCTGTATATCTAGTTGAATAAAAAAGAAAATACATAGAGAAATACATTTAGTAGTACGAATTACGTAAGACATATTTCATAAAAAAAAACAAGAAAATTGTTCGAGCTTACAAGAAAATGAAACAAAGTTGATTAAAGTTAAATTCATTACAAGGGAGTTTCAACGATAAAGTATTTTTTCACGATGCTTGTTCCCATGCATCAAACATTATACTCGCCAAACCATCCCTAAAGTTGGCCTATTCATCAGACGTTTCAATAAATTATATATTATCTTCACCCAATCCACTAGGTAGAAAGTCTTCATCCTTCGGTACTTCCAACATTGCAGCTAGCTCCATCTCCCTGGTGATCAGGTTGTGAAGCAAGCAACACATTATTATTGTTCAACATTGGACCTTCACTGGGTAAAATGACTTTCCACAAAAAATCACCCACTGACCCTTCAGTACGCCAAAGGCTCTCTCTATGTAATTCCTAACAGACGAGTGTTTCATATTGAAATTTTTTCTTAGACTAGTCAGTCCATTTCCAGCACCACGATATTCTAAAATGTGATATCATTATCCCTTATACGATGCCAAGAAACCCTCATCATTGGGATATCTAACATCACATAAGTAGTAATAACCTATACAAGTTATATAAATAGTTAGTTGACAAGCTATTTGAGTTTGCACACAAGAAACGTTGTCCTGAAAAGTTCCATATACCCTTTGGGACCTTCAATCCAGTAGGTTGAGAAATCACATCGCTAAGCACCCAAGAATCGGCTACGGACCATTCCCACCCTGGCAACACGAATGTGAACTCTCCATTTGGAGAACATACAACAAGCATGTTTGTGGCTATCTCACCCTTCTTGGTACAATATCGTGGTCAATCGATTGCACTAACATTGACCTTGATGTATGTGCTATCTAAATCACCTAGACAATTCTGTTTGAGTTCATATGTCATAAATAAGTTAAAGTTTGTGGTTTTTTGGAAGAAAGTTCTTTAGTATTTGACCATGAATTGATAAAGTTGATATAATACCTGGAACCATTTTCATCCCTCATCATTGTAGTCATTTGTGATGGGCTCTGATTTTTTTTTTACAGTATCTCATGAAGTTGTAGCACTGCAGTAAGGAAAATTTTGAAATGTCATAAAACAATTCCATGAGACAACGCAAATTGTCTTTGAACTACTCAATTCTTGACGTTGTGGGCCAATATGTAGAGGAACATCTCTTCGACATCAACACACTAAGTAGGCGTCAATCGACCAGTCATCCTAAGCATGTTACAAAGGATGCCAAACGTCCATCTATCCATTCATGTGCTCTCGTAACAGCCTAAGTCATTCTCATAAATGAGAGGAAGAAGTTCAGTTGACTAAACCGATTTCTAATAAACAATGTTTGGTTATCTATTCTACGATGATCATTTGGGAAAAGGGATCACTAAGAGGTGGTATTGATTTGTATGATGGTAAATAGTTATTCATTTTCCATCAAAGATAGGAAATATGTTCAAATTGTTCCTGGAACCGTGAGAGCTAATATGAATTAAAATTTTGAAGGTACATAAGAGCCAATACTAATTCCTATATACATATCGACCCAAGATAAGAAATATGTTCAAATTGGTCACCCCCATCTCATCTCCCTATAACTATTTATAGGTAGAATCTTATAATAAAGAAAACACTATTTTGATTCATGTACATTGAGAATTTCAATAAAAGCTAATTTCGATTTATAAAAGCTAATTACGAGTGATTAAATTGATAAAATCTTATTAAATTTATGAAATAAAATCCCATTAAATTTATAAAATTTATGAAATTTTGATTATATAAATGCTTATAAAAGCTAATTTGATTTATGAAATTCCGATTTATAAAAGCTTATTAACCTATTATATTATTTAACTAATTTAATCAAAACTAAATTTGAACAAAAAAAAATTGAAGATTTTTTTGAAGTACAAAAATTAAAATTGGACAATTGTGGAAGTACATGGATCAAAATACTCTTTAACCCAAAAAATAATAATATTAGGAAAAAAAATTTCTTTTACTTATTATTCTGAAAATGTTCTGCGATTTGAAGTGGTCAATTATGTACTTATTATTATGGAAATGTTCATTTTACTTTTGTTTATGATTTGAGTGAAAACATCGTAACTTATCTAAAAACAGTTTAATTAATGTAAAATTAATTAAATTTATGAATCTTGAAATTGTCAAACTTATAAGATTTTATGAAGGTGAATTTATAAATATCCAAATTTCCATTTCCATTTTTTTAATATATATAAAAACATGTCTTCAAACTTACAATTAAGTGTGATGCTATGATTTTATTTTATTTTTAAAAACAAAAATAACTATTTATTTTTAAAAACGGAAACCTACAATTAATTTTATGAGCTTTCAAATCTACAATTATCTACAATTAACCATTGCCCAATTTAGATATTTTATGGTCATTATATAACAGAAATTAAAATTATTAAACTTCACACAACAAAAATAAAACTATTGAAATTCACACAACATAAATAAAACAATATGCATTCAAAATGCCCAACAAATTATCAATTTCCAAATATACAATTATCAACAATATATAATGCTTATCAACAAAAAAAAATAAAAATAAAAAACAAACAAATGTAGGAAATAAACAACAAAAAAAAGTTACAATAAATCAAATGTAAAAAACATGTATAAATGATCCCAAAAAAAAAAAAAACATACTACAGGGGGAATAAACTGTAAAAATTGGTATATAATGTAACACAAACCTCAAACTAACAGAAGATTTGATTAGTTTGGGTTGCACAACGAGGACAATGAAACAAGTCAGTAAAAAAAGATGAATTACTTAACAAAGAAACTTGTTTAAGAAATAATTGTGATACCTTTATTACTTGTATGTTATCTATGAGTAGAGCGTCCAAGGGTTGCAAAATCAAATTTGAAATTAAAACTAAAACAAAAAATGATGGATACATTAGTATAAAAATCATAATAATTAATAGGATAGAACTTTTCATACCTTAATATCTTCAATAGGTGAAAGAACATAATGCCACCCTACCACTCATCAAACAAACAAAAGTTAGAAAATAGAAAAGAAGAAAAAAACAAGAAAAGTATGGTTGATTTGGAAACAACTCACAAATTGGGAAAAAAATCCTTGGACATGGAGGACTCTCAAATTATTGAAGGTAGATGAGGAGGAGGTTATATAGGGAAGAGAATAAGAGGTGGGTAGTTCAACATTTAATGAAAGCCCAAAAAAAAAATTGAATAAATTAAATATAGATTTGACGGGCCTCAAATTTTACTTTTATAAATCACAAATAAATGAACTCAATCCATTTCATGAAGTGATTGAGTCATTAATTGTGTGGTTGAGTCATTAGTGTATATGAAAAAAAGAAAAAGAAAAAGAAAAAGGTAGGTGAAGTTCAATAAGCAAACAAAAGTATTAAATAGAAGTAGATGGACCATTAAATAAGCAAAATAAGTAGCAGTGGAAAATATTGAAAAGTACAAAAAGATTACGAGGCACAAATGACAATTGCAAACAGAAGTTAAAACATTCCATTGGAATTGGACGAAAACATAACTAAAATCATTGTGTAGTTTGGCAAACAAAATCAATAAATGAAAGTGGGTGGGTCATTGCAATAGTGAAAAGCACACACAGAATTGAACTTTGCATTTGAAGTGGGCCGAAATATGACCAAGTAATCGAGCAAGTGTAGCATTTGATACAAATTGAAATTCATATGAATGAAATTTAAAATTAAAAGAAAATTGCAATTTTTAGAGAAAAAAAAACATAACAAATAATTTTAAAAAATGACAATGAAACACAACAGATAGTTGGATCATACTCAACAAAGGGTTCAAAAACAACAGAGAGTTCAAAAACAACAGAGAGTTCAAACACGATAGAATCTCAATAACAACGTGAAATTGAGATTTTATGAAGAAATATTCATATGGAATAACTCATCATCGACTTGGGATTTAGAAAACAAACTTAAGGTGGATGATATTCTCCCCCACTGAGCTTCAATGTCTTCAAACAGCCCCCTATCATGCATTCGATGATTGACAACCCAAAAGAGAACCGATGACGAAATCCAAATGTAGAATAAGTTGTAGGTAAAAGGAGAACCATCGAAGCAGCAAGGGGCTTGTTAAGCTTTTTATTAAAGCGACGAGGGGGAAGGGGACTGTTGAAAAATTGCGAATTTCTGAATTAATTTTACGTATTCTTGTGGTCGAACAAAATAACAAGTTATTAATGAAAAATCGTGAATTTCGACCAACCAGGACGACATAATTCCCATAAGTGAATGTTGTGAATTTTAATAATAATCGTGGTCATGCTCAAGGTCGTGACCGTTGCAGAGGAAGAAAAATTATTAATTTTCATGGTGGTCATTCTAATCACTCACATTTCCACCACACAAAGTGATGATCACAAAGAAAAAGCTCTACAATATAAGAGTTTAAAAAGTGTTGAAAATAAATGCTTTCGATGTAGAATGATTGGGCATTGTTCACGTACCTGTCGTACGTCAAAACCCTTAGTTGATCTCTATCAAGCATCCCTAAAGGAAAAAAAATGTGGAAGCAAATTTTGCATACCAAAAGTCAATGCAATATTAGGTTATGCAAACCTAATCGAATGGTTTCAGAAAGCAAATATTATTTTACCTAGAGGAACAAAATTTACAATTGACAATGCATGGTTCTCTAGTCAATAAAAGAGAAATCTACTTAGTTTTAAAGATATACGTTGTAATGGTTATCACATTAAGACTAATATAAACAATATTATAGATCATCCTTATATCATAACTACTGTCTCATATGAAAAACGTATACTAGAAGAGTTGTCTGCTTTATCTTCTGGATTGTATTATACTCATATATGAGTAATTGAAACATATGTAACGATGAACCTGAAGTTCATGAATCAAACTTTTGATACTTATTGTATGTCAATTAGGATAAGTGAGAATTCAAATGGACATCTATTAAAGAGCCATGAGATTCTTCAATCTAATGAATTATCACGTGATGCTTGCTCTCAAGGCAAATTAATCATTAGACCATCATCCGTCGAAGTGGGGGCTGAATCATCTGCATTTTTAGAATGAATTCATAGTGATATATGTGGACCTATTAACCCACCAAGTGGACCATTTAGATATTTTATGGTATTATTAAACGTTTCAATAGATGGTCACACGTGTGCTTATTATCAAGTTAAAAATTGCATTTGCAGGATTACTTGCTCAAATAATTAAGTTAAGAGCACAATTTTATGATTATATAATTAAGACCATCTATCTTGATAATGCTGATGAATTTACATCTCAAACTTTTGATACTTATTGTATGTCAATTATGATAAGTGTTGAACATCCTGTAGCTCATGTTCATACACAAAATGGTTTAACAGAATCATTCATAAAACATTTGCAGTTAATTGTTATACCATTGCTTATGAGAGCTAAGCTTCTTACACTTGTATGGGACCATACTATTTTGCATGCAGTCTCACTTGTACACATTAGGCTAGTATCTCATCATATGTACTCGCCATTACAATTAACTTATTAGCCAAATATTTTCCACCTGGAATTTTTTGGATGTGCAGTATATGTTCCAATTGCTCCACTAAAACGTCTAAGATGGGCAAAAAAGGTAAGGAATATATATTGGATATGATTCCCCGTCAATTATCAAATATCTTGAACCCCTAATAGTACTGCACAATTTGCTATCTGTCATTTTAATGAGACAAAAAATTCAACATCAGGGGAATGAATTAAAAAGTTGGAAAAATAAATTGTATGGAATGCATCATTATTGTCTTGTTTAGATTCCCGTAAAGATCAATGTGAACTTGAAGTTTATAAGACAATTCACTTGCAAAATATAGCAAATCGTTGCCAAATGAATGTATAGACGCAAATAAAGTAACTAGGTCACATATACCAGCTGCAAATGTTTCATAAAAAATTGATATCCCATTACAACAAATTGTCGCTAATGAGTCTGGAACACGGTAGAAGTGTGGTAGACTAGTGGGTTCCAAGGATAAAAATCCTCGAAAAAGAAAAACAATTAATAGTCAATAAGACTTGGTTGAGGATGTAAATACTCATGAAGAAATTCATGATATGACTAGAGGAAGGTGGAATACATAAAGATAATAATGACTTCAACAAACTATGTCACAAAAGGAAAAATATGGAATCGAACTCATGTAGTTATTGACAACATTTTTATATATAATGTTGCTCTTATATTGTATATGAAAATGATAATTCAGAACCAAATTTTGTTGAAAATATCGACATAAAAAATATTAGCTTAAGTGGAAATAAGCAATCGAGATAGAATTAAACTTACTTTCAAAATGTCAAGTTTTTTTATCAGTAGTCTAAACACCAGAAGGTGTCAAACCTGTAGGATATAAATAAGTATTTATGATGAAAAAAAATGAACGAGGTCACAAGATATAAAGCAAGACTAGTTGCACAAGGTTTTTCACAAATATATGGTATTGACTATGAGAAGACGTATTCTCCGGTAGTGGATGCAATTACACCAAGATATTTAATTGATCCGACTGTGTATGAAAGTCTGGATATACATCTTATGGATGTAGTCGCAATATATTTATATGGATCTCTTGATAATGATATTTATATGAGAATCCCAAAATGATTTAAGGTACTTGAAACATATAAACCGAATTACTGGGAATTGTATTCAATAAATTTACAAAGGTCACTATATGAATTGAAACAATTATGACAAATGTGGTACAATCCTGAGTGGATATTTGTTGAAAGAATGATATCAAAACAATCCATTATGTCTATGCGTTTTTATAAAAAAATCATGGTCATAATTTGCTATAGCTGTATATATTGATGACTTAAATATAACTGAGACTTCTGAAGAGTTTTCAAAGACAATAGAATATCTTGGGAAAGAATCTGAAATGAAAGATCTCGGAAAAACAAATTTTTTCCAAGACTTGCAAATTGAGCATCTAGCAGATGAGATATTTGTTCATCTGTCAACTTATACAGAAAAAGTTTTGTAAATATTTTATATAGACAAAACACATCAATTGAACATTCCAATGGAAGTTCGTTCACTAGATGTGAAGAAATATATATTTTGAACTCGAGATGATAATGAAGAACTTCTTGGTCCTGAAGTACCATATTTTAGTGTAATTGGTGCACGTATGTATCTTGCTAATAATGACCAGATATTGCATTTTCAGTAAATTTACTAGCAAGATATAATTCTTATCCATCACAAATACATTGGAACGAAATTAAGCATATACTCTGTTATCTCTGTAAAACAATCGACATGGGTTTGTTTATTCAAACAAATCAATTTTTAATATAGTTGGTTATGTATATTATGAATATTTATCTGATCCACACAAAACTATATCTCAAATAAGTTACTGTTCAGATGTGGTGGAACTGCTATATCATGGCAATCGGTGAAATATTCCATAACAACCACTTCCTCAAATCATGTTGAAATTCTTGCAATTCACGAGGCTAGTCGAGAATGTGTATAGTTAAGATCAATGACTCAATACATTCGTGGAACACGTGGTTTGTCTTCTAGTAAAAATCTTCTAACGATATTATACAAAGACAACACAACATGCATATCCCAAATCAAATGAGGATATATTTAACAAGAAAGAACAAAACATATTTCATCGAAGTTTTTCTAGAGTCGTGATCTTAAACAAAATGGCGACGTCACTGTACAACAATTTTGTTCAAAAGATAACCTGATAGACTTATTTACAAAGGCATTATCTACCGCAACCTTTGAAAAATTGGTGCACGACATTGGAATGTAGCAACTCGTAGGTATCAAGTAATGTTCCATGAGAGGGGGTAGATCAGATTATATGAAATATGTATTATTTTTCCTTTATTATGATTTTTTTCCAGTGGGTTTTTTTCTAGTAAGGTTTTAAGGAGACGTATTTCATATATAATAGGCATCCAAGTGGGAGTGTTATAAATATGTTAAATTAAGTATAATATAGGTGCCAAATATTAGTGTCCATTGGCCATGTGTCAGTTATCTATTACCCCATGTATTGTCCATATGTCTCAAGATTACACTATTAGTGTCTACGTAATCCACCTTCTATTTGTCAAATTGTCTATAAGTAATGATATTTGGTGGGTTTTGAAAGACACACATTGGTGATCAATCCAAAAAGATTGGAGAAAGTGGAGAAATTCATTCTTTGTTATTTTATTTACTTTTTGTTATTTTATTTATTTGATATATTTATATAATATAATATTTATTTTATTATATATTATTATTATATTATATTTTTATTCATATTCATGTTTTCATTGTGTGCCGTTGTGCTCCTCAAATTCACAACAAATTTAATTTTTTAATTAAAACTTTTGAAATATTTTAAGTTATTGTTTTCATAGAAAGAAAAGCAAAACAAGAAAAATCCCATTTGGGTCCCATAAAATTAAATGAATTTTTTTGCAGAAACGAAAGAATAGAAGGCGGTAAGGATGGCAATGGGGTCAGGGTGGGGCGGGGTTGTACTCCCATCTCTGTTCCTGCCCCATTCCTCGTTTTGGGGGGTTGGGTCCCCACGGAGAAAAATTCCCATTATTTTATTTTATTTATTTAAATTTAACTAAATTTAATATTAAAATTGTAAATTTTATATAAGAAATATGTATTATTATTATTATATATATTTGTTTAAATCAATAATTAAAAAAATATTTAATTATTTTATATTATAAATTAATAAAAAATTAAATTTATTATATTAAAAGTTAAATTTAAAAAAAGAAAAAAGAAAAAAGAAAATAATAACTTAGCTACTATTGAGATATGCTCTTGTTAGCAGCTAAGCTACTCTTTTAACGTGTGTATATATCAACAATTAAAAATTTTTGGAACGGAAGTGGGGATTGAGTGCGAAATCATCTCCGATCGGAAACCCATACTTAATCAAATAAAGAATTCTACATTTCAATCGGGTCAAGGACCTAATCCACCGAAAATTTAGCCATCCCTAGGCGGGATGGACATCTCTAGAATTAACCTAAACGTGGTTTTGTGCAAGGATACAATAATCTGTGGGATTGACTTTGGCTGTCCGGTCGTCTACTTCGGCCCATAGCATAAATACTTTCTTTGATCAAAATCTTCGGCGACTACCTGCTATTTTCACTTCCTATGTTCCCGTCTCAGCCAGCAGCTTTCTCTGTACCCGTATACCATTTTGCTTCTTCTACTAAACCCCTTATATTTGCTGTAGTTTCAGTCTGGTTTTGATTGGTTGTGGTGTTGAGACTCATGGATATTAAGCTTTTGTCATTTCCGGCCGATACCCCTCCACTCTCCGTCATTGTGGCCGCCAAACTTGCTCGCTTCACAATTCCTGTAGATTCTTCTCTTCCTTCTGCATCCGCTCCTACATTTCTCTTCACTAACGGGTATAATCAGATCCCCCCCTCTCTCTTCTCTATGTTTATTTTATTTTGTTTAACTTCGCCTATTTTATGAAAATTCAGCGCTAATAGGTTAAGAGCAGAACTTTTATTTTATCCAAAATTTATCTGGTACCTTGCATCATGATCTAACTGCTATATGGGTTACCTTTTACTTTTTAGTTTCAGAGACATGGTGCTATTAAAAGTTTATTTCTGCATAAATCTTATAATGGCTAGTTGAACTTGATTGTTCCATAAAATAGAAACAGGAAGGGAAAGAAGACGTTACAATCATTGATATGTGTACAGGGTCTATTTAGCAAATTTATGATATTGACTACGGCATTAACTAATCTTCTGTGGTTTAGTTATATTTTGTCAGAATCAGCATACAAGTTTAAGCTTAAAGTTTTTCATACTGGTTATTAGAGGATAAAATATAGATAAAGTTTGGGACAATCGGACCCTCACATATCTCCATACTAGTATGATTATGTCCTGGACATAATCCCTCGTGGTCTTATTTTTGGATTCATCTAAAAAGTCCTATACTGATGGAGATATTGTCTCTCACTTATATACCCATGATCTTTTCTTATCTAATTGATGTGGGACTTTGACACATTCTTAACAGATATTTATACCTATTTGTGAATTTTTACATTGTCTTCTATTAATTACTTTCTCTACATTTAACTTCAAATCCAGGTCAATTATAACTATTCTCATTTTATATACTCCGTATAATCCATTGGGATCAGAGGGGAGCCTCTACCTTTGCTGATTATTATCTTCTCATCTTTCAAATTTAACAACTTTTAGAACATGAAATTATCTTCCGGGCTTTTATAATATTGTTGGGGAAATGATATATATAAATTGAATACACTAGCAAACTGATTACACATCAACTAGATACAATACACAACACACTGTATACAATAATAAAGTTCAAACCCAAAAGAAAGTCAAATAATATAACAAGGCTTATGGATTGATATAACTAAGAACCTCAAAATATTGTGGAGATGTTAATAGGTAATAGGTAGTTGATGCACGTTTATGATAAGCGTTGTCTGAAGACAATTATTCGCTCTGCACGGACTGCAAGCAGACTACAACAATCGTCTCAATAGGATACAATGACTAACTCCGGTAGGACTGCAACCTTGAACTACTCGGATCTGACAGAACTCTTAGATATTTGCTCTTAACTCAACTCAAGATTAAAAAAAAGAAAAAAGAAATGAGAGAACTCTTCAATTTGAAGTTGAATACTACTTATGATGAAACAAATTACTATTTATAAGCCAGCAACTTAGTAACTCTCCAAAATAAAAAATCAAATTAAACAAATTCAAAATTGAAACATTTGTCAAATTTAATTCAATTGAGTTGTTACTTGACCAAAATCAAACATAACTCATTCAAATTGAAGAGACTACAAATTTAACTTTCATATATGTTAAATTTGTACATGAAACACCATCTAACTTGAAGTTTCAATCTAATTTGAAAGTTTCTAACCATGAATTTAATCTACATAAAATATGTTTTAATATTCAAATGTTTCACTTTCTTTCACTATAGATATCCAACAAATATTACATCTTCTCTAACTTAAATTTATAAATGGGCCACTAATGTACTACAATTTTTGGATAATCACTTTAATGATGAGTACATTGTTATGCCTTGACATCCATCAGTGCTTTATTGGACGTCTTATCAAAACCATGGGGAGATGCTTCATTTGTTGTCATTGTTTACTCTCTCTCTCTCTCTCTCTAGTTGGAATTTGACTTTTGCTAAGGCAAGATTAGTGATTGTTTTGAATCTGGCTTGCAAACCCTTTGATCCAATTGTAAATCATTTTCATTAAACTATTATCTCTGGAGGCTTGCATTACACTCTTGTTGTTTAAACTTCAAAAGGAATTTTACTCTCCATTTTGTTATGAATCAGCGAAAAGAATATGCAATAGACTGTTTCTCGATGCTTAAGTCAACTCAATCTGTTGTAGGTCGAAGTTGCATGGAACATCTGTGCTTCTACGTTATATTGGTCGAGTCACCAACATTCCTAATTTTTATGGACAGAATGCATATGAGTCCAGTCAGGTAAGCTGAAAAATATATTTAATAACACGATCTAAATGTTTATTCTGAGGTATGGCTTGTTATTTATTTATTTTCATGATTTTTCATAGGCTAATTTCTAATCATTGAACTTCTCTCATGTCAATGCATGAATTTTAACCCAGATTGATGAATGGCTAGAGTATGCTCCTATCCTTTCGTCTGGTTCTGCATTTGAGAATGCATGTAGTTATGTTGATAAGTACTTGGAAAGACGCACATTTCTCGTTAGCCATTCTTTGTCACTTGCAGATGTAGCTGTTTGGGCTGGTTTGGCAGGTATTTTTTTAATAAAGGAAATAAACTCTTCTGCTTTGCCATCCACGTTGGTAGCTACCATTGGTTCATTGTCTCTCATAATTTTTGTCTGCATCACCATGCCTATCTTGAGAGAGAGAGATGCCATGTTGTGTTTATTAAGTTAATGATAACGTTCCTTGTTTTTAGCCCACATGCCCACTTACACAGACACAACCACACACAAACGCTTAATATGTAGAGTTAGAGAGAGTTGGCTTATTGATACTATGAAATTGTGTTCTTTACAGGAACTGGGCAACGGTGGGAAAGCTTGAGAAAGTCAAAGAAGTACCTGAATCTTCAACGATGGTTTAATTCACTCTTAGTTGAATATTCTAATGACTTGGATGATGTCTTAACTACATATGTCGGCAAAAAGGGTGGAAAGTCTTCAGGAGCTAAATTGAAGGATATACAGGGTCTCATTCAAAAGACAAATAGTGTCAACCAGGACACTTCTGATAAGGGAAAACCGGGAAGCAAATCTACCTTTGAAGTTGATCTTCCAAATGTAGAGATTGGGAAAGTGCGTTTGCGTTTTGCACCTGAGCCTAGTGGATATCTTCACATTGGGCACTCAAAAGCAGCATTGTTGAATCAGTATTTTGCCCAAAGGTACAATGGTGAAGTAATTATCAGGTTTGATGATACAAATCCTGCTAAAGAAAGCAATGAGTTTGTTGAAAATCTTTTGAAAGACATTGAGACGTTGGGTATAAAGTATGAAACTGTCACATATACGTCAGATTACTTCCCTCAATTAATGGAAATGGCTGAAAACTTAATTCATCAGGGTAAAGCATATGTTGATGATACTCCACGTGAGCAGATGCAGAAAGAACGAATGGAAGGGATTGAATCAAAAAGTAGAAGTAATAGTCCTGAAGAGAATCTAAGATTATGGAAGGAGATGATATTGGGAACTGAGCAGGGTTTACTTTGTTGTCTTCGCGGAAAACTTGATATGCAAGACCCTAATAAATCTCTTCGAGATCCAGTGTATTATCGTTGTAATCCAATTCCCCATCATCGGATTGGTTCCAAGTATAAGATATACCCAACTTATGATTTTGCCTGTCCATTTGTTGATTCTATTGAAGGCATTACACATGCACTTCGGTCTAGCGAATACCATGACCGCAATGCACAATACTACCGAATCCAGGAAGATATGGGTCTAAGAAAGGTTCATATATACGAATTTAGCCGGTTGAACATGGTGTATACTCTTCTCAGCAAGCGTAAGCTTTTGTGGTTTGTTCAACATGGTAAGGTTGATGGGTGGGATGATCCTCGTTTTCCAACAGTTCAGGGGATTGTTCGAAGAGGTTTAAAAGTTGAAGCTTTAATTCAATTCATCCTTGAACAGGTTCGACAATTTTGATTACATTACAAATAAAATCATTTAGTTGGTGTTTATTCAAAAGTCAGTGATAAATCTTACTCTAATAGCACCAAAGCTGGTATGCACATGCAATAGTTGTCCTCCCAAAAGGATTTTTCTTTTGTCATAGCGGTGGATGCTATAAATTTATAATTAAACATTTGATCTTCAGTTCTATAGAATATCAAAGTATTTTATGATGATCCTTGTGTACTGCATCTGTTATTTGTATATTTCAAATGATATCTCATGCTCTTTTCCTTTTTTAGTTGGGAAACTAGGACTATGACATGCATCTTTATGGGTTTTTTTTTTTTTTTTTTTTTTTTTTTTTTTTTTTAATTTAAATTTATTTAATTATTATTATTATTTTTTTTAAATTTTATTTTATTTCAGGGGGCCTCAAAAAATCTCAACCTTATGGAATGGGATAAACTATGGACCATTAATAAAAAGATTATTGATCCTGTGTGTCCTAGACATACTGCTGTTATAGAAGAACGACGTGTGTTATTTACCCTTGATAATGGTCCAGAGACTCCATTTATTCGAATAATACCAAAGCATAAAAAATACGAAGGTGCTGGTGAAAAATCTTCCACTTTCACAAAGAGGATATGGATTGACCAAGTGGATGCACAATGTATCAAGGTAGATGAAGAAATCACCTTAATGGACTGGGGTAATGCGATAGTGAAAGGCATCGAGAAGGATCAAGATGGATTTGTCACACAGTTGTCAGGAATTTTGCATCCCGAAGGTTCTGTGAAGACCACAAAGTTGAAGGCCACCTGGTTGCCTGATATAGACGAACTAGTCACCCTCTCACTTATGGAGTATGATTATTTAATCACAAAAAAGAAGGTATGGACTTTTAATATGTGATTTTTTTAATGGTAAATGATGTTAGTCTGTTACTTTGGTTGATTGTGATATTATATTTTCTTTCCCGTTGATTTTGAAGCTCTGAAGGAGAGATGTGGCTTAAAATCAAAGTTCAAAACTATGCATACTAACATCAGTGTATTTGCATTGAGATTTTTGTGTTTCTCTTTGTCTTCTATTTTTAAAAGCCAGATTGCAATGTGCATCACTTAGCTTCTTTAGTGAGTAGGTTGAATCATATTTACATGCAAGTGGGTAAGCCAGTTTGTCAATGTCTGGATGATGTTCAGTTCTAAAGCAAAAGGCGGTTTGGGTGTTCTAAAGATTTATGAAATTAGATGTTAATTTGAGCTATGTTACATGGGTTAAAAGTTGTTGGTACAACCTCTTCATACGATGGATATGCATATGTATTGTTTGTCCCTTGTAACTTGTGGGTTGCGGTTTTGTTGCTTATTCTTATCTTCTTAGGAAAGTGGTTATTAGAAATTATGAACTTTAGCCTCATTTAAACTGCTATTACAGCTCGAAGAAGGAGAGGATTTTCTTGATGTGTTAAATCCATGCACAAAAAAGGAGACTGTTGCTGTTGGGGATTCAAACATGCGAAATATAAAGCGTGGAGACATATTGCAGTTAGAGAGGAAGGGGTATTTCAGATGTGATGTTCCATATGTCAGGCCATCGAAACCGATAGTCCTAATTGCAATCCCAGATGGCAGGCAACAATCTTGTTTGAAGTAAAATCTCTTTAGCAATTGAACAGGGTTTATCTTGAAGTTCCCCTGGCCTAAAATTAATTATGAGGATGTACTTTTGTCGGACGATCTTACTTGATTGATATGCATAACTTTTTCTTTTTATTTTTTTTTGAAAGATGTGTACCTATATCCTTGATTGATATGCAATTCCGGCATGCTCTTTTTCTCAGAAAATGTTTACTTAGTTAGCTCAGGTGTTTGGGATTTTGAGTAGAACATAATATATATCAAATAAACAATGATATTTTTAGGATTAGTACAATGATGAATATGAAAGAAACATGCATTTGAAGTAGGATATTTGTGTATGTATGTTGATGTTGGGTCAAACTATATGCGTAAAAGAAGCATTTGTTTTACTTTTTGGGGGCAAAGCGAGACTTGATTTTCTCTACTTCTTTGGTTCCAACTTGGAAAGCTTTGGTGAGTACGTTATCCGGCACTGAAGGAGTTGCTGCAAATAGAGTGGCAGCAATAGACTGAGTTCCTGGTAATTGGCTGTTGAATGCTGCAATCACTGCAGCAGCGTCCTTCCCATTGTTCTTTTGGAAGTGCACCAGTCCCTTTGGGAAAACAAATATTTCTCCCTTCTTGATGGACTTGGATATCAGCACATTGGCTGTAGTTATAAAGCCAACGTCTAGCTTGCCTTCGAGAACAAACACTATCTCGGTGGCACGTGGGTGTGTGTGGGGTGGATTGAGGCCACCAGGGGCGTAGTCAATGCGTGCGAGGGACACTCCTAAAGTGTTGAGGCCTTGGATTTTTTGTACATTGGCTCCGGTGACCACTGCACCTGATGTAGTGTTGGTGAGGCCTGGGCTGGCAAGTCCATTGAAGAAGAAGTCGGTGGCAGATATGTTTGTTTTGCATGCAAATCCGTTCACTTTAATCCCTACCAAAATCAGTCACTTAGACTAAACATCATAAGGTGAAGAAATGGAGAGGGAGTAAAAGTTGGAAATACCGGAAGCGAGATCCGCAACACAAATATCTTGAAGCAAGTCAAAGTCTGCAGTAGAAATTGCGAGAATGAGAGCAAAGGTGAGGAGAGAAATGGGAGCCATGGAGGCCATGGATTATTGTTTGGTTGGTGGGATGGGTGATAAAGAAGAGGCAAATGAAGGTGGTTATATAATGAATATTAACAATGTAGATGTTAACCACCAAACATTCCAGGCCTTTAACCTAAAGCAAATTGTTTTAAGAGTGAAGGAAAATTCAATCTGAAAAAAATGGTATAGCTACCCATGGTCCCATGATGCTAATTTCCTTACATCTTACCAGTCATTTTATTTCTTTACTTACAATACATATCCATGGCCTTCTTTCCTTCTCTATAAACTAATTTATGCTTAACAAACAAACCACTACAAAATCTTTTCTTAAACAGAAACTAAAATTCCCTCTCTTCAACAAAATTTCACAAACTCATTTTCCTTGGTGTTCCTCTAAATTCTTGATCGTTATTACATCAACCGGTTCAGAGTGAGGGAGTATATGACTAAATTTAAATAGTCCTTTTTTTAGAAGAAGAAATTTAAACAATTTAAGAGGGAGAATTTTCATATAAAAAGGGATGTTTTCAAATATAGGAAAATGAACAAAAATATTTATAAATAATAACAAAATATCACATACTATTAGTTGTAAATATTTTTAGCAATTTTGTCGTTTAAAATAATTTTTCTATAAAAATAGTCAAACATATATTGAGAAATTAATTGAGACATAAAATGGGCTAAAATACCCTTCCTGCCAAATCTCATAAACAAATCTCTTGAAGGATAATTAAAAATAATTCAAAACGACAAAATGGAAAAAACTAAATCTCGCCCCCTAAATTTATGGAATAAATGGGGGAAAAAACACAATCAAAAGAAAACTTAGAAAACTTGAAATCAAACACACAATACCTTTACTCAAAAATTTTGTTTGTTTTTTCTGGTTAAAGAATTGCCCATTTCATCTTGTCCCCCTCCTTTCTCTCTCCCGCTCTATCTTCTTGAGTCACATCCGTTTTTTTAGAATATAGATAATCGAAATCTTAGATGTCCGAGATTATAGATATACGAAATTATATATGTCCAACATCTCTAGATTATCATGTTTGTTTTGTAAGAATATTTTTACAGATATTTGAGAATATTTTGATGATTGTGTTTGTTTTGTAGGATTTCTACCTAGAATATCTTAAATTTACGTAATGTTCCAAGAATGTCGACCTTTTTTTAATCAATTTATAATTAAATTGAACTTATATAATATATTTGTTTTTATCATTTTGTTTTTTTTTTAAATTAATACAATTTATATTATTTTCAGGAAATTTTCAAAAATAGAAAAATAAGAAAAATAAGGAAACTGTTTACACAGAATAGTAAAATTTAATTATTTTATACTTTTATTAGTGTTTATTATTGATAAACACTAATAGATTTTTATCAGTCTCTCTCGATAGACTTCTATCAGTTTCTATTACTCATAGACGCTGATAGAAGTCTATCAGTATCTATCCGTGTTTTTTTGCTATTTCTGTCAATAGTTTGATATTTTTTCTATATATCAATTTTTTTTTTCTTATTTTTAGATGTTATCTTTCTCAACAAAATAATATATCATGGTTTAATTTTTTTTTTTATAAAATAAATATTAATTTAAATTTAAATGTGAGCATCTTGCTAAAAGAAATAAGAATTACGATATAACAAAAAAAAAGTATATATGATTGACAATATTTATTTTGTTTATATAATGCAAATGAAGATTACTATATATTTGTAAAATAAAAGAAATGACAAAAATGTAAAATGAGATGTTCTCAACTTAGGAATTTGAAAAATCTACATTTTAGAAGGATATCCAATCCAAAACTCTTGAAAATTGTTAATACTGCAAAGGAAATAAGGTAATCCAATTGTCACTATATGAGAATCTAGGATACTTGCGAAACAAACGGCTCCGAAAACCCTTTTACAGTCTCATTATACACATTAACTGTACCTTTTAGCAATATAATGTAGTAAAAAGACCATCGGACAGTACCAAAACCAACACCCTTTGATTCACTTATCAATTTAAATCCATAACCTGATGTTGATATAGAAACCAAATTCCTACAAAAACTAGGCGCATAAAAGAGCATATTTAGGAGTTTTTGTCGGGTTTAATATCACCCCAAAGCAAGTCATATCTACAAAAATAGAACTTAATCGTGTTGGTAAGAACCTCCCACAGTGCGAAAGGAGTTAAAAAAAGCTATAGAATTAATAACACAATATCTAATCTGAAAAACTCAGAGAAAAGACTACGGGTTAAAAGATTTTCGGTATGTGAAAATTATTACAATCTCGATTACAAGAACACTATCTCATAACTTTTGTAATACTCACCCTCTTTAATTCAACTCTTAACTTAGAGAATATAATAGAGAATTTAAGTTAGCACATGCAAACTTAAAGTTTTGGTTTTTATCTCCAATCGTTGAATAAAGTAACTTACAATCTTGCTCGATGATTTTTGTAAGTTAGCATATGTCATACTTACCCTTTTTACTTTTTGGGCTTATCTCCAACTCTCTCATAACTTTTGTAATACTCACCCTCTTTAATCCAACTCTCAACTTAGAGAATACAATAGAGAATTTAAGTTAGCACGTGCAAACTTAAAGTTCTGGTTTTATCTCCAATCATTGAATAAAGTAACTTACAATCTTGCTCGATGAGCTCTCTCTCGGTCTCAAATGAGAATTGTACTTTTTGGGCTTCTAATAAGCTTTCTTGGTTATGCGAACTTTTATTTTCCATTCAACTTTGGTTCTATTTAATCAAATGATCTTTTATTCCTAAAAGAGGGTAAAATTTCACTTCAATTAAAATGAATTACTAAGGTCTTGTTTAGTAACCATTTGGTTTTTTTGTTTTTGTTTTTGAAAATCAATCCTCTTTCATTCGTATTTCTTACCATGATTTGTATTTCTTAAGTATAATTGTTAAATTCTTAGTCAAATTCCAAAAATAAAAACAACTTTTGGAAAGTTAACTTTTTTTAGTTCTCAAAATTTGACTTCGTTTTTTAAACAATTGATAAAAAGTAGATAACAAATAAAGAAATTTAGAGATGAAATCATAGACTTAATTTTTAAAAATAAAAACGAAAAATAAAAATAGTTATCAAACAGAGCCTAATATAGTCATTATTAAAACGGGGGTATAATAAGAATAGATTAAAGAATGAAGTGTAAAACAGGCCTATAAAGATTCTTTCCTTACTGCCTTCTTACAGATACTAGGTCTTCCAACATGTGCTGTGCATGTAACATTTTCAATTTGTTAAATGAGGAAAATTTGAAATATTTGAAAATAAAATTTCACAAGATAACCAAAATTTATTTTTAAAATAAAAAAATCCTTTTCTTAGAAGTTCAAACTTTCATAATTGATATAAATAATAATTCTTTTTAATAAAACAAATGAGATTAGGAAAATTTGAACCTCCAACGTTGATGGAGATAAGTATATATCGATTATATATTGTTGAACTATGTTCATTTAATTCTATAAATAATGTATTTATTGATAAAAGGATGTGAAAAAAAATAAAAAAGCTATGTATTTGAAAGCTAATATTTCCATTAAAAAGGTAAAAAAAAATGTATATTATTATAAATATTAAATTTATTTAATAGTGAGTCTATTGAAGGAAAATATTTGTGTGAAAAAAGTATTCTAAAATGAAAGTAGGGGAAATGTGAGAAGATTAAAATTCGAGCTATATTTAAAGTTTAATGTATTTTATAAATTGTAATACATTAAAAAAAACATTGCACATTTCTTAAATTATAACAAACTTTCCTTTAAAAGTATGTTAATTTCATTTTCAAATAAAAAAAAAATCACAACATTTCTTATCATTGTAGCAAGAAGAGTTATTAAAAAAAAACTTGAAAACGTCTATTGGAAGGATTGGTATTTTTTTTAAAAAAATCTTGTATTGAGGTTTACAATCAAACAAACTATATTTTTTTTTTTAAAAAAACAATATATATAATTATTAAAGAGGTTACTTTGAAATTTATTCTATTTTTTTTTCCAACTCAATTAAGGAATTATAAAAAGAAAGAAAAAATTAGAGTGATTACCTAATATGCTATATTGAGGCTATGCTACAATCTAACTCAAAATTAAGGTTTAAAATATCAATATCAATAAAAATGTTATGGTCCTAAATTTATAAAAATATTGATCAAATATCAAATTTGATGGATATTTGTTGTGAATGGATTAGAAACTATATGGATAAATTTCAAAACTCTAATGAACACTACAAGGTTGCTTTGGTGGCCAAATTATGCATTATGAAGATTACTAGAGAAGAAAAATGATTTCAAAGCTAGATGCATTGTGTCATGGTCGTACTTCTCCAACCGTGCGACACCATGATTCTCTAGCGATTATGGTCATCCTTAAGGGAAACTCAAGTCCCAACCCTCTCTTTTCGCCTCCGCCATTTGAGCTTCGTCGGACCTTAGGCAAGGTTCTTTCATCCTCAATCCTCGTCAACCAACCCATAGGCAACTATCCAACTCGGGACTTCTCAGACATCCATCATCTGGACATAATCGAGACTTAGGCCCCTCAGAGCCCTTGTCGAATCAAAATGGCATATCGAGTACTACATCGAATCTCTAGTCCATGGGAAGGGGTGCAATGCCGACACACCCGTGTCGTCCGACATTGTCCATGAAATCCCATTCTCGATGGAAGACGTCCAAGAAACTTGTCTTGTAACGCTCGCCCACGCCATGACACACGCATGTGCCATGTAGTAGCTCACTTAGGCCACAGGGCCTGGGGGTGGTGGAGAGCTGACACCATGCCTCCCCCTATAGTGCATTATGAACGTTTTCCTCTTTGCCACCCATGCATATGAAATGTGGCGAATTTTCACTCACCAACGTAGAGTGCTCATCTGAACTCCGATTGACATGAAATTCGACGTGCTTGCATAAATAAAACCCCATGACAGAACCCCATTTTCTAAGATCACGGCTCGGGACCTCATCTGGCCCCCATGGAGCTTGTCACTGATGGAAAAATAAGCATGCGCAGCGGAAAAGAGAATCGATTTTACTCTAATTGCATAAATAAAACATGTAACCCTAAATAAACTAATTAGGGTTATTTTGAAATATTACCTTTGAAGCTCCCGAAACTCATCTATCTCCGCTTGAACACGAACTGGACAACTACTAGAGCTGACCTACTATCCTCTGGACTCAGAACCGAGTTGTGGGACCCGATGGATGAAGAACCCGAGAGAGAGAGAGAAAGAGATGGAAATAGAAGAAGAGATTTTGGGTTGGGTTTGAGTTTTTCTTTTAGCCCAATTTTAGAAAATTATTTTGGCAAAAAGTCCAAAAGTTTTTAATCCAAAATCACAAGCCCATATTTATAGAAAAGGGTTATGCAAAATTGCATGAAATAACTTCATAAAATCCCAACACCTAGAATCCACTATCTAAGTGGGCTTAATGTCTCCACTATAAGCCAACATCTAGCTAATAACTTGTAGAAATACAAGTTATTTATACTACCTTATCTAGATATTGCGGCCAAAAGAGAATGAATATGCGCCGATTGTATGAAAATTAACTTCGAAATACAATAATTATAAATTATCGCAATTACACCTACTAACATCTTTAAGATGGAAGAAAAGGAGATTTTACTCTGTTTTGCAGGAAACCGAGTCACCGCTTGCGCTTAAGGCTCAAGAAGAACTGATCAACGCATCTCTGTCACAATGTGCCAGCCAATCAACAATGAAGAGACGATTAACGCAATGACGACGCAATGCGACAGTCGATCCAGACTGACTTTCAATCGCATGCGATAATAAAAACAACACCGCATGCGAACTCACGATCGAAAGATGCAGTTGAGCAACGCAAAAACGAAGGATTGAGACAAGTGTACAACTAATGGTTGTACAGAATTGACGGTCTGATTGCATAGCAGAAGGAATAATATCCCTTCATCTTCGAAATTTCCATAACAACAAGCGGGGACTACAAGGCCGGAGTCAAAGATCTTCACCTATAAATACCCCATAGATTTCAGAGAAAAAAATATGCTACTGGATACGGGGCTAATTGTTGCCAAAGTGTTGAGAGGAGAGGCTGAGCTGAGTACTTAACTGAAGAAATCTGGTAAGAAGACGAGACAAGGCTGAAAGGTGAGTCTCAGTTATATTCTACTAAATACCCGTCGAGAAGCTTTGTGTTGAGAACCCTGCTATCGGTTGAGCAAGCCTAAGAGGGAAGCTCATCCATCCATTTGATCCATCCAATCTAGCAAGTAGATCTCCACCCAAATCGGTGCTAAGATGTTGGCGCTGGTTTGTATATGTTCTATCTCTTTTCATCATTGTATTTCACCTTCTTTATCTCTTCATTAACACCATATATCAAATGCTTAATAGAAATATTAAATGTTTCGATTGCTTTCATATCCCATTTTATGTCTACTTCCGTTCCTCCGTTAATCACTTTCTCCATGATGTCTTCCTAATCCCCTGGTAGTTAATATGAGTTAAATGAGTACTTAACTTGTGTTAAAGGGATAAATGCGTTTAGCTAAGGCATGCTAGACGACATCTTCATCTGTGAGAGCAGAAGTGAAGATGCCATTCTGATCTATCTAGAGAAGGTTAGAAGAATGAGTTAACTGAAGCGAGTAGTACTTCCAGACATGGAAGCAACCTTGCGTTCATTACGTTCGTCTCTGTTTCACCACAGACATGTGGGAGCGCGGCCGATCACTGAAAGGTGTACACCAAGAGAAAAACGGAATCGTACTTATAGCTTCTACGCAATTAAGAAACTTGCGCTGTTTGTATTAGTTATCTTTCTCTTTCTGTGTTGTACATAAGACTTGCCGCCTCATTCTCTGTTCTTCGCATAACCTTCACAGCCAGCCTGGACCTCAGCATCTTGTTTCATGAAGCCTGCATCTTGTATCGTCTAGCTTAGGTTTACTGTACTTATTTTATTATCGCATTTTTTTACTGCTTTCCTTTACTTTACCGTAATTTTATATACTTGTACAAAATACTCTCTAAAGATTGAAAAACCTGGTCGCATATATCACAAACATACCACAATAACCTCAAACAGTCCCTGTGTTCGACCTCGGATCACACCGAGAAACTTGCAGTGGAATTACACTTGGTTCCAACGTAAGGAAACTTGTAACAATGCATAACATACTACAAGAACATTCATAATTAACGCATATCTAGAAGTAGTATCACATCATTTAGAGCATAACATAGCATACCTTTTTAGCATCAATCCTAACTAGCGTTCATCAACACTAGCCCACTATTTTGTAAGTGAAATTATCCAACAAAAGTTTGGATTTTCCCACCAACTTTAGTCTATGCATAATCTAAGAGTACTGTCTTTCTTCTTAACAAACAAGACTGGCGCTCTCCAAGGCGACACACTGGGTCTAATGTACCCCTTATCTACAAGTTCCTGTAACTGAACCTTTAACTCCTTTAGTTCCATTGGTGCCATCCTATATGGTGCCTGGGATATAGTTGCTGTACTCAGAACTAACTCAATAATAAACTCTATTTCCCTGTCAGGTGGTAAGCCGGGTAACTCTTCAGGGAATACATTTTAAGAATTCTTGTACCATAGGTACATCCTTAGGTTTCAGTTTCTTATCCTGTGAAACTGCTACATAGGCTAAATAGGCTTCGCATCCTTTACTCAATAATTTCCTAGCCTTCACTGCTGATATTAAACTTCCTAGAAGTATTCTTTTACTTCCCACCAGGGTTATTTCTTTTTCATCTGGTTTCCTAAACACCATTTCTCTCTTAAAACAATCCATAGTGGCATAGTGTTTACTTAGGAAATCCATACCTAAGATAACATTAAACTCTAATAATTCTAATGGAATCAAGTCAACCCAAAAGCTCTAATTTCCAAGAATTACTTTAAAATTCCTGTAATACTCATGTACAACTAGAGTATCTCCTACAGGCGTAGAGATAAACAAATCCTCATTCATACGCTCAGGCACTCTATCTATATGTAATGCATACATGCTAGATATGAATGAGTGCGTAGCACCAAGATCAAATAATGCATAAGCGGATTGATTACATAAAGTTATCGTACCACTTACGACATCTGGAGCCTCTTTCGCTTCCTGGTGTGTCATAGCGTATACCCTACCCTGCTGCTGTTGTTGTTGCTGTTGCTGTTGGGGTCGTCCAGCTACCCCTTTCTGCTTAGCTACACCGGATCCCTCACCTCTAGTTCCAGCCGCTCTAGGTTAGTTTACAGTCTGTGCAACTCTTTTTTGCTCATTCTGTGCTCCATGACCTAGCTGAGGACAATCTCTCTTGAAATTCCCAGCTTGTCTGCACTGGAAACACACATTCCTATTATCATAACATATTCCTATATGAGGTCTACCACAGTTTACACAAAGTGGTTTCCTCCTTGTACTAGCTACTAAATCGCTAACACGACCTGATACTGATCTACCACTCTGTCCAGCTGCAGGTCTTGACCTCTTTCGACTTGAACTTTGTTGACTCATGCCTCCAAAGCTCCTTATACCCGATTGTTCAGAGAACGGAGGTCTAAATCTCTTACTTCTCGTTTCTCCAGGCATTCTAAACTGTCCTTCACCTGGCTAGAGTACATCTTCCCTCGCTACACTCTGCTCTACTCGAATAGCGGTCTCAACTAACTGAGTGAAATTCACCCAATTGGATGTAGAGGTAACGGGTGTACGTATTTTTCTTCTTAAGCCATTCTCAAATCTTCTACACCTCACCTTCTCTTCCGCGATGATCGGAAGGGCATATTGAGATAACTCAGTAAATCTTTGTTCATACTCAGCAACCGTCATCACTCCCTGAGTTAGCCTAAGGAATTCCTCCCTCTTCGCTTCTTTAAAAGAACTAGGGTAGTATTTATCCTCAAATACTTGTCTGAATTCAAACCAAGTCATAGTTTCCGAACTATTCCTTCTGGCTTCTATCACTTTCCACCATTTCTCAGCCCCTTTCTGCAGCAAGAATGCCGCTAACTCGACCTTACGATCCTCAAGGCACCTCATAACCTTAAAACATTTCTCAATCAAATCCAATCAGATCTTAGCATCTACTGGATCTGTGGCTCCATTGAATTTTGTGGCTTCTAAAGCTTTCACTTCTCGACACCGAATTTATTTTCTGGATCGTTCTGAATCGATCCTACACATGCCGCCAATCTTTGAGTGATTCTATCAAATACTCGATCCTCCATCTAGGGTTCTAAATCTACCCTTGGTGTACTGGATTCGTTTGCAGAAGTTGCTTCCTACTCTACCGAGTCTTTAACTCTCTTCCCCTTGGGATCTGGGTCCTGTCTAACTTCAGGACCTCTACTAGTAGGGTCAACATTCCTCTCCTCAGTCTGCTTGCTCCGCTTGCCACTTCTCCTCAGCATTTTTGCCTAATTATTAAGTACACATGTTAGAGACTTATCTATGGGACTTAATCTAATGCATGAACTCTCTCTTTCACCCAATACCTTATGCTTTAATACTAAACTAGCTCAAACCTTTCCCAAGTTTACGTATACCTTTGCTCTGATACCAAGCTATCACACCCCACCCCAGACCACTCTCTTATGCCTAGAAAAGGGCGTGGCTGCAGCAGTTATCAACCCTGTGGCTGACACTTACTACCTACTAACTGTTGCGGAATAACTCTGATACCAATATATAACTCATATACAGCGGAATATCTTTAGGCCAAAATTTATTAGTTTAGAAGCACAACATATTTAAAAATCATTACAACACTAGATTTACAAGTCCGAAAACCCAAAAAACCCTAGTCCCTATATGAACAACAGTAACATGTGTACAATATTAACAGAAACCACCTAAACAGATGGGTTACAAATCTCTTTGTCCTTTAGTGGCAGAGCAGATACAGAGCTATCTTCAGAGGATTTGATCGCTACCTGAGGGGGGGGGGGGGGGAGAAAACATTTGAAAAGGGGGTGAGCTTACGCCAGTGAATGACTTAAGAAAGATAATTGATTTTCATGCAAAATCTCAATTGTACTGCAACATAAACATTTTCCAAGCATTAAACATATAAAGCTATTTTAATCATAAAATAGTAAAACTGTTTCCTAGTTGAGAATAACCTTACTGTGGGTAAAAACAATCCCAACACCAACTGCTAGTCAAGGGAGAACCCTTTTGCTCAATCTCTGACTCTAACTACCTATGTGCACGTGGCCATACTAAGTACCGTCATACCTTAGGTACTTCTATTTAGATACCTTCTCAAACGTCCTGCAGTATCTAGTTGGTTTGGTGCCTTCTCAAACGTTCTTCAGTACCAATAGATACCTTCTCAAAGTTCTCCGGTATCTAGTTGGGTGGATACCTGCTCAAATGTCCTTCGGTATCGCGTTTTAAGTAAAACTAGTCATAAAGGACTTTCTCTCTTTAAAGCATGTAAAGTATAACACATATAAAAACATGGCTTTAAAGGTACTAACGCATGCTGAGTATATTTTACACATATAAATCGCTTTTCAACAATTTCTCACACATGCATGCGTTTAAAACATAACTCATGGTTTGCTTGGAAATCACTTTGTAAAACTAGCTGGCATGAGAATAATCTTCTTTAAAACATGCTTTCTATAACACGTTGTAATCAAACATTTTAAGCAAATGTTTTAGTCAAAACATTTTAGCTACTCACCTTGATTGCTTAGGAGCTTTTCACTCTAGTAGCTCCATTTTCTACCTCGGGCTCCCTTTTCACCCCTAGAATCCAGATTGAACTTACATCTTAGATTACTCATAGTTTTAAATATTATTTTGAGATACTTCATTCTACAAACATATTCTAAAATGTCTCAGGAAGCTAACCCTAAAATTTGAGCTCAGAACCTCTCCTAGTTTGGCCGGAATCACAAAATCTTCAAGACTCGCCCAAGCTTATCTGACAGCCTGACCCTTCTGTCTTCTTCTCAGTTTCCAGCCCGATCCCTTCGAGCTTTTCCTCTGGTAGCCCTACCTTGAAAACTATACTTTCGGAGCTTTTAGGTGGCTTTAGAATGACTCCAAATTCACGAGTAAATTGGGAGAACTCCTCGTCCCAAGTTGATGCTGCTTTCCAGACTTCACTGTCCAATGCGTCCTCTTTGAAATACTATGACCAACGCATGGATTTTGGCTCTAATGCAAAGTTTACTCAACTCTCCCACTCTTTTTACGGTATTTTTGAATTTTGATCTAAAAATTAAGTCTTTTGGCCCTATTTATAGGTGTCCAAACCTTCCTTAGAGTTGACACCACCTACTTGGCTGCATGGCCAAGTGTTTCCTTCTCACTCCATCAACGCAATGGTGTGAACATCGGAAGCTAAGTTTCTTCCTCCTACGTTTCCAATGCATGAGCCTCCAATCTGATGCCATCACCTCAAATTCTTAAGGCGTAAGGCTTTCCTTCCAAGAAGACATATGGTTTTGATGATGTTCTCTTGCTGATCTCATCCTTTGTATGCGTCCAACTCTTGGATGTTCAACATATAATCCATACTCAATGCATAGCCTATCATCAATGCATAGAAAGCCAATTCACTCTCATTAGAATTAAACTTAGCCATCGCAAGAAGCTAACCATCACCAACGTATAGGGTGACCGTCCATCATCGACGCATGGCTCACTAGGTAGCATCAAACGACTTGCTTGGCATGGGTACATGGTGCTGGCCACCAACGCATAGGCACGCTGCATAGGCTGGTCGCTCGACGCATGGGCGCGCTTGGCCACATGGGCTGTGCGTGGCGCCTTGATGCTTGGCCGGGTGCTTCAGCGCATAGGCATGCTACTTCGACGCATGGGCGTGCGGTGTATGTTGGCAATCACTTGCTCGCTCGGGGGCATGGGCTGCGTACTTGGCTGCATGGCAGGGCACCTCGATGCACAGCATGGCTGCTCGGCAGGGCGCTCAACGCATGGGCGTGCCCGCTCGATGCATTGACAGGGCGTCCAGCAGAGGCTATTCGATGCATGGGCAGGGCGTCTGGCCGAGGCTGCTCGATGCATGGGCAGGGCGTTTGGCTAAGGCTGCTCGACGCATGGCATGGACGCTGGCCGAGGTTGCTCGACGCATGGGCTGCCTTTCCATGCATGCCTCGCCTACTTATGTGCCTTCCAATGCATCATCTCCATTTTTCTTCTTTAGCCGCATGCCTTCACTAACCACTCTTCCAACGCATCAACACACAAAATTCTATACTTGGCCAAATTTCCAAGTTTTTCCCAAAAGTTAAACTTCCAAATTTCCACTTTTCTTCAAATCTCCACTTTTTCCTCTACCATTCCACACTAGTTTCCACATCAACCTACTCATCACACTAGTCTTAGTAGGGAACATACTCAAGTAGAGAAATTAGGATTCGGGGTTCACATTTACCGCCCTCTTATAAAAATTTCATCCACGAAATTTCGCTACAAGTCTGTCAACTAAACAATTGCGGGTACTTGTTTCTGATTTGCTCTTTGGCTTCCCATGTTGCTTATTCCATGCTATAGTTTCACCATAGTACCTTTACCAATGGGATTGTCTTATTCCTTAAGATCTGTTCCTTTTGGTCAAAAATCTCCATTGGTACCTTTTCATAGGAAAAATTTTCTCTCAACTATACCGATTGCTCAGGCAATACATGGGTAGGATCGGACACATACTTTCTAAGCATTGCCACATGAAACACATCATGAATACGAGATAATTCTGAAGGTAAATTCAATCGATATGCCATTTAGCCAACTATTTCTATTATCTCGTAAGGTCCAATATATCTTGGACTTAATTTCCATTTCCTACCAAACCTGAGTATTCCTTTCCATGAAGATAACTTAAGAAATACTTTGTCACCAACTTCAAACTCTAATTCTCTTCTCTGCTTATCAGCGTAACTCTTTTGCCTATCTCGAGCCGTCTTAAGATTATCTCTTATAATCTTAACGTTGTCTGATGTCTGTTGTACGAGTTCTGGACCTAGTAATTTCCTCTCACCGACTTCATTCCAACATATTGGAGTCCTACATGGTCTTCCGCATAATGCCTCATACGGTGCCATCCCGATACTCGAATGGTAATTGTTGCTATACGCAAATTTGATTAACGACAGATGCGTATCCCAACTACCTTTGAATTGCAATATACATGCTCTCAGCATGTCCTCTAATGTCTGGATTGTCTGCTCAAACTGACCATTCGTCTGTAGATGAAAAGCGGTACTAAAATATAACTTGGTTCCCCATAGCTTTCTGCAAACTAAGCCAAAACTTTGATGTAAATCTGGAGTCTCGATCTGATACAATTGAAACTGGAGCTCCAAATTGACTCAGACTCGATCAACATACAACTTAGCTAATTGGCCTAGGGTATAAGTAACTTTAACAGGTAAAAACTTAGCTGTTTTTGTCAATCTATCCACAATTACCCATATACCATCATAGCTCGCTGGTGTCTTAGGTAATCCAAACAGGAAATCCATCGTAATATGCTCCCATTTCCACTCTGGTACTGGGAGTGTATTAAGTAATCCTGTTGGCCTCTGTCTTTTTGGTTTAACTTGTTGACATATTAGGCATCTGTCAACATACTCTGCTATTTCTCTTTTCATACCAGGCCGCTAGTACGATCTTTTTAATGTTCTATACATCTTCGTACTGCCCAGATGCATAGCATAGGCCGAACTATGTGCTTCTTCTAGAATAGCTTGTTTAAGTGATAAGACCTTAGGTACGCATATCCTACCTTCTTTCAATAGCACTTTGTCAGCTCTTAATTGGTAGTCCGTCCTTAATCCTTTATCCACTTCTTCAGCTAACTTTTGAAGATCAGAATCCTTTAATTGTTCACGAAGAATATCTTTTACGAGCGTAGGACGTACTTGAAATGAAGCTAATAACCCTCCTTTTTTACCGATTGATAATGCTGCCCTAGCATTATACAACTCATGAATCAGTGCACCCTTCACTAAATTGATACTAGCTCTAGCTGATCTAGTTTTTCGACTTAAAGCATCAACTACTACATTTACTTTACCTGGGTGATAGTCAATGGTACAGTCATAATCCTTGATCAACTCGAGCCATCTTCATTGTCTCAAGTTCAGTTCCTTCTGATCAAAGATATGCTTTAGACTTTTATGATCTGTAAATATATGACATCGCTTACCAAACAGGTAATGTCTCCACAACTTTAGAGCTAACAAAACTGTCGCTAACTCCAAATCATTTGTAGGGTAGTTACATTCATGCTTCTTTAACTGTCGAGGAGCATAAGCTACTACTTTTCCCTCTTGCATCAGCACACATCCTAACCCTTGTTGGGATGCATCACAATAAACCTCAAACTCCTTACCTGGTGTAGGTAGAGTTAATACTAGTGCTGACACTATCCTCTGTTTCAATACTTGAAAACTATGCTCGCATTCTTGCGACCACTCAAACTTCGCATCTTTTCTAGTCAGGTTTGTCAATGGTAGAGCTATCTTAGAAAAACCCTCAAGGAATCTACTATAATAACCTGCTAAACCCAGAAAATTATGTATTTCGGTTACATTCAGGGGTCGTTCCTAATTAACTATTACTTATATCTTTTGGGAATCAACGCTAACTCCATCAGTTGAAAATTTGGTGGAGAACAAGTTCCACAGGCCAGATCAAAATTCTGTTGTTGCCAAACCAGTTCCACAGGCCAATGTTGTTAAGGACGATATCATTGTTGCAGTGGTTGTGGAGGAAAATTTGGTGGAGAACAAGTTTGAATGGATCCTGGACATTGGTGCATCAAGGCAATTTTGCTTAAACTGGGATATTTTCCACGACTTCCAAGACATTGACAATGGCGAATGTGTTTTCATGAGCAATTAAAAAACTATTGGTGTTCTTGGAAAAAGAAAGATTTTATTGAAACTTACTTCTGAAAAAAGTCTACACCTTATCGATGTACTGTATGTTCCTTCTTTGCATAGGAATTTGGTGTCGAGGAATCTATTGAACAAAGCGGGGCTTAGGATTATGTTTGAAGCTGACGAGATTGTCATCACAAAAAATGGTGACTTTGTTGGTAAGAGATATATGTCTGATGATCTGTTTGTTTTGAATGTTGTTCTAGCTTCTATTTCCATGAATGAAAATGCCTCTCGTTTTGCTTATATGGTTGAATCATTTGATGTGTGGCATGGTAGATTAGGACAAGTTAATGTTGCATCAATTAAAAGGCTTAAAAATTGGAATCTTATTAATGTTTCTGATTCACATAAAAATAATAGATGCCCAATTTGTGTAGAAGCAAAACTTACGAAAAAACCTTTTAAATCAACGACACGTAACACTAATTTACTTGAACTAATTCACACAGATTTAGCTGAGTTTAGAAACACTTGTAAGAGTAAAGAATATGCAAATGGAAGCAATTTGGGTCTAAAACACTCTAATTACATTAATTTAAGGATTAAACATGCTTGTTCAAAACTGAAAAAAATAGAGTTTTGATGAAGAAACCTTGATGTTGCTCAAAATTGAAGCAATCCACCGGTTGCTTTTGATCACGAACACTTCGTGGACCACCGCTAGAGTCTTGCCCACTATTATTCGGCCTTAGAATGGATTGTGGGGTCCAAAAACGTGATTAAATTTAAGGAAAAATGGAGTTGGAGAGAGTTTAGAGCTATGGTTTTTTAGAGGAAAATTACAACTTCAAATCCAATTTCTTTAACCAATTTCTTATCAATCTTTCTTCTATATAAGGGGGTGTTTAGCTCACCAATATGAGTTAAGTTGAGTTGATATAATATATCAACTCATTATTTGGCCTACCAACTTTAAAAGTTAGTGGAGTTGAGTTGATATATTTTATCAACTCACCCTAACTCACCACAACTCTCACTTCTTCCAATGTTTTTAATGGCTTCACCCATTGACCACTGCCACACTCCGGGAATTAACTCTGGGCTCCGAAAACCATATTTGATGACAACTCCAATGACCAAATCTAGGCTCCGACAACCACCTCCAATGAAAACTCCAACGATGAAATTCGGGCTCCGACAACCACCTCCGATGATAACTCCAACGACCAACTCCGAGCTTTAACAACCTTCGCGCGACCAACTCTGACAAATAATTCCGAGCTCTAGCAACCACCTTCGGTGACTCAACTCTAATGACCACCTTTGTGCTACCAACTCTGATGCCCAATTTTAGGTTCCGACAACAAACTTCGATGACCAACTTCGACAACCACCTTCGTAGGCTCCGACAACCACCTCCGACTACAAACTTCGATGAAAAACACCTTCAATGACCACCTTTGAGCGAGCAACTTCGGAGACCAACTCGGGGCTTCGACAACCACCTCTGACGACAAACCTCGAAAACCAACTCCAAACCACCTTTATGGGAATAACACTTGGGCTCCGATAGCTACCTCCGACTACAATCTCCAGCAAAAATCAGCTTCGATGATCAACTTCGACAACACCTTCGTCCAACCAACTCCGGAATTTGAAAACCATCTCCGATGACAAACTTTGACAACCAATTCCAGTACCACCTTCATGTGACCAACCTCAGGCTCCGACAACCACCTCCGACTACAAACTCTAATGAAAGTATCTTCGATAATTAACGTCGACAACCACTTTTGACTATTACAAGACTAATGATCGTTAAAGTATGTTGTAGGGTTGTTGATTATATAAAAAAACATTATTTTGTCTACATAAGTGCAATATTTATACGTAAAAAATTGTAAAAAAAATATTTTTATTTCATTGAGCTCACATTTTAAATATGTGTTAAGAATATTTAGACCAAAAAAAAGTATGTAGTTGAAAATTATGTAACATATAAAAGAAAACATAAAATGAAATTTTTTTCTTGGAATATTTTCCAGCAAGAATTAGTGAAAAATAGAGATTTGTTCTCTAACGATCCTCCAAATTTAGAGGAATTAAAAACGAAATTGTTGAAGAAATGTGGTGACATTCTATTGGCTACTAAGATGGCGAGAGAGATTTAATTAGAAAAAATCATTACATAGTAAAAATATAGAGCAACAAAGGAAGAAGAAAAAAAAAAGAAGATGATAACAAAATTCATGGAGAAAATTTAGGAATCAAAAGTTTTGATTTCTCTTTGGTTTCTTATTTTATTTAACCATATTTCTACAAGAAATGTAATGGGTTAATGGTTGTTTATTGCTCAAAAAAGAAAGAAAGAATAAAAATAAAGAAATAAAGAAAAAAAAGAAAGAAAAAAAGAAAGAAAGAAAGAAAAATTTTAACAATTAAAAGAAAAAAAATTGTAATCCATATTTTATTCAAACAAAGATGGGTAAAATTACTGAATTAAAAAGTTATAAAACGAAAATAGTGAAAACATATTATTTAGGGACTCTTTGGCGCGCAGAGTTGAATTGAGTTGAGTTGGTAATTATTATAGGAGGAGAGTAATTGGGAGAGTTTATGCGAATAACAAAAATGTGAGTTAACGCAAATAACGAGGTAATAAACCTCTTTAATAATTGGTGAACCAAACGGTGGGTGGATTTTTTTTACCCACCCAACCCAACCCAACTTGGGGGACCAAACGTCCCCTTAGAGTTTAAAAACTGCATCAGATATCCCAAACATATGATCTCAACTCTGCACCCGAAATACAGACATATGAACTCCAAACATCCTATCTCAACTTAGCATCCCAAACAGTCCCTAAAGAAGAAATCATGCACTTTAAATTAATCTTAAAATGACAACAAATTGAAGGTTAATTTAGTGGAAATTGGGGTGTTTTAAGGAGAAGAAAAGTGGGAAAAATCTACTAACTCCATCTTAAATTTCTAAAATTAAAAAAATTAAATTTTAAATGAAAGTTATTTTTCTTAAAATTAATTCAAATAATTAATTTAAAAACCAATTTAAATAAATTAATTCTAAATTAAATTAATTTTAAAAAATTAATTAAACAATTTAATTAATAATATTAATTTAATATCAAATATTAAATTAATAATTAACACCAATCTCGATCATGAAACCTTATTCATGTGTACAATATTTAAATTATATTTAAATATTTCCAACTTTCTATTTTGTTTAATTCATAATTAAACAATAAGTCGTTAAGTATATCAAATAAAATTAACGCTTTCTTTGTAAATGAAATTTGAATGTTTCAAATTTTCTCATCACACTATTCTAAGGTTTAGTCCGATATAAGTTAGTAGAGGGACCTAATGGACCTACAGATCATGTGCTCCAATGATTTGAGATTAACGGGCTAAACTCTTTAACCTAGTTAACTAACATTCGTTAACTACGGGATGCTCCATTATAGCCCAGTAATTGCACTCTCCTCATTGTAGATATATTTCTGTCCATTCAATATAACCATGATTAGTAAGTCGATCATTCACAGGTTGTTCATATTTACAATTGGGTCAAAATTATCGTTTTACCTATGTAATTACATCTTGTTCTTTAAGTCCCATTGAGCCTCTAATGAATAATTGGTTTGTGGTCCAACCACCAAACCAAGTCTCTCTTGGGCCAATGAGAGAGTTGGACCCCTTGTTCAAGACCTAGAGTCAATACTTAAGGGAACAACCTATCTACTATCCCTTAAATCGGGTAGGAGCGAAATCCATCTTGCATGAATATATCCCCAACTATCTACTTGGTCTTATCCCTAAAATGATAGGCTTATTGAGTCAGCAAACTCGGACCATTCTCATCCATGCAGATTAAAGGATAATCCTAAATAAATAGAAGTTCATAGTTAGCTTAGGATTAAGATCAATTTACCTAGGTCATCGTATTAAAATAGTCAGTCTTAATAGTAAACGGTGTTATAAAGTAAAACTGGTTATTTCTTAGTCCGATCTTATGCAAACTCATTACATAGGACGCCTCCACTCACATGTCTTGACATAAAATATTTAGGATCATATTGTTGTATCAAATACAAAGTGTGCCACATCCATATTTAGAAAATATTATATATCTTTTGTTGACTATTACTTTAGATATACAAAAATTTACCTTCTAAAATCAAAGGACGAAGCTAATAACATGCTTGTTAAATTCAAGGCTGAAGTAGAAAATCAATTAGATAGAAGAATAAAAAGAATTAGTTATGATAGAGAAGTTGAATATAGTGACACTTTCCTTAAGGAATTTAGTGAATTGACACTTTCCTTAAGGAATTTAGTGAATTAAACGATATAATTCATGAAATAACTGCTCCGTATTCACCTCAACAAAATAGCAAAATAGAACGTAAGAACACAACTTTAAAAGAAATGATGAGTGTTGTGTTATTAAGTTCTGGATTATCAAATAACATGTAGGAGGAGCTTTACTTTATGCCTATTTTATACTTCATAGGGTTTCTCACAAAAGGATGGATAAAACTCTCTATGAGTTGTGGAAGGGTTACCCACCTAACCTAGATTCCTCAAGAGTGTAGAAGTGCTTAGCCAAGGTAGCATATCCAAAATTTAAGAAATCTACAGTAAGATCTAGAAATTTTGACTGCGTTTTTATCGGTTATGCTAATAGTGGTGCTGCATATAAGTTTATGTGTTTAAGTGATAACTCAGTGTGTGAAGATAGTGATGCTATGTTTTTTAGCATATTTTCTCCATAATTAAAAATGTTGATAAATCAGTAGAAAATTCACTCAATAATCAAACAACTAGTACTTCAAGCATCGATTAAATGTCTGAACTCCCTCTTTCTACCCTAATAACATACCTGAGTTAGAGCTTAGACGAAGTAAAAGACAAAAGGTCAGTAAAGATTTTGGACCTGGTTTTCTAACTACATTTCAAGTTGAAAATTCAGATAAAATAAACAATCAATTTACTTGCATGTACTTAATAGATAAGGATCCAAAAACTTATCAATAAGCTTAAGCTCAGTAGACTTTAGTTTTTGGAAAGAGGCAATCAAAAGTGAGTTAGATTCCTTAGTCATGAATCAAACATGGGAATTTATGGAACTATCTAAAGGAAATAAACCCATTAGGTGTAAATGTGAATCTTTAAGAAAAAAAAATGAGACCAAATGGTACAATAGATAAGTTTAAGGCTAGATTAGTGGTTGTAGGATACACATAAAAGCAAGGCATAGACTATTTTGATATGTACTAACCTGTGAATAAAATAGCCACCATTAGAGCTTTGATAGCCTATGCTACAATTCTTGGCCTTCTAATACATCATATGGATGTAAAGACGACATTCCTCGATGGGGACTTGGAAGAGGAAATATATATGACACAACCTAAAGGTTTTATTGTTGCTGGTAAAGAAATAAGATCTGTAAACTTACTGAATCTCTTAATGATATGAAACAAGCTTTTAAACAATAGTATGAAAAATTTAACAACACTTTAGTAAACAATGAGTTTAAAGTAAACTGTTATAACACATGTGTTTACTTAAAGTCTTTTAGAGCTAACTGCGTGACAACATGTTTGCATGTTGATGATATGTTGATCTTTGGTACAAACACATATATAATTAATGACACCAAATTGTTTCTGTTCTCACAATTTGAAATGAAAGATTTAGGTAAGGGTGATGTGATACTTGGTGTTAAGATAAGAACAATTGAAAATGGCTTATCTCTATATCAATCACACTATATTGAAAATCGATAAAGAGATTTGATAGTTTTAATGTTACACATGTAAGAATACCCTATGATTCTAGTATGATTCTTAAGAAGAATAAAGATGAAAGTGTCTTTCAATTTGAATATGCAAAAATTATTGGTAGTGTTATGTTTTTAATGAGCTATACTAGACCCGATATTGCGTAGCTGTGAGTAGACTGAGTAGATACACTCACAATCCTGATAAGGATCATTGGATAACACTTCGTCATTTGCTAAGGTATCTTAGAGGTACAATGGATTTTCGCGTGCATTTCAACAATTTTCCTGCAGTGTTAGAAGAATATTGTGTTGCAAACTGGGTAACAGATAATGATGAAGTAAGTTTGACTACTGGATACATGTTTATACTAGGAGGATGTGCTATTTCGTGAAAATCAGCCAAACAAACCTGTACAGCAAGATCTACCATGGAGTTCGAATTTATAGCACGGTAGCTAGTTGGACAATAAACAAAGTGGATAAGAAGTCTGCTAGGAGACGTGCCATTGTGGGGGGCTTCTGTACCAGTATCTTTGCACTGTGATTCACAAGCTGCCATAGATATTGCTAAGAACAGTGTGTATGGCAAAAAGAAGGCATATTCGCCTGAGATATGAAGTTGTGAAACAGTTGTTGAAGGAAGGAACTATCTCCTTAGAGTATGAGTCTGAGAGAAATTTAGCAGATCGTCTCACTAAATGCCTAACAAATAATGTATCCTAGAGTCTTCAACTAGTATGAGACTCAGACCCTTAGTGTGATCCATAACCTTTATTTTGTGTGGTCTATTGCGATAGACTTGATGGATAATTTATGATGATCCATAGCCTTTTATGTTGGGTGGTCTATTACAATAGACTTGATGAATAATCTCTAAAGTCTTCATAGGTCAGTTTCAAGTGGTCTATTGTGAAAGACTTGATAAAGCATCTAACGTGAAAATGAAGGTGTCGGTTGCCTTCTATGAAAGAGATTGAGAGTTTCTTTCTAGAGCTTTCACGATGGACTAAGTTTTGATGTGAATAGCCCAAATAGCATATGATGCATAATTTTATCGTAGAATCAAGAGAGAAATTGAAAGGATTGAAATGTGTTATGGGGGTCTCAACCAGAATTTACAAAAGTTCAAGAGGCAACTCATTTTGATGAACTCAGTTGTTGCCTTGCTTCACTATGCATCAATTCAAATCACAAGATATTGATGCTCAAGTTACCATTATTCGATTACTCAAAATCACTGCTATCCTTTTTTATTTTCTCGATACTTGTAGGTCATTCATAGGGATTGTTGGGAATAACCCACACTAACCAAGGCCCAAGGTCCATAAGAGAGTCACATGGTGAACTCCACCTTCTCTTGTCCCACATTGGAGAGTTAATGAGTGATTAAAGGGTATAAATAGGAGAGCACCTCTAGTGACTTGCACAAGTGGATAAAGGGGTAGTAGAGTGTTCATCTTCAATAAATAAAGAAGATTGGAGTGAATTGAAAGGCATGCGCCTTGATACTTCCGCTGCATGTTTACTTATCTAACATAGAGTGTCTTTTCCAACATGCACGCACTGTCGCTAGCGAAATCTCGCTCGCACGAAAAAAGAAATAGTTTTATTCATTTTTGTTCCCACATGCACGCGTTACCGTCATCGTCCATTCGGTCAGACGGGTGGGCAGGCAAGTGGGGCTCAGGCTTGGGAAATCTCGCTCGCACGAAGAAAGAAATAATTTTATTCATTTTTGTTTTTTTTTCTTTTTAAACCCTTAAACCGCTGAAACTTAATTTTTTTTAAATAAAAAAACATTAGGGTTTTAATTAGGTTATTATTTCTATATCTGGAATTTTTTTTTTCAAAAATGTTATGTCTCTTCAAAAACCTGTGGTCCAGATCTAAAAATAATCCATTCTTTATAGCTTTCTTCATCACGATTTTGAGTAACTCCTTTCTCTCTTCTGATTCCAACCCTTGGTCTGACGAGTACATGTCTGAAGGGGGAGTTGTGTTAACCTTGGGGAGCAACCGACAATATGAAAGAGTTAAATAACATGCAATGGAAGTATCAAGGATCCATAAACATCCAAATTTACTAATTTTGGAAGAAACTAAAGCATGTTTTTCTAAAAAGAGGGTTTTAAGATCATACCTTTGAAGAACTCTCCAAGAACTTGATTGTACAACAACAGTCTTCACCAAAGATCACCGTGAACCACCTCAAGATCTTCCCCACTATCCTCTTGGAACTTTAGACAGAGTTGTGGGACTCAAGAACAGCTTGAATCAATGAAGAACAGTGAAGAACACACAACAACCCAAATGGAATAACTCTTTCTTTTCACAGAGATGTTCTCTCAAAATTTCAGTATTAGCTCACTTCAAATCACTCCAAACTTCTTTATTTATTACAGATGAACATGCAAAGAAGTAAATTGCATGGTTTGAACTGAGAAAAAGGTTTTTGAGCAAAGGTTTGTGTGAAACCCGAATTTTCATTTTTCCTACTTAAGTAGGTGATTGAGGGATTAACTAGGAGAAAGTTAAATCCCATGTTGAAGAAAAAGGAAATTTCTAAGTGTTGAATAGATTTTCCTTGAGTAGCTTTGAGTTAAGCTTAAATCCCTGAAAATTGTCTAAGTGTTGGACTAGGCATTGGTATGTGAGTAGCTTTGAGTTAAGCTTAAATCCCTGAAAATTGACTAAGTGTTGGACTAGGCATTGCTGTGCATTGGCCACAAGATCTTGGAAAGAGTACTTGGGCAAAGGGAAAATTTGGAAATTTAGCTAAGTATAGAAAGTTGTGTTGATGCGTTGGAAGGGTTGTTGGTGGATGGCATGTGGCTGAAGGAAGGAAAATGGAAGTGATGCGTTGAAGGGTTAGATGGCACAAGGGTAGGTGAGGACACAGGCAAGGCATGCGGCATGTGTCGAGCGCCCATGCACAGCGCGCAATCCATGCATTGGTGACTAGCGCCCATGCCAAGCGCCATGCATCAATGCCAAAAAAATTATGTGTTGATGCCAAGCGATCTGTGCGTCAAGGACGAGCGACCATCCTATGCGTTGGTGATGGCTAAGTTGGATTGCGATGGTAGTGAGATGGCTTGCATGATGGATACGTTGGACAAAGGCCATGCGATGAGCTAGGTTGGACGCGTTGGAAGCATTGGATGCATTTAATGCGTTGGAGCGTTGGATGCGTTAGTGATGTATTATGTGTTGATGGCCTACTATTCATTGATAGCCTAATATATGTGAACATCCAAGAGTTTGTGGACGTATATGAAGGATGAACTCATGGAGGATGTCATCCGGACATGTGGCTTGTTAGGAAGAATTCTTAAGCCTTAAGTAAAAGAGGTGGCAGCATAAGAAGACATACAAAGTCAAGGGACATGCATTGGTGAAAGGAGAAGAAGACACATTGGGTTGTGCTGATGCAAGATTGCGTTGATGGTGTAAGGAAAAGACACTTGGTCATGCGGCCAAGTAGGAGGTGTCGACCATAGAGAAATCTTAGACGCCTATAAATAGAGCCAAGGACTTCAGATGAAAATCAAATTCTCTTCAAAATAATAAATAAGAGTGTATGGGGAGGAAACCATGCATTGGTATCAAGACCATGCGTCGGTCAAGAGGTTCCAAGAGGGGAGATGTTGTCGGGCAGAAAAGACAGGAAGTAGCATCAACTTGGAACAAGGAGTTCTCCCAGAATACTCATGCGTTTGAGGTGATTTCAAAGCCATATGAAAGATAAATGAGTCTAGTTTTCATGGTGGGGCTTCCGGAGAAGAAGATCCAAGGAATCGTGCTGGAGAATGAGAAAAAGACAGAAGGGTCAGGCTGTCGGGTAAGCTGAGCCAGTCTTAATGTTTTGATGATTCCGGCCAAACCACGAGGAGTTATGAGCGGAGATTTTATGGTAAGCTTTCTGAGACATTTTAGAACATGTTTTCAGAAGGAAGTATCTGAAAATAAGATATGTAACTATGAGTAATCTAAGATTACATTTGAATCTGGAATTCAGGATTTAAAAGAGAAACCAAGGAAACCTAAGGAACTTCGGAAAGGAAAGTTCCTAACCAACCAAGGTGAGTGGTTATTGTATGTTGTATTATTGATATGAATACTATATATAGGTAAATATATATAGGGGATAATGTTAAATTGGCATGATCAGGGATATGTGTTTATCTGATTACTATGCTTGTTAAGATATTACTTGTATGTTTGTGTTGAAAACTGGAATTGTACCCGAGATATATACTTAGCATGCTTGAAAAGGTACTTGGCGGAAAAGTATAGTCGGCTTCGGTCGGCAGAAAATTATAGTCGATGACGACCGACAGGAAATATAGTCAAGTTACCTAAGCATAGCTAGCGGGAAAATAGTCGATGTGTACATTGGTGGGATAATTGGGTACAGGGAAAGTTTCCACAGGAATTGTTGTTGTCTTAATATACATGTGAAAGTATTGGGGATGTTTTCATTATGTGATAACCAGCGGTTAAGCTGGGGTTGATTGTTTTAACCAGCAGTCAAGCTTGGGATTGTCCAGCGGTCTTGTTGGAAAATAATAATGAACTTGCGGTAATATTCTTGTTGACTATGTATTGCTTTCCCAAAAATATATTTTTATTGACAAAATTAATTGTTTATCTAAAGGCACCACTCACTGGGCTTTATAGCTCATGTTTTCCATCTTGATCATTCATGTATTAGACATGCGAGCGGTGATATTCTATACAAAGGAATTTTTATAAGGCCGAACCACGAAATGTTTAGTCTCATTATATAACATTGTTCATAATAGAGACTTTCATTTCACTAGGATGACCATAAGTAACATGACTTTAATCCTGAATGAGTTGTGAACTCCTGCCTATGAGGGCGGTCATTTGATTTGTATGGGTGTGAGTGGCTAGATCACCGACTCAACAAGCCTACAATTTTGGGGATTCGTCTGATTGGGGAGTTGGGAACTTAGCTACACAAGATGGAATTCACTCCTCCCGATGCAGAGGTAAGTAAATAAATTGCTCTCTTAAGGGCTGATTCCGGGTCTTGAACAATGTGGCGCCACACCTCTCATGACCCGAGAGGGATTTAGTCATAGTAGGACTATGATTTATTGTTCATTAGAGAAATCAGTGGTACTTAAGGAGTTAGATTAAACTATAGGGGCAAAACAGTAATTCGGTCCAACTATACCTACGAGCAATTTGTGAAGGGTCATCATACTGTTGATTGGTTATATCCAATGGACACAGAAATATATTTGTAGTTCAAAAAGTACAGTTGTCGGTCTTTAGTGGAATGCCCGACAATTAACGGATGGTGGATAATGTAATTAAAGAGTTTAATTAATTATTCACGTACTGTTGGAGCTTCAAGCTACAGGTCCATAAAGTCCCCTTGGTTGCTCAAAAGGATTTAGTTGAGAATAAGTTTTTGAGTTAATTTGAATTGTTCAAATTAATAAGAGGGAATTTAATTATATATGATATAATTAAAGTAATTCAATTATATATGACATAATTGTCATAATGTATTTGATACATTATAGTTTAATTGGAGGAAATAAATATTTGAATGGGATTCAAATATATTTTCTATGAATGAAATTTATATTATTTTTCCCTAACAAGGCTACACGAAAAATACAGAGTCTATATGATAGGCATATTCACTACACGATTGAGAAGCTTTTCCATACGATAGAAGAGTTCTGTCTTCCTCAATTTACTTCCTCCTCCAAACTAAAACTCCCTCCTTACCAAAATAGTCAGAGCCCACATCTCCTGGACTCTCACCCCGAGTATACCGAATGTTCCAAGTGGTTGTGTCTTCTATTTTGGTTCGTGATTTTCTTGAAGAGGGTCTTGAAGTTTTGTTGCTGTTTGCAGAGTTCGTGATAGTCTGAGGGTTTTATGAGAATAAGTGTTTTTCAAAGGTATAATCTCTTGAACCCTATTTCTTGTTTAAAGAGCATGTTGTAATTTTTCTTAGAATGCACAATCTGTCTATTTTACTATAAATCTGTGTTTTTCAATCTGGAATTTGGACAATCTGCTTCTGCTCATGGATCTCTTTAAAATGAGTTCCTTCGGGAGCAATAGCTTAAGAAATCCTTCTCTACTCCACTCAACCATTCTATCATTAGCACTGTTAGCAATACATCTGTTCGACGCAAGAAATTGTCGAGAACTGACCTTTCATTATTTTCTTCTTCACTTTACTGTTGTATTACATTTAGACATTAAGAAATTCATCATTTTGTAAACAACACTTCTATTTCTATCAATAGATCATCATGTTTACCTTCATTAACTCCTCTATCTTCACTATCACTTTGTCATTTATCACGTGCAACTAATCTCAATGTGATAAGGGGGAAGTTTAATGCTATGAGCTAAATTGAGTCTTTAAGGGTTAATCCAATTTGCTTAGTGTATGACTATTTAAATGCTTACCTATGATCACTCATTGAGTCAAGTAGCTATAACCAACTACTCGAGAGGGTAAGTAGTAGTGGATCTCACTAGGCAAAATAAGAAGTATTTCTAGATACAGAAATAACCTTATGCTTAACGCAACATCATTCATGCGACATAGAGATGTGAAAATGTGACTGGCTGCCGAAAGGTTTGCGATGAATGAATGTGGCAAGCCTGAATTGCCCTTGAAGCTAAACTTAGGAACTAGGCATATACTTTCCCCTAACCCTGCTTCTTCATACATATTTTTAACACAAGTTAAAGTTGTTCTCTCTTTTAGTACTTTCAGAATTGAATTCGATGTGCTTCTTACCTGTTTAAATAGTTTTGTCGCATAGTTGTTTTCATCGCATGCTTTTTGATATAACTGAAACTACTTTAGCTTTTGCCACATACACATTACCCTCCAACAATCCTAGTTACAAATCCTGCGTTCGACCTTGGCTTACACTGAGAAACTTCTAGTTTGTTATGCTTGGAAAACTATAAGAGAACTTGTGACAAGTGCATGCTTAACTACAACTTAGCGCATAGTTAGTTCAATGGACTGTAATTCCTACACTGTTTATGTTAACCGCATTCAACACAACATAACCTAATTTAACCGAGAATTTATTAGTTCAATACTTACACTTTCAGAGGTATCAGTTATACACTAATATGAGTTTTTTGTATGGATGGCCTCATTTGGGAGGTCCAAATGAAAAATAGCCATTTGTAGAAAAAGTAATGGAAAATGGCCTTCTGTTGACGTCATCCACATATGATTTTATCGCCTCGGCCCTGATATGCACCACGCACACTTGCCAACTTGATCCTCGATTACTCATCAATAGATCCTCGTTTGCTTTCCACACGATCCTCGATGTACAGTCATTAGATACCCAGATGCATGGCCACTCGATACGACTGCAATTAACACGTGTATACTCGATCATAGCCACTTTATACTCGATCATTTTGAACTTTTTGAATTCTTAACCCGTTTGAAGTCCATTATTTGACCACTTAAACTCGTTTCACAGACTATTCTCTCTCGTCTTCCGATTTCATATCCCTCGACGACTGTATCTTTACACTCAAAACTCTCTCGATTTTCTCTGCATCAGGTAACATTATTCTCTTTGTTTATATTTTGGCATCATTCATCTCTTGTTTGTTAGATTTTGGTATCATGTTCCTTGACATGCACTTGCATGTTCCTTGATACTCGACCGGTATGATTTTCATTTCGGTTTTAATATCTTGCATGTTTGGTTTGAGCTCAATTTTTTTTGTTTCAGTTTTCATATTTCTGGTATTTTGGACCGTTTAGAGTTTAGGATTTGAGTAGGATAAGTGATGAAGGTGGAAAGTCAAACCGAATTCTCGATAATCGACCATCTAGTCACATGTAATATAGCGAGTAAGGGACTATCGTGTATCTAGTATCGAGCAATCGTGTATCATATATTGTGTATTGAGTATCGAGTATCGTGTATCGTGCATCGAGTATCGTATATCAAGTATCGAGTATTGAACAAAATGATTATTTTATGTTTTTTTTATTCAATGTAATATGGCTAGACAATTCAAGATTCCTCCCCAGGATCGTTTCCCAGGACAAATGACTAGCCTATCCTCTCACATTAAGACGATTAACAAGATTATGAAAAAGAAGCTTACTCCCACTTAGCTTGCCCTTTTCAAGAAGATGGTATTTGGGTGATTCATGGACATGGACATTATCTTCAACAGTTCATTAGTCCATTAAATTCTATTGAGGGAGGTTGTAGACGATAGGAAGGATGCAATGGCCATTTGATTTGAATGGTACGGTTGTTACATTCTCCAAAGAAGACTTCCTGTTGGTGACAAGATTGTGGTGGTCACCTAATCCAACAGTTGTAAGAAGGGGTGAAGCACTTGGATCACTGCGTAATAGGTACTTCAAGAATGATTTTGTGGGGGACATTCACATTGGTACCTTAGAGACAGTACACATGGAGATGGAGTTTGAGAATGACATAGATGCTTTGAAGATGACATTGGCCTATTACACTGAATTGGGTATGATGGGGAGGGAGAATATGAGGGCCAATGTTGACAAGGCATTATTAATTGATGTGGAGGATTTGGATTACTTTAATTCCATGGATTGCAGAAATGTCTATAGGAGAGGACGCTACTTGGACTATAAAGAGGATTGAGTGGCAAGACATATAACTACAAAAAAAAGGTCTAAGAACAATAAAAACTACATTGTCAAGTACAACTTACCTGGGTTTCCTCACGCATTCCAGGTAATATCCATTAATTGGCCATGCGAGATATACTTATTTTAGTTACAATATAACTTACTATTTATTCTTATTTTATAATCACTTTACGTCGGACGTATTACATATCCTACTCGAAAGACCATATTAACGGTTGTCAAAAAGGTTGCAACCTGACTGAGTAGACATGTCGTACCTCGATTCCTGAGGTGATAATGCACTGCCGACCAAAACAATACAACAAGATGTTTTTGAGTCCACCGAGGTTAGGTATTACATAAATATTTAATTGGATTTAAGATGAATGTCACATATAACTAATAAATTCTTTGTGTTTTTTACAGCAAGGATCACACCCACACCACTTATCATGTTGGATAGGGAGAGGTAGTATAAGGACACTAGGGTTGATGAACGACCCGTATACGAGTGCATTGATGTTGAGACGAGCTCCTCAGAGACACATAGATCACACCATGATGAGGATGCTCATAATCACTCCAGTGACTACGAAAGTCATGAGCATCAGTCCCACGAGCCAAAACTGATGAGCATTAATGTCACGAGCTCCCTACCAACGAGCGTGAGATTCACCCTCCTCATAATGAGTCTCACAAGCTCCTTACTGATGAGCATGTGTGATAACTTGTAGAAATACAAGTTATTTTTTCTCCTTTACCTAAAACAATTAGGATAAATCATGGAAAATGCGACATCTTGGTAAGAAAATCATGAAATTAATTATATTATGCGATCACATATGTACAAAATCTTAAAATGCATAAAAGTTATAAAAATCGTGAATGCAGAAATTTATTCATGCAATCACAAGATGTCACCGCAGAAGAAAATTCCTAATGCCAACATTGGAATCGCATAGTGGAAGCACACATCCTCATGTGATAGAAGGTGACATGACGCATGGGCGGTGTAGGTCAAATCAAAGACCAAGTTGGTAGCTAACAAGAAAGCTTCACGACAGAGCCAATGAATTTCTGATGCGAAGAAGCAGCACATCAGAGTATGGAAATTAATGCATCTTGTCAGTATAACCATTAGTGAGAGAAGAGGAAGTTGCTCCTTGACACTTATAAATACCCAACGAGATTTCCATGAAAAAATAGAGCCACGACATTGGAGAAAACTCTCAAACACTTCCCTTTGAGCTCTCATGAAATCTTGAATGAAGGCTCAAGATTTCTTCCTAAAGACAAGGGGGAAATCTTTACCTTCAGCACAATCTTTGCGAAGTAGTCATCCATAGAGCATAAAGGAGCAAGGAATTGCACCTCACGACTTGATTTTTTTATCTCTATCTCTTTCCTCTACCATTGTTGTTATTTACATTGTGTAAAACATTGAAAAACTCTATTTTTTTTATTTTTTATTTTTTATCAATATAAATGCATCAATAGTTTATTGTTTCTCCATCTCTCCATTTTCTACCATGAGCAACTAATTTTCTTATGGGTTGAGAAACATTGCAACTAACATGAACTAAGTAAAGCTTAATCGTGCGTTCAACTTGTTTTATGAATGCTTTATAAATTATTTGAATAAGTCGAAAGATTTTTCTAAATAGAATGAATTTATGCTTGAAAGAGCAAAAAATTTAGTCCTCATAAAATAAGAAGAGATTACCTTTAGGAATAAAAAGACATCTTTTGCATCAAATACTCATCGCATGCTTCCTAGAAATAGGATATGGTGGCTAAATATATTGAGAAGTGTAGGTGATGACTTTAGAGTGATTTTCTTGAACGCATGATTTATGCAATTACTTAGGAATTGTTAGTGAATATTTTTCTCAACTCTACTTTTATTCATTTGAAATCGACATCTCTTTGCATAGGCTGTTTCCTTATGATTGTGATTCCCACCTCATCCACCACTATTTGTTTTCATTAACGATAGAATAGGAACAACAAACTCATTGCATATTTAACAAACAACTCATGTAAAGATCGAAACAATCATTGTCAACACATCAATAGAACGCAATCCCTGAATTCAATCCTAAACTTACCAAAATTCTAGTTTGATTTATACTTGGGTTAACTAGGTAAAACAATGCATTTATAAGGTAGCACATAGTATTTAATCCATCTTATAGACAAAATGCATCAATATGCACCTAATTGAGGAGCAAATGTCACCTCAACCGAATACATCCCATTCGGACCTATAAGGGGTGTGGGCATTCGTACATCAGTCCATGACATAGACCAGCGAGTGATGGTGGAGCATAAATTGGACGATATGTAGTCAGACTTGAAAGATGTGAAGTCTGATTTGAGTGTCCTTTAGGTCGGCGTATAAACAATCATCAGCTTACTGCGGTCTTTGTTTTAGGTACGTAATATTATATTGAACTTGTTGTAATGTAAATATATAACATGTAGTGTTTGACCTAATGTACTTCATAAATCATGTAGGGTTTAGGCATCAATTCCACCGAGACTAGTGACCCCATTTCTCCACCATCCATTGAGCCCCATGACCCTATTCCTCTATCTTCTATCGTGAGTAGTGTCCCTATTCCTCCACCTTCCACCGAGTCCCGTGACCGCATCCCTCCACCATCCACAGAGTCCATTGACCCTATCCATCCACCATCCACCAAGCACATTGACCCCATCCCTCTACCTTCCACTGAGTCTAGTGACCCCATCTTTCCACCCTCCATAGAGTCTATTGACCCCATCCCTCCACCCTTCACATAGTCTAGTAAATCCATACATCCACCTTCCATTGTATCTAGAGACACCATATCTCCACCATCCATTGAGCCCATTCTCCCCATTGTTATAGTATCCACCGTTCTCCCCGAGATACCATATCTTTCTATGTTGCTTCTCGAGATACCACCCTTTCCCCTATTGACAGTACTGCATCCTGAGTTGCTTCTGAAGGAAATCGAACATGAGGATTTCCATGAGCAGCAGAAGGATTTTTCCAAATTACAATCATATATGAACTTTACAATTACAATCACAAACGAAAACATACGGTTATGCTAAAATAGAAATTACAACATGCTTTATTATAGATCAAGGGAAGAATCAAATAACCTTTATAGACTCATCTTCGATTTCCTTGATCACGAACGCTCGATCATAACAACACAGCAACACACGAATGTCCGTCCAGCACGACCGCTACACTGCACGAACACCACGCACTCGAACTAAGCGATCGACAACATCACGAACACCTCGAACATCGCGGACGGCCTCCACAGAACCTCGATAGTGTCGAGTTGAGTATGGCACCACCAAACAGGTTACCTTGGTATTCTCAGTGTGAGAATTCAGAGGGTGGGCTATGTGTGGACTTGGTTTGAGGCAGAAAACCGGAGGGATCACAATCATGTAAATGATTGAGTAAGTGGGAGATGGAATAACTTATCATATAGGTCGATGCCCAATCGTTTAGGAAAAGCCATGCGATCATTTAGCAAAAACTATGCAATTGTTTACCTCATCGCTTAGTTGATTGTCTATCGTGTACTAACACTCCATGATCGTTTAGCTAACTCCAGGCTGTCGCTTAGTAAATCTTATTTACTTGACAACTTCTCCGTGAGCAAATTAGTAACTTTGCAAATCTTTTTCTTACTAAAATTAGGAAAACATTTTTTCTTTTATCTCACGGTTACCATGAAACCACCAATAACCTCCCACTCAATTAATTATTATAGAAAATGAAATAATTATCCAATAATTAATATTATTATAAATATAAATGATAACTAACTTACCATAATTTATTTATAACCTATAGTTTTAATATTTCATCTAATAAAACATATAAACCATAGCTCTTTTTCTTTTCCATGGCACTTAATATAAATCTCATTTATATTAATCCTCCACGTGATGTATCTCATACACCATACCGATCATATCATATATAATCGAATTACCTCTTGTCAATCTGAGTATTTCAAATCAACATGAAGAACTGATCCTCAACTTGAATCCACTAAGCTATCAAAGGGACCTTATGGACCTGTAGTTCGAAGCTCCAACGGTACGTGAATAACTGATTAAACTCTTTAGTCACGAGATCCACCATCCGTTAACTGCCAGACACTTTACTAAAGACCAACAGCTGAACTCTCCTTACCACAGATATATTAGGTGTCCATCTTAACCAATCAACAGTGCGATAACCGTTCACAAATTGCTCGTAAGTATAGCTCGACCAATAACCGTTATGCCCCTGTAGTTACATCTAACTCCTTAAGTACCACTGATCCCTCTAATGAACATAAGTCATAGTTCTACTATGACTGAGTCCTCTCTTCCAAAGAGAAGCTGTGGCCACTATGTTCAAGCCCCGGAATCAGCCTTTAAGGGAGTAATCTCTCTACTTACCCTTACTTTGGGGAAGGAGTGAATTCCATCTTGTGTAATTGAGTTCCTAGCTCCCAAATCAGACAAGTCCCCAAAAAGGTAGACATGTTGAGCAATCTGGCCACTCTCACCCATACTAAGCAAAGAACTGCCTCATAGGCAGGAGTTCCTCAAACACTCAGGATTGAGGTTGTGTCACCTATGGTCATTTAGGTGAGATGTTAGTCTTTAGTATCAACGGTGTTATATATAGAGTCTAGTCATCACGTGATTTGGTCTTATACAAACTCTTTGTATAGGATACCCCTCGCTCGCATGTCTCTACATGAATGGTCAGGATCTACCATCTATAGTAGTTTACAATACTTGCAAACCTCTACAAAGCGGGACGTATCCATAGTGTCACCAGGATCAGGTATCTCACCTTAATCCTTATAATACAAACCTATTTAGATTATCACTTAAGGCATGATCCACTTGTATATCTCATATACATGCTTAAGTTTACATAAGATAACCATGAAGCTTTGTATGTTGAATATGAGTAAATGCCAAAATGAAATAACAGTTATTTTATTCATAAAACAATGTGTATAATTACAAACAATGAGACTTCGAGAGAATTAGGACGTCAATGCTAACAGCTTCCACCACAGGTGTTGAAGAGGTTTAGGATTAAGGTCAAGCCCTAGGTTAAGGGCAAGCAGAAAATGAAAGGCGAGCCCAAAGTGAAGAACGAGCCCAAGGTGAAGTCGAGCCTGATGTGAATTACGAGCCTGATGTGAAGGGTGAGCCTGTGGACTATGAGGGGGAAAAGAGACAAAAAAGTAGGAAGAGGAAGCCAACACAACCGTATATCCTTCCATTTGACACAACCAGGGTGGCGGGTAAAAAGCAGAAATACATTCAGCTAGGTCAACATTCGACTGACACCGTCCTCTATGACCCAACACGTGCTATTGCAGAGGACATGATGAATGGGTTTATGGTCTGGTTGATGAGTGCAGGTCCTCATTGGCTAAGTACTGAAGCCTTCTTTAGGATGAATTGCATGAAGGAGTTGTTCCGTGAGCTAACACGTGACAATTATTGGGTTGAAAACAACGTAAGTTAACATCTTCATTACGTTTGTAGCTTGTTATTTACTATTTTCACTCATTAAATAGACTTATAAATTATAGATTCTCGATGCTCTGTTCATGTTTCTCCAACAAAAATTTATTAGCCAATTGGAGATATGTGTTCATCGGTTCACGACATTGCCACATGGCATATTGGTATGTACTATAAATGATTTAAATTTTGCACGATTGATACACACTTAACCTATTGTTTTCTATTTTGCAGAGTTACTTGAATCTAGAGGGTCCAGATAGCTTGTTTCATGCCATATATAAGAAAATGCATGAAGAAGCTGCTAAAGTAAGGGAGAAAAAGTACATGTATGTCGATTACGTGCTCGAATTGGAAGTTGAACATCATTCTCGATAAACAAATGTCGATTACATCTATAGCCCACTCAGTTATAAGCAACACTGGATTATGTTGGTGATAGACATGAATCTTGGGTTGCATAGAGTAAACAGATTGATGTTGCGCTCTTTAGCTGTAACAATAGTGTACGAACATAGAATCTCCAAACACTGAAATTGTGTGCAACTACATTCCTAAGTGTTAAGGCCGACGAAACCATCTAATCCCCCGTATTTGTCAAGAAATCTATGACAATCGATTGGATTTACTCGGTATCGTCTAGCTTTGTCACACTCTAAACCCATTATTTCCTCTACACACTTTGAATGTGTTGATGTACTATTAGACCACATTGTTCGTCGCTAATGAAACCAACCTTGAAATAAACCTCTTATGTATTTTAGCAATGAAGTTATTGGCAACACTCTTGCTTTTTTTTGGTAATAGCATGGAAGCATTTGGCACTATTGCTAGTCATGTTATCATATCAATTCTCGAACTGGTAACACTGTGCCCTGTTAGGGTTTGTGCCCTAAAGTCTCGTGTCCTGTAGTTTGTAAACAAATTTGTAAGAATGCTTATGGTGTAATATATATATGATATTTACTTTACTTCTTGAATTTGCACATTTAGATGTTTTTTATTTTACCACAAACCAATAACCTTAATATCCCTGGTTATCTTATGTAACTTAAGCATGTATGTAGTGACATACAAGTGGATCATGTTTTAAGTGACAACGAAAATGGTCTGTAGTATATGGATATATGAGGGAAACCTTATCCTGGTAACACTATGGATGTGGCCCACTTTGTGGAATTGTTATAAGTGTTGTGACATGTCACAGATGGTCTGATCCTGATCATTCGTGTAGAGGACATTGGAGCGGGGGAATCCTATACAAAGAGTTTGTATAAGACCTGACCTCGAAGGGTTAATGTCTCGTCATATAACTCCGTTCATGACTGAGACTTCACTTCACTAAGATGACCATAGGTAACATGACCTCAATCCTGAGTGAGTTGGGAACTCCTGCCATTGAGGGTAGTCCTTTGATTTGCATGAGTGCGAGTGGCCAGAGTGCCGACTCAAACCTACCACTTTGAGAATTCGTCTGATTTGGGAGCTGGGAACTCAGCTTCACAAGATGGAGTTCACTCCTTCCCCGAAGTAAGGGTAAGTAGATAGATTGCTCTTTTAAGGGCTGATCCCGGGGATTGAACGGTGTGGCACCACACACCTTCTCATGGCCTAAGAGGCGTTCACACATAGTAGGACTATGTTGTATTGTTCATTAGAGGGATTAGTGGTACTTAAGGAGTAAGATGTAACTATAGGGGCAAAACGGTAAATTGGCCTATTGTAATTACGAGCATCTGTGAAGGGTCATCATACTAATGATTGGTTATATCCAATGGAAATAGAAATATATCTATGTTAAGAAGAGTTCAACTGTCGGTCTTTAGTAGAATACCTGATAGTTAATGGATGGTGGATATCGTGGCTAAAGAGTTTAGTTAGCTATTCACGTACCGTTGAAGCTGCGAGCCATAGGTCCATAAGGTCCCCTTGGTAGCTTGGATACAAGTTGAGAGTCAGTTTGAAATGTTCAAATTGACAAGAGAGAGTTCGATTATATATGATATAATTGAACTAGTTAATTATATATGATATAATTAACTTTATGTATGAGATGCATTAATTTGGAAGAAATTGGATATAAATATGATTTATATCTAGTGGAGGAAAAATACTATGATTAATATATGATATTAATTCATAAGTTATGAATATGATGTGATGATATTCATTGTCTATTAATTGGACGGTTAAAGGGGTAATAGGACGATGTCTCTTCTATTTTCATAACGGATGAGTAAGTTGAAAAATCACTTTGAGATGCTTAAATAGCTCACGGTGTGTTAAGCATGGTAGGCGCGGACATTGTGTCGAAGAGTATTATCGCTTAGAAAAACCTGTTCCTATACGATAGTGCTTGAACGATCACTTACCTATAGAATAGTGCCGAGCGATTGCTTAACGATTATACCCGTGCGCGCTATTTACTAAACGATCATTTACCTTTTCCTAAGCGATCGTTTAGCGCTCGATATTTACTAAACGATTGTATAAACGATCGCTTAGTTTTTCCTACACGATCGTTTAGACGATTGCTTACCTTTTTCCTACACGATCGTATACTTCAACTAAACGATCAAGCATTTTGTCTATACGAGAGACGAGCCTATCTCCCACTTGCTTGACTGTTGTATGCGATCTTCCTTCCTCCTTCCTTCTACCGAATCCAAACAAATCCCACCCTTTGGATTCTTACTCCAAGAATACTGAGGTCTCTGAGTGGTGGTGTCATCCCCATTTTCTTCTGTTTGTGTGGAGACTGTTCGAGGTAAACGATTGGATTTTGCTGAGCAATAGCTTATCATCTCAGCAAAAGCGAGATTTGTTGTGAAGAATAAGTCTTCAACTAGTATGATCTCTCGATCTCTTATTTATTGTTCTTTTGAGTATGTCAATAATTTAGCATTATGAATGCATTTTGATATGTTTGAATGTATATGTGGAAATTCTGTCACAATGAATTGGAAAGATCCGCTTCCGCTCGTAGGTATTCTTGAATAAGAGTTCCTTCAATTGGTATCATAGACAGGTTTCTAATTATCCAATTCATTGCTGAAAAAGAATTGCATTTACATTCTTGGTGGGTGTAGCATGTCTACTCTCTGTTTTAATTGTTAATTAGTTTGTGGATGTGTGGATTAATGGAGTTTTCTGGGATGTAACCTCGGTTTGTTGAATTCTCAAGTTAATTGTTAAGGCCTCTGCGTTTTTGGACACAATTAATTGCTATCGAGTCTGTAAATTCAAAGTTAGTTTGAGTCTTGAGTCATTCGAAATGAAGTTCGGAGCAAGGGTTGTTGTTCTTTGAAGAAGAAGACGATCAAGCATTGGTCGTGTCGTGTAGATGATGAGGTAGATGATTGTTGAGTATCGGATGCTTAACTATCGTTTAACGCCCCCACGCACTAGACGATCGTATAGCTCAACAAGCCTCATCGCTTAGTGACTATACGATCGCGGAGTAATAACGTAGTCAATCGTTTACCTTTCAAGTACTATGCGATCATCTAGACGATCGGGCTTTGCGGCCTCATTGTTATCTATGCAATCGCTTAGCTTTTGCACTATCGTCTAGTGTGCGCTACACAATCGTTTACCTGGAGGTGTTTACTAAACGATGGGAGCTTTGCCCGGCGGTTCAAGACCCGATTTACATGTGAACCGGTTTTCTCAGCAGAATAATGTAATAGATAGTTTTCTCATTCCGATTTTGTATTGGTTCATCCCGGTCCATTAATCCATGGTTTTATACATGTGATGTATATTTTTTTTATGTCATATGGTATACTATAGATAAATCCCACCTTAGGATATGCATTGGCCATGCATATTCTCTTTATTATAAGTGTTATGATTTATTGAAGCATGATTTGATTTACGTAAGTGCATGCTCATGTATCATATAATATAAGGGTTATATTTATGTGTGCATTATTTATTTAGCGTTATATTTATAAGCGTTATAAATACTTCGTTATGTGGCATGTGTGTTTTAGTTGTTTATTTTATAAATGGTTATAAAATGAAATTAGAACTAAAATAATTAGTAAAAAGTTAAAGTGTAGCTTTTGTCTATAAGGTATCTTTTGTCTAAGGCGGGTTTTGTTTAGGCTGGGGTATTTAAGGTGATGGCAACAAAACACCCCTACCTGGGAACCTACCTAGAAAGATGAATTAGATAGATTTGATGCATGCGTGCAAGTTAAGGAAAGTCCATTAAAGAGTTTAATGTGACTACTTGGACTTTTTTTTTTTTTTTTTTTTTTTTTTTAATTTCAAAGACAAAAGTTGTTTTTGAGCAAACTTAACAAATGACTTAGGTTATAATCAGTAGCCGGATTGTCTAGGTCAATAAACCCCTAGGTAGAACATTCAGTGGGAGATACTTGGGGCATTTGATGCTTCATTTATACCTCTTGCGTTTCTCCCTCATAGTCCACACCGTGAGATCTATCCTCGACCTCATGACACCCTAGGAATGTCCCTCTAAAGGATGGTGTTTGGGTAGGTCAATATCAAGGTGGATGGAGAGAATGTTCATAGTAAGTGGGAGTAGGAAGTGCGACAACATATCTCATGGTATCTCTCGATGGATTAAATAAAGTCTTTGTGTATCGCCTCGAGGCACCCTAGGTGTGTCCCCCTATAGGATAGCTGTTTTGTGCGTTTCTTTATTTGATCTCCTGTAAGATGATAAGGTCACTTAGTATCTTGTCCTAATCTGCTTTTTCCCTACGGTGGGCATATTAGGGCGGGACTCTGGGTTCGAACACGAGGGGTTTACACTTACGCGGAATTGTTAAGGGTTAATAGTTCTGGACTGAACAAATGGTGGCTGTTAGGTTCAGTTCCAAGAGTTGGTTCTGCCTAATAGTTGAGAATGTCTCATCTCAGTGAAGGGACATCTGATCACCCCACTGGTGACGTTTGTCCTGCCTCGTCGGGGCATCATTGCAAAATAGAATTCTTATCACTTACGGTACTTGGAATCTGTTTTGCTAAAACTAATTGGTTAAAAATATGGTTGTCTTGTAAAAACTAATTCATTTTTTAGCAACGGTTTTAAATGGCTACAGCCACTATCAGTTTACTTAGTGCCGAAAAACTGAATGGCCAAAACTATTCGAACTGGAAACATATGCTCACGACGATACTCATCATCGAGGATCTAAAGTTTGTCCTTACGGAAGATTATCCTTCTATTCCACCTCAGAACGCTATTTGAAATGTTTGGGCGACGTACGAGCATTGGACACGGGCAAACGAGAAGGCGAATCCTATATCTTGGCCAGTCTTAGTGCCGTGTTGGCTAAGAACCACGAATCCATGGTCTCAGCATGTGAGATCATGGAGTTCCTGCGGGGAATGTTCGGACAGCCGTCTGGACAACTCAAGCATGAGGCTCTAAAACACATCTTTAGCTCCAAAATGGAGAAAGGCACCTCTGTTCGTGAACATGTGCTGAATATGATGGTCGATTTTAACGTGGCAAAGATGAATGGGTCTAAAATCGATGAGGGCAGTCAGGTTAGTATTATCTTGCATTCATTGACGAAGAGCTTCCTCCACTTTGTTAGCAATATGATTCTTAACAAAGTAGACTATACCCTTACTACTCTCCTCAACGAGTTGCAGACTTACCAATCCTTGCTGAAAAGTAAGGAGAAAAAGGGAGGTAAGGCAAATGTTGTCTCGTCTTCTAAAAGGTTCCATCGAGGATCGACCTCAAGAACAAAGTCTGCACCTTCAACTTCTAACTCTGGAAAAGGGAAGAAGAGTGGTAAAGGGAAAGGGAATGTGCCTGCTAACCCGCTACCTGTCACCTAGAAGAAGTGTCTATCGCCAGTTGGAAAAGAAAAATGTTTCTACTATAACAAGGATGGACACTGGAAGAGAAATTGTCCTTGTTATCTGAAGGAAAAGAAGACAACCAATTCTAAGGCCAAGGCAGACAAAGGTAAATGTGATTTACTTGTGTTAGAAACTTGTTTAGTGGAGAATGATGATTTCGCTTGGATAATTGATTCGGGCACCACTAATCATGTTTGTTTTTATTTTTAGGGGATTAGATCCTGGCGACAGCTGGAGATTGGTGAGATAACGTTGCAAGTAGGCACCAGGCATGTCGTTTTAGCTGTGGTAGTGGGAGGCATCTAGTTAACTGTACAGAATAGGTTTCTTGTATTAAAAAATGTCTTTGTAGTTTCTGAACTAAAAAGGAACCTTACTTCTGTAAAGTGTCTGTTACAATACAATTATACTATTTCTTTTAAATTGAATAAAGTGTTTATTCATAAGGATGGTGTTGAAATTTGTACAGCTTAATTGGAAAATAATTTGTATGTGCTAAAACCGTTAGCCTTAAGTTCCCTCCATAACATAAAGATGTTTAAATCTGTCGTAACTCAATCTAAACGCCAATGAGTTTCTAAAAAAAAAAAATGCCCAACTTTGGTACCTTCGATTAGGGTATATCAATCTCAATAGGATTGAGAGATTGGTGAAGAATGGCCTTCTAAGAGAGTTAGAAGAAAATTCTTTACCAATGTGCGAGTCTTGCCTTAAGGGTAAGATGACTAAAAGACCTTTTACTGGAAAAGGTTATCGAGCCAAAGAGCCTCTAAAATTAGTACATTCTGACCTTTGCGGTCCTATGAATGTGCGAGCTCGAGGAAGCTATAAGTACTTTATCAGTTTTACTGATGATTACTCGAGATCTGGGTATGTCTATCTGATGCAACGAAAGTCTATATCTTTTGAAAAGTTGAAATTATTTAAGGCTGAAGTTGAGAATGCTTTGGATATACGAATTAAAACACTTCAATCAGATCGAGGTGGAGAATTTTTGGATTCTGAGTTCCAGGACTATTTATTAGAACATGGAATCGTTTCCCAACTCTTGGCACCGAGTACACCTCAGCAAAATGGTATAACAGAGAGGAGAAATAGAATCTTGTTGGACATGGTTTGTTTGATGATGAGTTATGCTTCCTTATCAGACTCGTTTTGGGGTTTCGCAGTGGAGACTGCAGTATACATTCTCAATTGTGTTCCTTCTAAGAGTGTTGCGAGAACACCTTTGGCGTTGTGGAATGGGCGTAAAGCTAATTTACGTCACTTTCGCATATGGGGTTGCCCAACACATGTACTTGAGGCAAATCCCAAGAAGTTGGAATAACAATCGAGGTTGTGCCTCTTTGTAGGCTACCCCAAAGGTACACGAGGGGGTTACTTTTATAATCCATCCGAAAACAAGGTGTTTGTTTCCACAAGTGCTACTTTCTTGGAGGAGGATCATATCAGGGAGCACATTCCACGTAGTAAAGTCGTGTTAAGTGAGCTTTCCAAAGAAACTACTAAAACTTCAACATGAGTTGTTGAAGGATTGTTTCATTAACCAGAGTTGTTGATGATAGTTCATCTGGTATGTCGGTTCCATCTCAAGAGTTGAGGGAACCTCGACGCAGTAGAAGGGTTACAAACCCCCTTGATCGCTATCTTGGTTTCACGAAAATCCTAGCTATGGTGGTAGATGGTGACGTTGAGGATCCGTTGTCCTATCAAAAGGCAATGGAGGATGTTAACCGGGATGAATGGATCAAAGTCATGAGTCTCGAGATGGAGTCGATATACTTCAACTCAATATGAGATCTTGTAGATCAGCCTGATGGGGTAAGACCTATAGGTTGTAAATGGATCTACAAGCGCAAACGGGGTGCTAATGGGAAGATGTAAACCTTCAAGGCTCGACTTGTGGCAAAGGGTTATACCCAGGTGGAGAGAGTCGACTATGGGGAGACTTTCTCACCTGTTGCCATGTTAAAGTCGATTCGCATCCTTCTGCCCATTGCTGCTTATTATAATTATGAGATCTGGAAAATGGACGTCAAGACGACTTTTCTGAATGGCAATCTTGAAGAGACCATTTACATGGTGCAATTTGAAGGATTCATTGCCAAAGGTCAAGAGCAAAAAGTTTGCAAACTTAATCGGTCTATTTATGGGGTGAAGCAGACGTCTTGATCTTGGAATATTCGGTTTGATGTTGCGATCAAATCGTATGGCTTTGACCAAAACGTTGATGAACCTTGTGTTTACAAGAAGATAGTCAACAATTCAATAGTTTTCTTAGTATTGTATGTAGATGATATACTACTCATTGGGAATGATGTAGGTTTATTGACTGCAGTTAAGAACTAGCTAGTGACCTAATTCCAAATTAAAGATTTGGGAGAGGCTTAGTTTTTTCTGGGTATACAGATCTTTCGGGATCGTAAGAACAAAATGCTAGCGCTGTCTCAGACATCGTATATTGACAAAATCTTGCTCAAGTACTCGTTGCAGAACTCCAAAAGGGGCCTACTACCATTCAGGCATGGAGTCACTTTATCTAAGGACATGTGTCCTAAGACGCCTCAAGAGGTTGAGGAAATGAGGCGGTTCCCATATGCATCTGTCGTTGGCAGTTTATGTATGCGATGCTCTGTACTAGGCCAGACATCTGTTATGCTGTGGGAATAGTCAGTAGGTATCAGTCGAACCCAGGCCTAGAGATGTCCACGGGGCGAGGCGGGGTTGGGGATGCCATTCCCATCCTCGTCCTCGCTCCCCATTTCATTCCCCATCCTCGTGAAATTCCCCCTATCTTTTCTTAATATAAAAAACCAATTAATTTAAATCACTAATGTGAAAAAATTGTAATTAAATAATTAACTTTATCACTAAATTGTTTATTATGGTTAGTTTTATATGACAATTTGAATTTAAAGATAAATTACTCAAATTTTGGCCTAAAAAAATTAAGTAGAAAGAAATAAATATAAATCAAATTATTCACATATATAATCTAAATTTAAACATTCAATTTAAACATATTCAATATCTTTCCCAATAAATAATCAAATTTGAAATTTAAATGTAATATTTATATAATAATAATAATAACATAACATTAGATAATTATACTAAATAAATATGTAAAAGCTAATCAAGGCGGGGACGGGGCCGGGGCCGGGGACGAGGAATGTCCCCGTTCCCGTTTAGTTCACAGGAAAATTTTTCCCCTACTCCCTCCCCCATTCCCTGCCTAATCGGGGAATCCCTGCCTCGTTCGAGGCGAGGCCCCATCCCCATGGGGAAATTGGACATCTCTACCCAGGCCAGGGTCACTGGACTGTAGTTAAGAATATCCTCAAGTATCTTCAGAGAACGAAGGACTGCATGTTTGTGTATGGGTCTAGGGATTTGATCCTTATTGGATACACAAATTCTGACTTTCAGACTGATAAGGACTCTTGGAAGTCCACTTCAGGGTCAATATTTGCTCTTAACGGAGGAGTTATAGTGTGGCGGAGCATTAAGTAGGAGTGCATCGCCGACTGCACGATGAAGACTGAGTACATAGCGATGTGAAGCTGCTAAAGTGGCCGTCTAGCTTAGGAAGTTCTTGATAGAGTTGGAAGTTGTTCTAGATATGTCTAGGCCCATCATTCTCTATTGTGACAATAGTGGTGTTGTGGCGAACTCCAAGGAGCCTAGGAGTCACAGATACAACAAACACATAGAGTGGAAGTATCGTCTGATCCGCGAGATAGTATATCGAGGAGCCATGATCGTCACAAAGATCGCCTCAGAGCAAAACATTGCTGATCCGTTTATGAAGGCTCTCACGGCTATAGTGTTTGAAAGTCACCTTCAGAGCATGGGTCTACGGGACCGTACGCCATTGGACTAGGGCAAGTTGGAGATTTTATTGCACTGAGTTTTTATGCCCTAGTTTATTATTTTGTACTTGTTTTTTTTTTTTTTGTACTCTCCACTTCGCTTTAGGACAAGTGGGAGATTGTTGGGATTTGTGCTCTAAAGTCTCGTGTATTGTAGTTTGTAAACAACTTTGTAAGAACGCTTATGATGTATAATATATATGATATTTACTTCACTTCTTGACTTTGCACATTTAGATATTTTTATTTTACCACAAACCAATAAACTTAATATCCCTGGTTGTCTTTATGTAACTTAAGCATGTATGTAGTGACATACAAGTGGATCATGTCTTAAGTGACAACCAAAATGGTCTGTAGTATATGGATATAGGAGGGAAACCTTATCTTGGTAACACTACGGACGTGACCTGCTTTATGGATATAGGATTGTATCAACAACAGTGGAAGCACAAGGATTATCTAAGCACTCAAATTCACTAATTTTGACAAAATATAAAGCATGCTTTTGCAGAAAAAATTGAGTTTCAAGACATACCTCTTGTAGAACTTCTTCAAAGCTCCTTCACCAGCTGCTATCTTCTCCAAATCTTGTTGTAGACCACCTCAAGATCTTCCCCACTATTCTCTTGGTTCTCTAGATTGAGTTGTGGGATTCAAAACAAGCTTGAATCAACGGTGGAAGGGGAAATGCTCACTGCAGCAACCTTGTTGAAGAACCTTTCTTCAAACCGAATTTTCTCTAAAATTCTCTATCGATTGCATGCTCGATTTTCACTCTAATCTTCTCATTATATTGCAGATCAACATGCAAAGAGAAGAGTTGCATGGGTTGCAGCTCATGCTTGGAGAAGACAAGACAAAGATATTGCCATTTGAGTGAACTACTTGGTGATGGATAATGGAAAAACCTCTTTTTCCATTTAAGTGTTTTGTTTTCCAATTTTCCAATTTTATCTCAAAATAAAAATTTGATTTTATAAAATCTATTTTGATTTTAAAAATGAAAATTTAATTAATTTCATAAATTAATTATTAAATAAAACTTAATTAATTTAATATCACATATTAAATTAATTTTAACACATATCTATCTTTATATATTTAAATCATATTTAAATATATAAATTCTTCTATTCCGTTTAATTCTAAAAGTAAACATATAATTACTAAATCTCTTAATTCTAATTTGAACATTTCAAATTAACTTATCACGCTATTCTAAAGCTAGTCCGTTACAAGCTAGTAGGGGGACCTCGCGGATCTACAGATCATGGGCTCCAATTATTCGAGATTAATTGGCTAAACTCATTAGACCAAATTAATTTCCATTCGTTAACTAATGGGTCACTCCACTAAAGCCTATAGTTGCACTCCTCTCACTGTAGATATATTATGTCCACATGATTTAACCATAATCAGCAAGTCGACCCTTCATAGGTTGTTTGTAATAACGGCTGGGTCAATATCTAGTTTACTCCCAAGATTATGTCTTATTCCTCAATTCCCTATTGATCCTCTAATGAACAACTGTTTGTGATCCAATCACTAAACCAAACTCTTTCAACCTAGTGAGAGAATGGGGCCCCTTGTTCAAGACCTGGATTCAGTACTTGAGAGAACAACCTTTCTTCTATCCCTAAATTGGGTAGGCGTGAACTCTGTCTTGCATCCTATGTCCCCAGCTATCTATTCGGTCTTACCCCTGAAATGGGAGTCTTATTGAGCCGGCGCTGTTGAGCCAACTCTCAACTATGCAAATCTAAGGGCAATCCTGAATAAACAGAAGTTCATAGTTAGCTCAGGATTAAGATCGAGTTACCTAGGTCATCTAGGTGAAATAGTTATTCTTAAACAGTAAATAGCATTATAAAGTAAGAGTGACTTATTTCTTGGTCCTGATCTTATGCAAACTCATTGCATAGGACGCCCCCACTCCTCATGTCATAAGATGTACGAATTAGGATCACATCGTATGTAGCACTTTACAATTCTTTGTAACAACTACAGAGTAGGCCGCATCCAATTGTGTTACCAGAATAAGGTACCCAACCTCATTCATGTACCATAGATCATTTTGACTATTTACTCGAACCCGATCCACTCTTATGTCTCCATATAAAGTTCAAGTACTCATACAATAGTTATGGGTCTTAGTTTATTGGATTTAGACTTTCGTACAATTTATGAAATCAATAACAAGTATATTGATTATAGAAAATGTTTATCATTTTACAAACCACGAGCTTTTAGGACATAAAACTCAATAGTAGAATCGTTACAAGTGTTGTGACTTATCACATATGTTCTGATCCTGATCATTCATGTAGGGGACATGCGAGCGGGGGCATCCTATACAAAGAGTTTGTATAAGACCTGACTTCGAAGTATTAACGTCTCGTCATATTATTCCGCTCATGACTGAGAGTTCACTTCATTAGGATGACCATAGGTAACATGACCTCAATCCTGAGTGAATTGGGAACTCCTGCCATTGAGGGTGGTTCTTTGATTTGCATGGGTGCGAATGGCCAGAGCGCCGACTTAAACCTACCGCTTTGGGGATTCATCTGATTTGGGAGCTGGGAACTCAGCTTCACAAGATGGAATTCACCCTTCCCCGAAGTAGGGGTAAGTAGATAGATTACTCTCTTAAGGGCTGATCCCGGGGCTTGAACGATGTGGCGCCACACATCTTCTCATGGCCCAAGAGGTGTTCACACATAGTAGGACTATGTTGTATTGTTCATTAGAGGGATCAGTGGTACTTAAGGAGTAAGATGTAACTACAGGGGCAAAACAGTAAATTGGCTTGCTGTAATTACGAGTATCTGTGAAGGGCCATCGTACTGATGATTGGTTATATCCAATGGACATAGAAATATATCTATGGTAAGAAGAGTTCAACTGTCGGTCTTTAGTGGAATGCCTGGCAGTTAGCGGATGGTGGATATCGTGGTTAAAGAGTTTAGTCAGCTATTCACGTACTATTGGAGCTTCGAGCCATAGATCCATAAGGTCTCCTCTGTAGCTTGGATACAAGTTGAGGGTCACTTTTTGGGTCAGTTTGAAATGTTCAAATTGACAAGAGGGAGTTCGATTATATATGATATAATTGAACTGAAATAATTAACTTTATGTATGAGATACATTAATTTGGAAGAAACTAGATATAGATATGATTTATATCTAGTGGAGGAAAAATACTATGATTAATATAGATATTAATTCATAAGTTATAAATATGATGTGATGATATTCATTGTCTATTAATTGGACAGTTAAAGAGGTAGTAGGACAACGTCTCTTCTGTTTTCATAAAGGATGAGTAAGTTGAAAAATCACTTTGAGACGCTTAAATAGCTCATGGTGTGTTAAGCATGGTAGGCGTGGACATTGTGTTGAAGAGTGTCATTGCTTAGAAAAACCTGTGCCTATACGATAATGCTTGAACGATCGCTTACCTATACGATATTGCTGAGCGATCACTTAATGATTACACCCACGCGCGCTATTTACTAAACGACCGTTTACCTTTTCCTAAGCGATAGTTTAGCACCCGATATTTACTAAACAATCTTTACCTTTTCCTAAGTGATAGTTTAGTATCCGATATTTACTAAACGATCGTATAGACAATCACTTAGTTTTTTCTACACGATCGTTTAGACGATCGATTACCTTTTTCCTACACGATCGTATACATCACCTAAATGATCAAACATTTTGTCTATACGATAGACGAACCTATCTCCCACTTTCTTGACCATTGTATATGATTTCCCTTCCTCCTTCCCTCTACCAAATCCAAACAAAGCCCATCTTTGGATTTTCACTCTAAGAATACTGAGAGCTTTGAGTGGTGGTGTCATCCCTGTTTTTTTCTGTTCGTGTGGAGACTGCTCGAGGTAGACAGTTGGGTTTTGCTGAGCAATAGCTTACCGTCTCAACAAAAATGAGATTTGCTGTGAAGAATAAGTCTTCAACTAGTATGATCTCTTGATCTTTTATTTATTGTTCTTTTGAGTATGTCAATAATTTAGCATTATGAATGCATTTTGGTATGTTTGAATGTATATGTGGAAATTCTATGACAATAAATTGGAAAGATCCGCTTCCACTCGTAGGTACTCTTGAATAAGAGTTCCTTCATGCCCATCGTTGAATATCAACATCCTCCAAATATCTAGCACGGGAATGATTGTTGTATTACTATTTGGATCCAATGGCACTTGAACTCTGATTCTCGATACGCTCTGCAAACATCATGAAACAATTTTCTAACGGACTCGTCCTTGAAGTATTTCTCCATGTTCCTTTTCGAACGGAAGGTACAAAGTGTATGGTAAGCATTGAGGAATACGACATCAATGACATTAGTTATACTTTGTCCACGGTTTGAGATGAATACGAGGTTAGGGCATTCTCAAATTGCTGTTTCAAGGTTCGTCGTGAACCACTTCAAGGCTCGGTCATTCTCACTATCAACAATTGTATATACTAGTAGGTACAGTTGGTTATTACCATTCATTGCAACACCAACTAGCATTGTTCCCTTGTACTTACACTTTAGATGAGTACCATCTATAATGATCATGGGTCAACAACTCTTAAAACCTTTTAAACTTGCACCTAGTGCCATGAACATATATTTGAAGTATTTTAATTCTTCAAGCTTGATCTCAACTACAGTCCAGAATTTTCTATCTTTAAAGCCTCACCATATGCATTAAGATGACATATGATTCCTCTAGTGTTTCCTTTGCAAGAACAAAAGCAGTTTCTCTCGCACGCCATGCCTTGTCATAACTCATATTGACACCATACTGATGACAAATATCCTCAATAATATGGTGCGGTTTGTTTCCCTGACCAACGCCGAACTTGTCCTTGATTAACTGATCAATTACGAATGCACTGGCTTGCCTATGGTCATGATTCAATACTTCAATCGAGAGGTGTAATTGGACGTGTATTTTGTGATCTTGAAAATATCAAATCCATCCATTCTAATTGCTCTAATGACCCACTTACAAGTCGGGTGTAAACATGGACAATATACAATTTTTTGTTTGGTTTTTTAACCCGCAACTCAAAGTTATTCTTAATGATTAACATTGCTAACCTCATCTTCACATCATTCTTATTGAAGAAAATTTGACCTACTTCAATGGTATCCACCAACTGTATGGACCATTGTGGTTGCATGATCAAGTCCCCCGTTCTAGCATTACTACTGGATGGTACATTGCACGGATTTTGGCGAGGCACACTCCCAACAAAATAGCCAAAATCATTTGACAGAATCAAAGTTGGTTGTTTTTCATTTACAACAGAAGGATCACTCCCTAAAACAACCTAGGTTGGCTATTCTTCATTCCCAGCCTCTTCCTCTTCTATCGTCACATTATTATTTACACATGTCCCAACCTCTTCTATCACATTTGGATGCAATACATTCACTATATTAACATCGATGTTATCGTTTTCCAGTGAGACACTCGATGGAAAAACATCATGCTCAATGACATTTGCTCCACATATGGGTTGGTATTCTCTCTCTGGGTAATCAAATGTTGCCTTACGATGAATTTCTTCAATTTTCTCAAAACTTATAAATAAATGCGGTCTAATATGGTCGTACTTCGAGAGGAGAAATTTAACATCAACATCGTCCATTAAGCATACTGGAGGAGAATCAATATCCATCTTATATGTCACCCTCATTATAATCTTGAACTCTGTTGAACTAACTTGCATGATCTCATATACTAGATTTACCAGCTTATTATACATCAATGTACTCGGAACTAGAAAACCCTTCAAACGGCTTCCAATATAGCGTTCTTCTATGCCATTCCATGTACCACCATAACATAAAAATATATACTTCTCCATCATTCAAGAAAAACAATACACAAAGGGAGTAGTTAGGAAAATTGGCTACTGTTAAATACTCGCCATACTCGATCCTCGCTACACGCTCTTTGCTACTGAATACTAGATACTCGATATTCTTAACTCGATGCTTAATGTTTCATAGCTTTCTCTCCCCTTATACTCGCTCCACTAGGAGCTACTCACATGTCTCAATGCATTCTCACAAACTCACACTCACTCGTTCTCTTTACTATGTTCATATGTCTCATACAACGTCAAAAAGGTAAAAAAAAGTGAACAAAAAAAGAGAAAAAAAGCTAACACATTTACTCACTTGAGGTGTGAGACAATATAGTGAAATGATCTGAATGCCTTTATAACTTGATTTTTGTCAAGAAAAACAGGCTTTGTGAAGTGGGTTTTTTGGAGGGAAAGTGAGCTTGATTTTCTCTTTTGTGTTTCAGTTCTGTTTGTTCTTAGTTAATATAAAAAAAATTACTTCACATTTCAAGAAATTGATTTGAAAGAATAGTGAGAATTGTCAGAAAATTCTCCAATTTGTGTATGTTCGTACATGAGCATTAACTACAAAGCAAGTCTTCTGATGGGCGTAGGCAATTCAAAATGATTGATATACATTAATCGAGTATCGAGTATACACGTATCGATTGCACAAGTATCGAGTGATCATGCATCTGGGTATCGAGTGACCGTGCATCGAGGATCTTATGACGAGCCAACAAAAAATAGGTAACGAGCCATCGAGGATTGAGTTCTTTGGTAGTAGTAGGCGCGTGAGGTGCATTTCAAAGGCGAAGCGGTAAAATCACATGTGGATGATGTTAGCAGAAGACTACTTTCCATTACTTTTTTTACAAGTGGTCATTTTTCATTTGGGTCTCCCAAATGAGACCGTACAAAAAACCTCACTAATATTTAGTTGACAACAAATATTATTGATTTATTTATGACTATGATTTATGTTAAAACAATCATATAATTATTATTTTATAATACTATATAATTTATAATACATTAAATAATACATATCTTAACTTTTTAAAAAAATATTGAATCTGTAACCTCTATTTCTAAATGTTTTTATCTTTATTTAATATAATTCTACCTTTTAGAATTTAAAATTCAAAGTCTGAATCAATAAAAACTTAAAAATGTCGTTATCAAAATTATAAATTTAGGAAACTAATTTTTAGAAACAAAATTTGGATTATCCAAGCAACACCGTGAATCTGAGAACATAATCGGATTCTCCAAAAACAGGCACTAAATTTTTTTTTTCCATTCAATTCATCATCATTTCTTCTTCTCTATGCCGTCTTCCTCTGCCAGCAGAGCTTACTGCCGTCGCCGCTCCCTCTCTCCGGTTTAGTTCCGCCTTCGCCGCTATCATTCTTCCACTCGAGCCGCCGTCGTTATCTTTCTTCCGCTCCTGCCACCGCAGCCTCCCTTTTTAGCGGGTTTGTTCTGATTTTATACTCTCTTGTTGTTAATGAAAGAATGGAGTCGTTTCGAGATTTCGATTTTTTTCAAATACAATAGCCGAACAGAAATGAAAAGGAATGCCTTGCGGGAAATTGGACTTTTGGAACTGCCTTTTGATTTATTGCATATATCTTTCACTTTGATCATTTAATTTCCTTGTTTATGCGTCCTTGAATTTTCCAGCATCTCCCACCTTTTCTATTAACTAGAGAATCAATCAAACTGATCTACCGTATTATCCAATTCTCTTCTAATTCCTAGCTTGTAGGAGTTATTTTCATTGATCGAACAACATGAGTCATATTTATGTTTGTAGATTTCAGTTGAGAAGAGATAATAGGTCTTTTTTGAAAGTTGAAATTTTGTCTCTCTCAGATTAACTAATACAATCACCAATGATAATTTTGAATTTGTTAGAAATAAGAACCGTCTTTGTTCTTTGTACTTTGTGTAGAACATGTTTAGGGTAGAATAGGCATATATTAAAACGTGGAGTACTTATAGTTAGGGGACCTATAGATTCTAGTTATAAATATGGATAAAGATGTGTGTGTGTGTCTGTATATATATAAAAGACTTTTCGCGACTTTAAACTAGTTGATTATAGACTTCTAGTTGAAAGGAACAATTTTGATTTCTAGTTAGAAGCTTCTTTCAGATTCCTTCTTCTTCCCCATAACCGCACCTAAAATGCTTTCTGTTTTTCTGCTAGGTATGATTTTCTTTCGTTTTTCTGAATTTGATCATTTCAATCCATCATTCACCCCCCATATCATTCTCTCCCCCCAATTTTACCATTCTGGGTACTGTTTTCTAATTCAGGCAGCAGAGTGCTGCATTTGTCAGGATGAAGACAGTCTCAATAACTTAGAAGCTCCTTGCATGTAGCTGTAGTCTTAACTCTGAAGGTATTGGCAACATATCCCTTTTTCTTAATTATTGGTTCAACATGGTTTATAATTTGGTTTATGAACAGAACTTCCCATTGCCATAGTTTATTAATTTGATCGTCTTTTCCACTACATTGTGTGTATAGTGGTTAAGAAAAACAGTTGTTTGGCTTTGGCTTAGGGAACTGTTGGGCTGCTACATCATCTAGCTTTGGTTCTTGGTTTTCAGATGGATAACAAGACTCTGTACGATGCTAGAATTGCGAGTAGTTGGAGGAGACATGAGCTGGGATTTCTGATTCTCTATGCGTTATCTTTTTACTTCTTTATAATTCATCGTTCCCTTCATCTTTCTCGAGGTACTCATTTTTTCTGTTTTAGCATTTCATATTCTATGTTGTACTGCTAAATTTCATAATTTCCTTTTTTTGTCATGCGTTTTTTGATTAACAGATCACTATGTCAAACTCTATGGCTTGCGTTCTGGTTGGATCTTTCCTCCTCGTCTCAATGTGTGCATTTTATTTCCTTTTCTATTGTTTGTGTTTTATTTATTTTTTATTTTTTAAATTTTATTTTATTTATTATTATTATTATTTTAACTAGTCATTTTTAAACCTGGAAGAAGTGAAGCTTTGTGTTGTTTCATATTTTCTGCGGTAGGATTTGTCAGATGCCCAGTGGAGAAACTTTCGAGGAAATCTGCCCATTCTAACTGTTGTTTTCCTAATTTACGCTTTGGTGGCAAATGTTTTGAGATCCCAGTTTCTTCTAAGGGCTAAAGGAATGTCAATTGTCTGGCTTATAATTTCATTCACTTACCTTTTGTATCTCCATCAAGCTTGGTATTTCCTCAAGACAATGCTGATAATACTGTTTGTACTTCAAACTATTTCATTTTCTTTTTTTAAATATTAATCACATGTACTTGTTTCTCCCTCCTTTATGCAGTGTCATATTCATCATCTCAATTGCCTCACTCAATTTTCTTATCATTAAGGTTTATACTGCTCCCTTTACATTTGCCCGCTTGTTATTATTATTTTTTTTGAAAAGGAAACAAAACTTTTCATTGATTTATGAAAAGAGACTAATGCTAAAAAATATATGATACAAGACACTACATATAAATAAATTAATACAAATAATGACAAATAACCCTTAAACTAAGAAAATAAAAGTGTGCCAATCCAAATGAATATCCTGAATGGAAAAATTATCAAAAGACTTCGATAAAGATTGCCGGGATGAGTTTTGAAGACGAGCAAAGCCCAAACGATATGACCAAGGAGTTAATTTATCGTGAAAAACTTTTTAAACATGCAATTCATTTAGATTCATTGATTTCAAATAAGGTTGCAAACTTGCAACAAGATATCCTTTTTTAATGTGATTGTTTAGTATGTAGGTGCATATTGCATAATGAATACATTATGATGAAATTTGCACTCATTGAGCTGATTTTGTTAGGTTTAGATTAGAATTGACTGATGATGCTTATGAATTATGATGTCGTCTTTATTACTTATGTCTCCTTCTCAATTTTAACAGGCATTGGGAGAAAGTGCCATTGCTCAACTACTTTTTCCTAATTTAGACTAAAGTCTGGAGTAGATTTTTGAACCAATATATAGGTATTTGGAATCAGGAAGAACTAAAATTGGCTCTTGGGAAGTCCTGATCAAATTTAAAGATTTTTATGCTTTTGTAGCACGTTGGGAAGCTTTGGAGACCATCCAACACCAATTTCCAAAATTTTATCTTTTAGACAAGGTATCCAGAGGGATAATTTTAGGCCTCCACTAGGGAATGTGTTGACATTCAGAAAGGTGGAGGGAACAATGTAACTTCCGGAAGTTAGTTAGTGTAGTTAGTTTGAGTGTAAGCATGAGGCAAGATATGAGCTTCCCCCTCAAATTAGTTAGTTTGGTTCCTGTAAGTTGAGTTGTGCACTCTTTCATTTAACAAATTGTAAACACCAGTGATGTAGAGTTATTCGGCTGGTCTTGTTTTGCTATGATTCTTGGTTGTAATTTTTGTACATATTCGTTAGTTGATGTTTTTGTTTATATTACAATCGACGGTGTTGGGCGGCGACGAGTGCCATTGATGGTGAAGGATGAAGATGGAAGAAGGAGAGGGAGAAAGAAGAGAGAGAAGGAAAAGTAAAAGATTTTTTTAAAAGTATAATAATTAAAAAATTAGATTCTTTTTTGATAGAAAGTAGGTGCCATGTTAGTTTTTCATTATTAATTAATTAACTGAAAAACTGACAGAGGGATCAAAAATGCTACCAAATGCAAACCTTAGGTAAAATTTTTGAGTTTGAAAATTCAGGGACCCAAATGCAACTTGAACCAAACTTCAAGGATGGAAACTATACTTTTTCCTAGTTGTATTCATTGGTACTTGTGTTATTACTTTCTTTTTGATAACAGGCACCCGTGTTATTTCGTGGACTTCCTTTTCATGGTTGTTAATAGTGATGTTTGTCATTTGTCATTTTATGGATAAGATATTTATCTTTGCCGGTTCTCCTTTGATTGAACTTCAAGCAGATCTTTGCTCGAACAAAGTCCTTTTTGTATCTACTCTGGACTTTCAACTTATATTTCCTTCTTTCTAATCGCGTATATGAAGGTTATTCATTCTCAGCAATTGGGTGAGTTTTGTTATTCTAGAATATTAAGCACATTTCAATGAGTAGTTGAAAGAGAGTTTTTCCTGTCGTCTTCTCTAGAATATGCTTACTACTAGCATTTACATTTTGCTTTTTCTTGTCATGGATAGACTACGGTGGTCATACTTGGACAACTTTCGAGGAACATTTAGGTGGCAGATTTGCTTTAACTTTGGTAATTTCTTATCGTTTATTCACTAATTATGGACCTATATCTGTGGTTCCATCCTAGTTGATACATCGATATCATTTGTTTTGAGAACTCGGCCTCATAAATCTGGGTACTCTCTTTTTTTTTTTTGGGGGGGGGGGGGGGGGGGGGGTTGTGTGAATGAGTTACCTTTACTCTGTTTTGGAACTGGTAATATCAGACGATCAAGTTTAGGCATGGTATAAATATAGCTTGTCTCTTGGCTAGGAATTCAGGTGTTCCTTTTAACATAAGGTAAAAACCATAATTGGAGAATTGGGAAAAACAAGCATAAATATATATATATATATATATATTTTTAAAAAAACAATAACATTACCAAGTGGGACATAAATAATTTGATAACTTGAGAAATTGAAATCTATTGGTTAATGACACTAATTTTATAACTTGAGAAATTGAAATCTATTGGTTAATGGCACTCAGTCATTGTTGTTTTAAAATTGGAAAAGTAAATGTTTAATCAAAGCAAAGATCTACAGAGTTGTTCATGCTCTTTTAATTTGTTCAACAAGTTTTTTTTCCTTTGTAAATAGTGTAGAAAACTATCGAAATGAATATCCATCTGCTATTTTAATGTTTTATTTGAATTTGGTTCCAACAGTTGTTTTGCGCATGATAAGCTTTGGGTATGATTACCATTGGGCATATGGCCATTCTCATTTTGATCAGAAGGTATATTCGCATTCATTCTTGTTAATGGGAATTAATCTTTTTGTATGTTCCATTTATCATCGTAGTTTGTTTTTTTATATAAGATGTTGCTTTCTTGTTCTTACCAAAATCAACAATCATTAGTATTCTTTTTACTACTACTTTTACGGGCTTCGATCTCACGGACACATCTTAGGGGAAGAAGTGATTTGGTCAACATATAAAATTTAAAGTGAACCTCAGAGGAACTAAAGGAATTCCAAAATAGGCCTCTAGTTGCCATTACTGCATTTTCTTTGTTGTTTTAAAATTTATGATAAGGAAAAACAGAAGAGATTTTGAAGGATAAGTTTGATTATCGAGTCTGCTTCTGTTTGCACTAGAGTGAGTCTGTTATCCTATCTTTGCTTCAAGAATGTGTTGGCTAGATCTAGTTTCTTTTTGTGCAAGAATGTTGATGAAGTCATTATTTTTTTCCTCGATCATATCTAATCCACTTGACTAGATCTCATTTTATCTCCTCTTCTGTTTCTTTGTTCTTTTTAGTAGTTGATCTTATAATTCTTAAAAAGAACAAAATAAGTGAAAAATCGATCAATACCTTGACGCTTCCTTCTAATGAAAATGCAATTTTTGGCCCCCTAAAAATCTGTTCTATTTTTTTGAAACGGAAACAACGCTTTTTATTGTTGAAATGAAAAGAGACTAATGCTCGAAGTAGAATAAGTCATAATAAGCAAGATACAACAAATATAACCGAATATAGCCCATAGGTGAACTAGCCCATATTGTTGTTCTAATTGTATAGATTATGTTTTCTGGTGATTGCAGAAGCATAGTCAACGTTGTGAAGTTTGTAAATTGGGAGGAACTTGCTACCAACTTTTACAGGTTATTTGATGTTCACTGAAGATTGAAGTATAACTTTATTTAAAGTTTTCTTAAAAAAAAAAAAGACTTTATCTTTAGTTACTGGATCATTAAATGAATGAGGCACGAAGGTTTTGTTTGATACTTGCAAATACTTTTCTTTTTACCCAGGAGAAAGGTGTCCAAGATGACAAATTTACATTTACCATATACCTCTGCTACTTGGTCTTTGCGCCTCTTTATCTTGCTGGGCCAATTGTGAGCTTTAATGCATTTGCCTCGCAGGTCTGCCTTATTTGAATGCTTCTGATTCTATTTTAACCTTCTCTGCCCTTCCATTTGCAATTATGGTTTTGGTTCATTTCATTACTTTAATTTTTTTTAATTTCCAAACTTCATTCTGAGATCTTTACGACGGAATAAGTTTCTTGTTGCCTTCAATATGCTGAAATTCATTATTTTCTTGTAGCTAGATGTGCCACAGAATAATTACAAACTTAGAGATTTGGCTTGGTATGGTTTACGTTGGACATTCAGCTTTCTCCTAATGGAACTAATGACGCATCTTTTTCATTACAATGCCTTAGCTATCAGGTGAATTATATACAAACAGGTGTCGGGAGCTCCTTTTCTATTTACACATTGTAGTAACTTGATTTAACTCTTTGTCAGTGGTTTGTGGAAACAGCTATCTCCATTGGACGTGTTCATTATTGGATATGGGGTAAGATCACAACACAAACGATTATCTTGATTAAAACTCTCTTTGGCATGCATTTCTTATATGGAAATTCAGTAGTAATGCACACTGTACACGTTAGAAAGCATGTATAATTGGTCTTATCATAGTTGCTTCTGATGTTATAGAGATTTGTCATCCCTATCTCTATGTGAGAGTACTAGTTAGGACCTGGGGTATATGGGTAATATTAGTAGGATATCAGTAAGGAGTTTTATGGGTAATTAACTAGTGGTGTCTTGGTTATAAATAAGAGGTGTTGGGCACCTTAGCGGGAGTAGATCTTTTTGTTAGAATTTCCATTGTGGGACTTGGGGAAAGAGTAGCCCACTCAAAAGGCTATGATAAATTGTATTTTCTTTACTGATATTGTAATATATATTTTGTGTTTTATTGTATTTTTTGCACATTGAGTGCTCTTTCAAGAAAGGAAGAATGTAATATTTCTAAATATATTTTAGTAAGCATATTTAGATATCTTATCATCTTTGATGTAACCTAAGGGATAAAGGGAGAATATCCTCCAAGAATCAGGCTTTAGAATCTTTACTTGAATGAAAGTTGTGATGAATACATGAGAGGAATTCTCTATTTATAGAGAATTCAAAGCAAATTAAAACCCACTAGAAAACTAAAAGGATCAACCAATGACTTAACCAAGATTAATATGAATTTACTCTCTATCCTACCAAATCTTCCTTTCTTATAAATGTATCTTTGCAAGGAGATTTTGATTTCCACCCTCCTTCTCTTGAAGTCTTCTAGTTCTAAGTTTGAGGTAAAAGTTCTCACTTGCAAAGTATGCTTATGACATGATAAGAACAAGTAATATAAAATCAAGATATGAAGAATTATTCTAATTTTCTAAATTTGTGTGATTAAAAAAACGTATTGATGTATATAAACTTTTGTTTATATTGAATAAACCATTCTCTTTCATTTATTCTCAATGAAAATTGTTTCCATAAAAAGAAAAATGAACAAACCATGTGCATTGCATGCAAGTCACATGATATGCCGACGTCTGTAGTTCTGATGGTTTACTTTTGGGATTGTTTTTGATTGCGTTAAATTGTGGTCTTCGGTTCAAATCTTTTTGGAATTAGTCTATTACATTACTTTCAGCTAATTGATAAAACATATTCTAATTTCTTTGGTCTAAGGTGGATGTCTTGTATCACTCCTCTTGTGTAGTTCTTAATAATGAAAAAAATCTTATATCACTCTTGTATACATATTTATGATGAAAGTTTTGTTTTATTTTGTTTTTTTTTCTCTCTAAAAAAAAAAGAAAAAAAATACAGAAAACAGATGAGTGAAAATGAATACAAAACTAAACTATTACCAATGTCAATGGCCTGGAGTTACAAACTTACACTCTAGGATGCATTCTCTATTCCTTGAATGATTGAATTAAGTATTTAACACTCTTATGGTGTGACATTGTTACTGTGACAGGTCTTAAATTTTATGTGGCTAAAGTTTTTTCTCATATGGCGTTACTTCCGCTTATGGTCCCTGGTATGTGACCTGTTTGTGTTACATGTTCCCTTTTCTATGTGTGATGTGATGCTTATGTAAGAATATGGGTCTCTTCATATGTTCACAATAGCATGATATTATCTACTTTGATCCCATTCAATCTAAGCTTGTATAGTTGTATTCGTGGGACCCTGGTCTCATATACCATGGACTTCCCCATCTCAGAATTGAATTTGCAACCCTTATCAGTTTATTATTCTTTTGTGTTTTAGTGGTTACTTTATTGCATTATTGTAGATATGTGGCATTGATGTCCCAGAAAATATGCCAAGGTGCATCAATAATTGCTATAACTTGGAAGGATTCTGGAAAAGTTGGCATGCTTCTTACAACAAATGGCTTGTCAGGTGTAAACTTAGATTCTTGATATTAGATTTCTTTGGTTCTTCAATTTCTTCATCTGACTTGAAAGTTTTGTCTCATGTCATTAAAGGTATATGTACATTCCCCTCGGGGGATCCAAAAGGAAAGTGTTCAATGTTTGGATTGTATTCACATTTGTTGCAGTCTGGCATGATTTAGAATGGTAAACGGAGCATTCATATTATCATCCACGGTCCATTCAGTTATTAAGATGGAAGTACAGCTTATGCTATGCTATGTATGGTTAATATTTCATCGATGCAGGAAGCTCCTATGGTGGGCATGGTTGACATGTTTATTCTTTGTTCCTGAAATGATCATGAAGTCAGCAGTGAGTACGTTTAAGGTGATATTTCTTCTCTTTTTGTTCATTTACCATGAATCACAAACCTCAATATTCCTTTGTTATTCTTTTTCTCATTTAGCTACAATAATCAGTATTTACTGTACAAAAGGATTTGGGGTTGTACTCTCTCTTTTTTCAATCTAATAATCATTGAAGAGTATGTTTGTAGGTTTGCCATGGGATACGAAAATATATACAACAAACAGATAAAGAAAGGGATAATGTAGTGTACTCAATCAAGTATTAAACCGTAAATCCCTGAGAATGCAAATTCTCTTTTCAGATGCAGTTATTTCCTAAAAAAGGAAAAAAAAACTTCTGCTGTGACTTTAGGGACACGGAACACGGACATGACACAATCCTGATGTGGTGACATGCCAATTTCCAAAAATGTAGGAAACAGGCTTTGAAGGGAAATGAAATAACCAAGTTCAACTAATAAGACTTGAGGAATCAAACTAAGAACTGCAAAATGACAATTAGGTCAAAAGATTAATAAGCTCCTATATTTATACACATTCTATAACACAGATAAACGAAATAAGCAAGCTCAGTTATAATACTTAATGAATCAACTTGTAGCTATATGATAAACGAAATCAGCTGCAACTGGGAGGTAGAGGCTAGAAAAACTTGCAAAGGATCACGGATTGGTGGGGAAGGGGGGTATATGCCTATCCTCTATCCCTCTCCCTCTTCTTTCTCCTTTTGATTTGTTTTGTTTTGTTTTTTTGTTGGAAAAAAAATTTGTGCAAAGGGAGGAAGGAGTAAGGGAAATAAAAGAGAAAAGGAAGGGGAAATAAAAAAAAAAAAAAAAAGAAGGTAAAGAAGAAAAGAGGAAAAAAAGAGGTGGAGATGATGATGACCGGTGGTGGTGGGTGACATTGATGGAGAAGGGAAAGGTTAGGAGGAGGAAGAGGGGGGAAATTGTTTTCTTAATAAGATTGGATTGCCACATCAGCTTCATGTTAATAATTAATGAAATATTGATGGCAGGGGCCAAATGTAGAGTTTGTAAATTCAAAAATTAAAATTCTAGTGAACTTAAACCTCGGGGACCAAAAGTGGAATTTTCTTAAAATCATATATAAGTTACTGTTTCATATTTGTTGATATTTTATGGATAAAATCATTTCAAGAAAATATGGGCTAACCATGTAAATTTACTAAGATATATATTTTTAAAGTTGAAGGGGTTTGACCCCCGAGCCTACAAATTAAATTATTCTTTGGCAGAGACTTGGAAGAAGCGGGATGTTGTGTATTTTATTACGTCTTGGTGTATGAATAATAGTTCTTTCTATAACTATATTGCTTACTACTGTCATTGCTCATCGCAAAAGTCCTCTGTTGCCCAAGTTAACTTGGTAGCAGAGAATGTATCGTTTTCCCCTATGGTTTTTATTTTTTCATTCTTTATAAAGATCTTGTTTCCTTCAAAATGAAAATGTCTTAGCAACTCGATCTTTTATTACTGATGTTATCAGGCTGAGAGTGCTATTACAGAGTTTGTTCTCCGAGAACTTGGTGCAATTGCTGGTGCCATCACAATCACCTGTCTCATGGTATGTCCATCGCAATCCTATCAGAGTTTTTTGTTATTTAGTTCAAGAAAATCTCAACGTTTTTTTTTTTTAAGTTCAATACCATGTAGGGGTGTGGGCCTTCGAACCTTTGGCCTTTTGAACAATTCAAAATATATACCTTAACCGGTACTATACTCGGTTGTAGGGGTGGAAACGGTTCGGTTCGGTTTGGTGGTCAAACCGAACCGAACCGATTTATTGGTTCAAACTGAACCGAATCGAACTGCATATGCGGTTCGGTTCGGTTTCAAATTCGGTTTTGACATTTTTAAAAAATCCATGTTATATTCTTTTTTAATTAAAAGCGGTTCGGTTCGGTTCGGTTTTAAATTCGGTTTTACTCTTTTTTTTAATATATAAATAAATATATATATATTAGTTAAAAACGGTTCGGTTCGGTTTTAAATTCGGTTTTTGAAAGTGAAACTGAACCGAACCGAATTTTTCGGTTTTACTTAGTTTTCGGTTCGGTTTGGTTCGGTTTTTGCGGTTTGAATGACCACCCCTACTCGGTTGGCATTTTTTATGCATTCATTATATTTCCCATTTGATCAATCAGAGTATTTTTGTGGAGTCAAATATGCCTTCACTCAAGAAAGGGAATCATGCTTATGTCAAAGAAACACGGCCTAATGATCTCCTTTATGCAGGTTGCAAACTTAGTTGGATATGTTATTGGACCATCAGGCATTAATTCTTTGGGATCTAGATTCCTGAACAAACAAGGTTCCGTATTAGTAGCGCATTAAAATCTTTTGTTCTTTTATTTTTATTCTTTTTCTTGTGAATTAATTATCTAATATAGAAAAAGAACTTACGAAGCCATTATGACCATACTAAAGAACAAACTTTTACAGGATTTCCTGTTCTGGGTGGCATGTTTGTAACATTTTATGTGGGGACAAAGGTAAGGACAAAGATATGCCTAGTCGTTCTTTTGAAAATAAAGTTTATATACCGTATCATATGCAGTGTGGAACTTTTTGTTCTTTGGTTTATCTGGCATTATTTATTATTATTTTTCTTTTGCAGCTCATGTTTCACATTCGCGATGCTGAACGGAAGAGGTAACAAGTGTTTTGTCAATGATATTGGACAAACACTATAGCGTGAAGTGCAAGAGTTCAATTTTGAACCTGACTGTTGAAACATCAACGATGGTATCTGAGCATATGATAATGATACATGATGCGGTAGATCAATTCATGAGAACCTTTTCTCACATTAAGTTTTTTTCTGTCACCTTCCGGGCAAGCTGCTTTGATTTCCCTATAGCTTGCGTTCATCGGTGGCTACAATTTCCTCTATTTTCCCTCTGATGATACAGTGGACCAATTTGCAACGATATTCTTCTCGAGGAATCCCAAAACTTCAAAATTTTTTTGAAGGGAAAATATAATTTCAAGAAATCTAGAGATGATATTTTTGTTCTCTCACTTCTCATGCCCAAATATCCGCAATTCTTTTGTTAAACTACTGAGTAGAAATATTTTCTCTATTGACCACCTAATTGCAGCTGCAAGGAGCTACCTCGGTTAATGTTCGCCCCTTTATATAAAATTTGAAAGGTTAATACAAAGAATACTTTTTATTGGAAACACATTTGCCATAATGACTGAAAAATTTCCCATCCCCAGAGATTAGGAATCTCTTGAAGAATTACATGGCTGCTCAATATTTTTGAAAACTAAGTTATGCTATTACCAATTTAATGTCCATTTTGATTTTCTTTTTGTTACGTCTTTTGAGTTGAAAAGACTCGTGTACATGATAGGCATTTAATGAAACAAGCCTCTGCCCATACTTGCGTATTTACTTGTTAACCCTTTAATTTGAAGTTTTGAAAATCTGGGGCATTGGGTTTCTTCTATAGGTGTTAAGGATGGTAAAAAATATGGTTAAAATTTCATTTTATATTTTGATAGTTCTATTTTGGTCTTTTTCTTACTTTCAATGGTCTAGTTTTAATTCACAAAATTCACGTAGTTTTAATCCCCGATCTCTACTATTAAATTATTATTAACAATCAGATGAGTTGTTCAAGAAATATTAGGTACTTGGCCAAAGGAATGAGAATGACTTTATGCTTCAAGAGGAACTCCATTCTGAGTACAACGTAAGTCATCCATGCGCTTCCATTTGCCTATTTCCAGGGATACCCTTTTTGATGTCCCCATAACGGGGAATGCTTCAGAGTTAACAACTTTCATCTTGCTTGTGTCTCTTTTGACCTTCAATCTTAGACGTTGGGCCTCTGACTCCGAAATGAAATTATGGGTTGCCTTTTAGTCTACCATAGTGCCTTTTGCAAGTTTGAGTTGATGATTGCATCAATGACATAAGTCCCCTTTCTAAAGCATCCTTATGATAGGAAATTTTCTTTTGGATTGCTGACAAAAATTTCAATGCTCCCACTTAAGGAGTTTCCCAATTCTCTTCTTCCTTTTCAACTTTAACTTTGGCCTCTGTTTCACTATTATATTGTATCGAGGCTTGTAAGGCTGTCAAGGAAGCTCGATGCGGGCACTCGACTACTTGGTGAGGGCCTTTGCACAAAAAGAAAGAGAGGGGTCTTTGTTGACTTGGGTTTGCTTGATAGGGCTCTTGGAAGGGGCTTGCACCCGTGGTTTGCGGTTTCTTGTCATTCACAAAGTTCTTCGATGGATTCGGCTTGAGAGCTTTATTCCGTTGATTCTACATTTGTGTATTTTTCTTTTGAGGAGCTTGTTCACCACTGTAGTCAAGTAATCTTTTTGCTACGGCTAGGATGGAAGCAAGATCTTGAACTTTTTGCTCGTATGATTTAGTTCTCGCCCATGGCTTTAGTCCTTCGACAAAGCAGAACACTTTATCCTTCTTGGACATCCCTGATGTCTAACATGACAGTTGATAAATGTTTCACATAGTCTCTGATTGTCCCTGTGTGTTTAAGTTCCTGTAATTTCCTTCTTGCAATGAACTCGACATTCTCGGGGAAGAATTGGGCCCTTAGTTCTTTCTTGAGATCTTCCTATTTTTCAACGGTGCACAAACCATTATGAATATCATTTATTTTGGATCTCTACCACAACTTTGCATCATCAGCAAGATGCATAGAGGCCAATGTCACTTCCATTTCTTCGGCTACGGTTTCACTTGCTTTGAAATACTGTTTCATGTCAAAGATAAATTCTTAAGTTCTTTAGCATCACGGTTCTCGTTGAAAACTTTGGGCTCTAGGATCTTGAACTTGCTTAATACAATACATGTCTGGTTCGGGGTCTGGTTCCCCATCGCACGTATTGTCAAATTCACTTACGTCTTCATTTCGGCCATCTAAACTTTGATGGCATCTATTGTTGCTCTAAAGTTGTTGGTCAGGTCATTGTATCAAGCTCTTTGACACACTCTTCCATGTATGCGATAGAGCTCGTGGAGCTATCCCCACACTCAAAACTACCAGGCCGTGTAGTCTTGTGTTCCAACGAATCAATTTTCAGTGTCAATTCTTTTATTGGCAGCCCATCTACTCAGGCAATCAGTGCCTCAATTCCTTCGACCTTTTCCTCTAACCCATCAAGCTGGGTTTGGACATATCTCACTTCGTTGGGTAATTCCCCCAGATACAAAAATTGCTCTTCAATCTCAATAAGTCACTCAAGTTGCGACTTTGACAATTACTTCGTGATTGCGGTCTTTACTAGTTAAGGAGCCAACTAAGCTCTTATTCCACTTGTCACAATCGTGGTCTTTTGTATACGAGACAGGCGATTGTGCAACACTTGCTCTAATCCGGTAAGCAAATCAATCGTGTAGAAATCAAAAGTCGCAAACAACGTCGGTATATGATGTAGCATCAACTAACGTTTTGAGAGAAAATGGTTTTACAAAACGCGAGAGAGGAAAAGCATTGAAAACATCATTAAGAATGCATTGAAGATTGACAATTGCAAGAAAGCCTTGATTGCAAAGAGTACATCAATACATCAGTTGTGGAGTTGACTAGTGGGTCTCCCCTATAGTACATTGTGAGCAATTTCTAAAATACCCAGCTTGCATATCAAAAGTGGTGAACAGTCACTCGCTTGGAAATCAACTTGAAATAAAAAACAACTTGCTAAACTAATTACAAGACTCAAAGATAGGATGATTGAGGATGGTTTGGACATGTGGCCATGGGCTAACATTACCCTGGACGAGCATGCCCAAGACACCATGGAACTCATCTACGTGCCATTTATTTATTATTTTTATTTGCCAACTCATTTGGTTGTTCATAATAATTTAATAACTAGACCATTTTTAAAAGTACAAAAACTAAAATAGAACAAATAAACCAAAATGGTATTTTAAAAGAAAAAAAATCAAACAAACCAAGCTGATAGACCAAAGTCGACGGAATCAAAGTCAATCGGATGGTTTTATGAAGAATTCGGTCGATGTTGGTTAGTTGGAGTTGTTGGGGAAATTTTTTTCGACTGGTTGATCGGTTTTCTTTTACTAGTATTAAAAAAGAAGGAATGATGTCGCTTGTAGCTGCAAATTGTGATGTCTAGAGTTTCAGCTAAGATTAATTATTTTTTTTTGCTCAATTGTTGGATTATTTTTCCATTTTAAAGTTGAGGCTGTTGTGAATTTGAGGAGCACAACGAGAACACAGATGCCAATAAAATATATTATTAATATAATATAATATAATATAATATATAGAATAAATAAATAATAAAAGAATATAAATATTGTAAACATCTGTATGAACAAACGCTTGTGATGTAATAATATGAGATATTTTCTTCACTGTTGTCTATGAAATATGAGATATTTTAGTTTCATTAACCACAAACCAATAAACTAAGATCCTTGGTTATTGTTGTAACTTAAGCACGTATGTGGAGACATACAAGTGGATCATGTAACCTAAATGGTCTGTAGTATATGGATAAAGGAGGGAAACCTTATCCTGGTGACACTACAGATACGATCCTCTTTGTACATGTTACAAGTGTTGTAGAGTGCTACAGATGGTCTAATCCTGATCATTCATGTGGAGACATGCGAGCGGGGGTGTCTTATACAAAGGAGTTTATATAAGACCGGACCACGAAATGTTTAGTCTAGTTATATAACGGCGTTCATGTCAGAGACTTTCATTTCACTAGAATGACCATAGGTAACATGATCTTAATCCTGAGTGAGTTGGGAACTCCTGCCTAAGAGAGCGGTCCTTTGATTTGCATGGGTGCGAGTGGTCAGATTGCTGACTCAAACCTACCACTTTGGGGATTCGTCTGATTAAGAAGCTGAGAACTCAGCTACATAAGATGGAATTCACTTCTTCCTCGAAGTAGGGGTAAGTAAATAGATTGCTCTCTTAAGGGCTAATTTCGGGGCTTGAACGATGTGGCGCCACACACTTTCTCATGGCCCGAGAGGTGTTCACTCATAGTAGGACTATGATGTATTATTCATTAGAGGAATTGGTGGTACTTAGGGACTTGGGAACTCCTGCCTAAGAGAGCGGTCCTTTGATTTGCATGGGTGCGAGTGGCCAGATCGCCGATTCAAACCTACCACTTTGGGGATTCGTCTGATTTGGGAGCTGAGAACTCAGCTACATAAGATGGAATTCACTCCTTCCCTGAAGTAGGGGTAAGTAGATAGATTACTCCCTTAAGGGCTGATTCCAGGGCTTGAATGATGTGGTGCCACACATCTTCTCATGGCCCGAGAGGTGTCCACACATAATAGGACTATATTGTATTGTTCATTAGAGGGATCAGTGGTACTTAAGGAGTTGGATGTAACTACAGGGGTAAAGCGGTAAATTGGTCCAGCTATACTTACGAGCATCTGTGAAGGATTATCGTACTACTGATTGGTTATATCCGATGGACACAGAAATATATCTGTGGTAAGAAGAGTGTAGCTATCGGTCTTTAGTGGAATGTCTGACAGTTAACGGATGGGGATCTCGTAGCTAAAGAGTTTAGTCAGTTATTCATGTACCGTTGGAGCTTTGAGCCACAGGTTCATAAGGTCTTCTTAGTAGCTCAATGGATTCAAGTTGAGAATCAATTTTTGGGTCAGTTTGAAGTGTTCAAATTGACAAGAGGGAGTTCAATTATATATGATATGATTGAACGAGTCAATTATATATGATATAGTTTACATGATGTATGAAATACATTAATTGGAGGAAAATGATACAAATATGATTTATATCTAGTAGAGGAGAAAAGACTATGGTTCATATATTGCATATGATGTGATATTAACCATAGGTTATAAATATAATATGATTATATTTTTTTTAATTAAACAATTATAAGATAATTGTTGGCGGTTTTTTCTCCGTAACTGAATAAGATAGTGGGAGGTTGCAATCATTGTTCGTAACTAAAGGATAAAATGAAAATGGTTTTCATTTTGCAAAGACATCAAATAATTGCTCCATGAATTGGTACACTACCTATCGTCTAGCAAACGAACGCATAAACACCATCTCAAAGTTTACTAAACGATCGTGTACACGCGCGCTTTTCCTAAACGATTGCATAATCTTACCTAAACGATCGTTTAGCCTTTTCTAAGCGATCGCGCTCCTGAGCATTTTACTAAATGATCGTTGAAATGATCAAGCCCCTTTTACTACACGATCGTGCACCTTTTACTAAACGATCAAGCACCTGTCTATATGATAGACTTCCGATATCTCCCACTTGCTTGGTCATGGTAAACGATCGTTGCTTCCTCCTTCCCTCTACCAAATCCAACAGAGCCCACACCTCCTGGATTCTCACTCCGAAAATACCGAGGTTTCCGAGTGGTTGTATCCTCCATTGTTGCCTTGTTCGTGAGGAGTTCGTTCGGTGGTAGACGACAGGGGGTTCCATTGTTGCCTTGTTCGTGAGGAGTCCGTTCGGTGGTAGACGACAGGGGGTTTTGGTGGACAATAGGCTTGATGATCTCACCGACAACGAGACTAGCTGGATTGATGAGAGCGAGTTTTAAAGCAAAGAAGAGTTCTTCAATTGGTTTGTCTCTCGTCCCTTTGTTGTTTAATATTTCAAAGCATGCTGCAATTTGTTGTTAAATGCATAACTTGTATGTTTGATTGTGAATGTGGTATTTCAGTCACAATGAGTTTGGAACGATCTTGCTTTCGCTCAGAGGTGCTCTTTGATAAGAGTTCCTTCAGTAATTACAGGGGCATAACAATAAATTGGCCCAACTGTACTTACGAGTGATTTGTGAAGGGTTATCACACTGTTGATTGGTTAATATGGACATAAAAATATATCTATAGTGAGAAGAGTGCAACTGTCGGTCTTTAATGGAATGCCCAACATTTAACGGATGGTGGATCTTGTGACTAAAGAGTTTAGTCAGTTATTCACGTACCGTTGGAGCTTCAAGCTAAAGGTCCATAAGGTCCCCTTGGTAGCTCAATGGATTCAAGTTGATAATCAGATTTTGGGGTTGATTTGAAGTGTTCAAATTAACAAGAAGAAATTCAATTATATGTGATATAATTGGTGTGTTGTATGAGATACATCAAGTGGAGGAATTAATGTGAATATGATTTACATTAAGTACCATAAAATAGAAAAAAAAACTATGGTTTGTATGTTTCATGAGATGAAATATTAAAACTATAGGTTATAAATGTAATATGATAAGTTGATTATCATATTTATTTATATTATATTAATTATATGATAATTAATTTCTTTTTCTCTAATAACTGATTGAGTGGGAGGTTATTGGAAGTTTTATGGTAACTGTGAGATAAAAAGGAAATTTTTTTTTTCCTAATTTTAGAAGTTACTTCATTCGAAAATTGCTCACGGAGACAAGCTATCAAGTGAAAGAGTTTCACTAAGCGATAACGTTGAGAGACTACAAGATCAGCTAAGCGATCACTTACCTTTGACTATACGATAGTTAATCAACTGATCGTTGCTACATGATCGAGTGGCTAAGTCTATACGATAGGCTGTCGTTTACTAAATGATCGAGCACATCGTTTATACGATAGACCAACTTCTTATCTCCCACTTGCTCGATCATCTACTCGATTGTAGACCCCTAATCTCTTCCTCAAGCCAAGATCATACTGTCACACCCCGCTCCGGATTAACTTCTAAGCTTGAGAAAGGGCGTGACTACAGCAGTTATCAACCCTTTGCTGACACTTACTGCCTAATAACTCTTGTGGAATAACTCTGATACCAAAATATAAACTACATACAGCGGAATGTCTTTAGGCCAACAATTTATTAATTTAGAAACATAACATATTTAGAGTCATTATAACACTAGATATACAAGTCCTAAAACCCAAAAACTCTAGTCCCTATATGAACGATAGTAATATGTGTACAATATTAATAGTAACCATTTAAACAGACGGGTTACAAATCTATTTATCCTTTAGTGGTAGAGTAGATGCAGAGCTATCTTCAGAGGATTTGACTGCTACTTGGGGGGGGGGGGGGGGGGAAGGAAAACATTTGAAAACGGGGTGAGCTTACGCCCAGTGAGTGACTTAAGAAAGATAATTGATTCTCATGCAAAATCTCAATAAAGAGTTTAACTGAAATATAAGCTTCTACAGTACTTGTACTGCAGCATAAACATTTTCCAAGCACGAAACATATAAAGCTATTTTAATCATAAAACAGTAAATCTGTTTCTCAATTGAGAATAACCTTACTGTGGGTAAAAACAATCCCAACATCAACTGCTAGTCAAGAGAGAACCCTTTTGCTCAATCTATGACTTTAACTACCTACGTGCACATGGCCATAATAAGTACCGTCATACCTTAGGTACTTCTGTTCAGATACCTTCTCAAACATCTTTCAGTATTTGGTTGATTTGGTACCTTCTCAAACGTCCTTTAGTACCAATAGATACCTTCTCAAAGTCCTTTGGTATCTAGTTGGGCAGATACCTTCTCAAATGTCCTTCAGTATCGCGTTTTAAGTAAAACTAGTCATAAAACTAGTCATAAAGGACTTTCTCTCTTTAAAGCATGTAAAGTATAACACATATAAAAATATGGCTTTAAAGGTACTAACGCATGCTGAGTATATTTAACACATATAATCGCTTTTCAACAATTTCTCACACATGCATGCGTTTAAAACATAACTCATGGTTTGCTTGGAAATCACTTTGTAAAATTAGCTGGCATGAGAATAATCTTCTTTAAAACATGCTTTCTATAACATGTTGTAATCAAACATTTTAAGCAAATGTTTTAGTCAAAACGTTTTAGCCACTCACCTTGATTGCTTAGGAACTTTTCACTATAGTAGCTCCCTTTTCTACCTTGGACTCCCTTTTCACCCCCTAGAATCTAGATTCAATTTACAGATTAGATTACTAATAGTTATAGACCTTATTTTGAGATACTTCCTTCTACAAACATGTTCCAAAATGTCTCAGGAAGTTTACCCTAAAATTTGAGCTCATAAATCCTTGTGGTTTGGCTGCAATCACAAAATATTCAAGACTGGCCCAAGCTTATCCGACACCCTGATCCTTCTTTCTTCTTCTCAGTTTCCAGCCCGATCCCTTTGAGCTTTTCTTCTGGAAACCCTACCCTGAAAACTAGACGTTCAGAGCTTTCAGGTGACTTTTGAATCACTCCAAACGCACAAGTAAATTGGGAGAACTTTTTGTCCCAAGTTGATGCGTCCTCTTCAGACCTCACTGTCCAATGCGTACTTTATGACTAACGCATGGATTTGGCTCCAACGCAAGGTTTGCTCAACTCTCCCACTCTTTTTAGGGTATTTCTGAATTGTGATCTAAAAATGAAGTCTTTTGGCCGTATTTATAGGCGTTCAAACCTTCCCCAGAGTTGACACCACCTACTTGGCTGTATGGCCAAGTGTCCTTCTCACCCCATCAATGCAATGCTGTGATCATCGCAAGCTAAGTGTCTTCCTCCTATGTTGCCAACGCATGAGCCTCCAATCTGGTGCCACCACCTCAAATTCTTAAGGCTTAAGGCTTTCCTCCCAAGAAGACACATGGTTTTGATGATGTTCTTGTGCTGATCTCATCCTTTGTATGCGTCCAACTCTTAGATGTTCAACACATAATCCATACTCAATGCATAGCCTATCATCAATGCATAACAAGCCAATTCACTCTCATTACAATTCAACTTAGCCATCGCAAGAAGCTAACCATCACCAATGCATAGGGTGACCGTCCATCCTCGTCTATGGCTCACTAGGTAGCATCTCACAGCTTGTTTGGCATGGGTGCATGGTGTTGGCCACCAACGCATAGGCGTGCTGTATAGGCTGGTTGCTCGACGCATAGGCATGCTTGGCCGCATGGGCTGCGTGCGGTGCCTTGATGCTTGGCCGGGTCCTTTGGTGCATAGGCATGCTGCTTCGACGCATGGGCATGCGGTGTATGCTGGCCACCACTTGCTCGCTTGGCCGCATGGGCGTGCTTGGCTGCATGGGCTGCACGCTTGGCTGCATGGCAGGGCACCTCGACGTACGACATGGATGCTTGCAAGGTGCTCAACGCATGGGCTTGCCCGCTCGACGCATTGGCAGGGCGTCTGGTCGAGGCTGCTCGATGCATGGCATGGGCGCTGGCCGAGGCTGCTCGACGCATGGTCTGCCTTCCAACGCGTCATCTCCATTTTCCTTCTTCAGTCGTATGCCCTCATCAACCCCCCTTCCAACGCATCAACACTACCCTTCCAACCATCAACACACAAAATTCTATACTTAGCCAAATTTCCAAATTTTTCCCAAAAGTTAAACTTCCAAATTTCCTCTTTTCTTCAAATCTCCACCTTTTCCTCTACCATTCCACACTAGTTTCCACAATAACCTACTCATCACACTAGTCTTAGTAGGGAACATATTCAAGTAGAGAAATTAGAATTCGGGGTTCACATTTACCTCCCCCTTATAAAAATTTCATCCTCAAAATTTTGCTACAAGTCTGTCAACTAAACAACTGCGGGTACTTGTTTCTGATTTGTTCTTCGGCTTCTCATGTTGCTTCTTCCGTACTATGGTTTCGCCATAGTACCTTTACCAATGGGATTGTCTTATTCCTTAAGACCTGTTTCTTTTGGTCAATAATCTCCACTGGTTTCTTTTCATAGGACAAATTTTCTCTCAACTGTACCGGTTGCTCAGGCAATACATGGGTAGGATCGGGCACATACTTTCTAAGCATTGCCACATGAAACACATCATGAATACGAGATAATTCTGGAGGTAAATCCAATCTATATGACATTGGGCCGACTCTTTCTACTATCTCATAGGGTCCAATATATCTCGGGCTTAATTTCCCTTTCCTACCGAATCTGAGTATTCCTTTCCATGGAGATAACTTCAGAAATACTTTATCACCAACTTCAAACTCTAATTCTCTTCTCTGCTTATCAGCGTAACTCTTTTGCCTATCTCGAGCCGTCTTAAGATTATCTCTTATAATCTTAACGCTGTTTGATGTCTGTTGCACAAGTTCTGGACCTAGTAGTTTTCTTTCACCGACTTCATTCCAACATATCGGAGTTCTACATGGCCTACCGTATAGTGCCTTATACGGTGCCATCCCGATACTCGAATGGTAACTGTTGTTATATGCAAATTCGATTAACGACAGATGCGTATCCCAACTGCCCTTAAATTGCAATATACATGCTCTCAACATGTCCTCTAATGTCTGGATTCTCCACTTAGATTGACCATCCGTTTGTGGATGAAAAGCGGTACTAAAATATAACTTACTTTCCATAGCTTTCTGCAAACTAGGCTAAAACTTCGATGTAAATCTAGAGTCTTGATCTGATACAATTGAAATTGGAGATCCAAACTGACTTACGACTCGATCAACATACAACTTGGCTAATTGGTCTAGGGTATAAGTAACTTTAACAGGTAAAAACATAGCTGTTTTTGTCAACCTATCCACAATTACCCATATACCATTATAGCTCGCTGGTGTCTTAGGTAATCCAAATAGGAAATCCATTGTAATATGCTCCAATTTCCACTCTGGTATTGGGAGTGGATTAAGTAATCCTGCTGGCCTCTGTCTTTCTGGTTTAACTTGTTGACATATTAGGCACCTGTCAACATACTCTACTATCTCTCTTTTCATACCAGGCCACCAGTACGATCTCTTTAATGTTCTGTACATCTTCGTACTGCTCGGATGCATAGCATAGGCTGAACTATGTACTTCTTCTAGAATAGCTTGTTTAAGTGATAAGTCCTTAGATACGCATATCCTACCTTCTTTCAATAGCACTTTGTCAGCTCTTAATTGGTAGTCTATCCTCAATCCTTTATCCACTTCTTCAGCTAACTTCTGAAGATCAGAATCCTTTAATTGTTCACGTAAAATATCTTCTACGAGCGTAGGACGCACTTGGAATGAAGCTAATAACCCTCCCTTTTGACCGATTGATAATGCTGCCCTAGCATTATACAACTCATGAATCAGTGTACCCATCACTGAATTGATACTAGCTCTAGCTGATCTAGTTTTTCGACTTAAAGCATCAACTACTACATTTGCTTTACTTGGGTGATAGTCAATGGTACAGTCATAGTCTTTAATCAACTCGAGCCATCTTCTCTGTCTCAAGTTTAGTTCCTTCTGATCAAAGATATGCTTTAGACTTTTATGATCTGTAAATATATGACATTGTTCACCAAACAGGTAGTGTCTCCACAACTTTAGAGCTAACACAACTACTGCTAACTCCAAATCATGTGTAGGGTAGTTACATTCATGCTTCTTTAACTGTCGAGAAGCATAAGCTACTACCTTCCTCTCCTACATCAACACACATCCTAACCCTTGTCGGGATGCATCATAATAGACCTCAAACTCTTTACCTAGTGTAGGTAGAGTTAATACTGGTGCTGATACTAACTTTTGTTTCAATACCTGAAAACTGTGCTCGCATTCTGACGACCACTCAAACTTCGCATCTTTTCTGGTTAGGTTTGTCAATGGAAGAGCTATCTTAGAAAAGCCCTCCACGAATCTCCTATAATAACCTGCTAAACCCAGAAAACTGCATACTTCGGTTACATTCAGGGGTCGTTCCCAATCAACTATTGCTTCTATCTTTTAGGAATCAATTCTAACTCCATTAGCGGAAACTATATGCCTAAGGAATACATTGGTTTAACCAAAAATCACACTTACTAAATTTGGCATATAACTTCTTTTCCCTTAGAATCTGTAACACTATTCCTTGATGTTCTTTGTGTTTCTCCGCACTACTAGAATACACTAGTATGTCGTTTATAAACACTATCACAAACTGATCCAGATAAGAATAACGTTAGAGACTGCTGTCTATATTTTGAATAACGTTCCCTCTAAAAGTGTTTCAGAAAAACCTTATGAGCTATGGAAAGGGCGTAAAGGTAGTTTACGTCACTTTAGGATTTGGGGATGCCCGACAAATGTGTTGGTGCAAAATTCTAAAAAATTGGAACGTCGTTCAAAACTATGCCTATTTGTAGGTTATCCAAAAGAAACAAAAGGTGGTCTATTTTATGATCCTCAAGAGAATAAGGTATTTGTATTGACAAATGCCACATTCTTAGAGGAAGACCACATAAGAAGTCATCAACCTCGCAGTAGACTAGTATTGAATGAAATTTCTAAAGATGCTACAGATAGAGCTAGTTCATCTACTAAAGTAGTAGATAAAACTAGCACATCTGGTCAATCACATCCTTCTCAAGAGTTGAGAATGCCTCGACGTAGTGGGAGGGTTGTTCATCAGCCTGACCGTTACTTGGGTTTTACAGAAACACAAGTTGTCATACTTGATGGCGGCATAGAGGATCCATCGACCTATAAACAGGCGATAAAAGATGTGGACTGTGATCAGTGGGTTAAAGCCATGGACCTCAAAATGGAGTCTATGTACTTCAATTCTATCTGGAAACTTGTAGATCAACCAAATGATGTAAAACCAATTGGTTGCAAGTGGATCTACAAGAGAAAATGAGACCAAGCCGGTAAAGTACAGACTTTTAAGGCTCGACTTGTGGCAAAGGGTTACACCCAGAGAGAGGGAGTGGACTATGAAGAAACTTTCTCTCCCGTTACCATGCTTAATTCGATTAGAATACTCTTATCCATTGCCACCTTTTATGACTATGAAATTTGGCAGATGGATGTCAAGACAGCCTTTCTAAATGGCGATCTTGAGGAGAGTATCTATATGGCTCAACCAGAGGGGTTTATTGCACAAGGTCAAGAACAAAAGGTTTGTAAGCTTCAAAAATCCATTTATGGGTTGAAATAAGCTTCTAGATCTTGAAATATAAGATTTGATACTGCGATCAAATCTTATGGCTTTGAACAGAATATTGACGAGCCTTGTGTTTACAAGAAGATCGTCAATTCTATTATAGCATTCTTAGTTTATATGTTGACAATATTCTACTCGTTGGGAATGAAGTAGGTTACCTAACTGACAACAAGAAATGGCTAGCAACGCAGTTCCAAATGAAAGATTTAGGAAATGCGCAGTATGTTCTCATGATTCAGATTATTCGGAACCGCAAGAACAGAACACTAGCCATGTCTCAAGCAACTTATATAGACAAAATGTTGTCTAGGTATAAAATGCAGAATTCCAAAAGAGGTCTGTTACCTTACAGATATGGAATTCATTTGTCGAAGGATCTATGTCCTAAGACACCTCAAGAGGTTGAGGATATGAGATGCATTCCCTATGCTTCCGCAGTAGGGAGCCTGATGTATGCAATGTTATGTACTAGACCTGACATATGCTACACAATAGGGATAGTCAGTAGGAATCAGTCCAATCCTGGATATGATCATTGGACTGCCATTAAAATTATCCTCAAGTATCTTAGGAGAACGAGGAACTACATGCTCGTGTATGGTACTAAGGATTTGATCCTTACTGGATACACTGACTCTGATTTTCAAACCGATAAAGATGCTAGAAAGTCTACATCTGGATCAGTGTTCACTCTTAATGAAGAAGCAGTAGTGTGGAGAAGTGTGAAGCAAAACTGTATTGCGGACTCCAGAATGGAAGCTGAATACGTAGCTGCTTGTGAAGTAACAAAGGAAGCAGTATTGTTGAGGAAATTCTTGACAGATTTGTAAGTCGTTCCAAATATGCATCTGCTTATCACCCTATATTGTGATAATAATGGTGCAGCTGCAAACTCAAAAGAACCAAGAAGCCACAAGCTCGACAAGCATATTGAGCGCAAATACATCTGATCCAAGAGATTGTACATCGTGAAGACGTTGTAGTGACCCAGATATCTTCTGAGCAAAACATTGCTGATCCTTTTATAAAGGCCCTCATGGCTAAAGTGTTTGAAGGTCACCTACAGAGTCTAGGTCTACGAAGTTTGTAAACTAGGACAAGTGGGAGAATTTTTGGGATATGCCCTAGTTTATTGTACTCATATATTTCTCATTTAAATTCAACATTGTGATACTCCACTAGGAGTTTTAGTCCAAGTGGGAGTTTGTTGGATTTTATGTCCTAAAACTCGTAGTTTTTAAATTAATAAATATATTCTGTTTTATTTTTCGATAAATTTGTTATTGAAATTGTAATCTTGAATCCAATAAACTAAGGTCCTGAGGCTATTTAATGTAGTTTGAACTTTATGTAGTGACATAAAGGTGGATCAAATTCAAATATATAGCCAAAATGGTCTATAGTATATGAATAAGGTTGGGCGCCTTATTCTGAGAACAATATGGATGCGGCCCACTTTGTAGTTAGTACAAACGATGTGATCCTGAATCGTTCATATAGAGATATGTGAGTGGAGGCATCCTATGTAAAGAGTTTACATAAGACTGAACCATGAAATAGTCACCTTTTATGTTCTAAATACCATTTTATGTATAAAACTGACCATTTCGTTAATTGATGACCTAAGTAACTTAATCTTAATACTAAGCTAACTATGAACTCCTGTTCACTCAGAATTATCCTTAGATCTACATAGGTGAGGGCAGCTCAATATCACTAGCCCAATAAGCCTCCCATTTCAGGGGTAAGATCGGGTGGATAGCTAGGAACACAGGGTGCAAGACGGAATTCACTCCTACCCGTTATAGGGACAGTAGATAGGTTGTTCCCTTTAGTACTGAATATAGGTCTTGAACAAATGGTCCCACCCTCTCCTTGGCCCGAGAGGGATTCGGTTTAGTGGAATGACCCATTAGTTAACGAATGTTGATTAGCTCCGTCTAAAGAGTTTAGCTAGCTAATCTTGGATCATTGGAGCCCATGATCTATAAGTCCATTAGGTTCCCCTACTAGCTCATATGGAATAAATTTAGAACAGTATGATTGAATAATTCGAATTGTTCGAATTAGGTAGAGAGAGAGAAACCAACAAGTATAGATATAGTGGTTGGGTTTTTCAGCTTAGAAATATTGCTTTAATATTTAAATGTGATTTAAATATCAAGAATATGAATATGGTCATATACGGAAGCTCGAAAATAATGGAAATGGTCAAAGATGTAAAAAGTCAAAGAGTTGACTTTTGACTTTGAAAAATCAAACTTTGATCGACCTTATATTCAAATTTGATTTGAATTTCGAGAAAATGAATGTGGATTCATGCTCAGGAGGTCAAAATTAGTCAACATGGAAAAAATCATAAAAAGTCAAAATGTTGACTTTTTGGTGAAAGATTGACTTTGACCAAATGACTATTTTGCCCTTTGACTATAGTTAGTGGAAAAATCCAAACTTTTGTTGGATAATTCCACTAACAAAATAGTGGACTAGGTGTTGGCTTATAGTGGAGACATTAAGCCCACTAAGATAGTGGAATATAGGTGTTGGGTTTTTTTTATGCATTTAGTTCATACAATTGTTGCATGGATTTTTCTATAAATTGGGCTTTCATTTTGAATGAAAAGAGTTTTTGCAATTTTGGAAATTGGTTTACATATTTGGGCTGGAAAAATCATAACTTTGAAAAAAAGAGAAAAACCCAAACCTACCCAAATTCCATCTTATTTTCCATCTCTTTTCTCTATCTCGGTTTTCTTCATCCACTGGGTCCCACAACTCGGTTCTGAGTCCAGAGGATAGTAGGTAAACTCTAGTGGTGGTTCGAAAGAGTTCGGGTCGAGATTCAATGAGGAAAAGCGATTTTCAGGAGCTTCAAAGGTAGTATCCTACACTTTTAATTCACTTTTTCCCTTCATGATGCATGCTTATTTCCTTTAATTTAAGAGCAATTAGAGTGTAATTAGATCCTAATTCTGCTGCATATGTCTCGTGTTCCATCATCCACATCAACCTACTCATCACACTAGTCTTAGTAGGGAACATTCTCAAGTAGAGAAATTAGGATTCGGGGTTCACACATACAGAGCCCACAACTCCTGAATTCTCACACCAAGAATAGCAAGGTAACCATTGTGGTGGTGTCCTCACTCAGTTCGTGGATAGAGTTAGACTCGATTGGGTTCGAGGAGCTGTTGGCTGTTCATGTTGTTCGTTTGGTGATCGTTGTGTTCGTGTGTTGCTGGCTTTGGATGCATTGTAGATCGTTCGAGGGATTCTTAAAGAATGGTTCTTCAAAGGTATGCATCCTCTATCCCTTGTATCATCGTATAACATGCTGTAATTTCTATTTATGTATGACCTGTTAGTTTCCGTTTTAGACTGTAATTGTTTGTGTTCTATTCGAATGTAATTTGGAACGATCTCTTCCACTGCTCATGAAAATCCTCGTGTTTGATTTCTTTCATCAACCGTAGGAAAAAACCAATTGGGACATGAAACTAAAGTAACCTTATCCATTTTCGGAGTTTGAATAAAGTGTCATGCAAAAATGCCATTCGTAGGGGGACACTCAAGGTGCCACGAGGCCGTGCATGAAACTTTACTTTAAACTTATGAGAGAGACCGAGGTATGTGTTGTCACATGTCCTAATCGTACTTACTAAAACACTCTCTCCATTCACCTTGATATTGATCTATACAAATACCATCTGTAGGGGGACACTCAAGGTGCCTCGAGGCCAAGTATAGATCTCACAGTGTGAAATCTTGGGGAGAAACGTGAAGAGGAAAAATGAAGTATCATATACCCCATCTTCTTCTCACTGAGTGTTTTATTAAGGGTTAATTAACTTAGGAAAATCCAGCTACTAATTTTAACTAAGTGAATGTATAATTTGCCCAAAAAGAACATTTGCTTTGGATAGCTAAACAATTTTTTTTTAATTAAGGTTTATTAAACACTTTAATAAACTTTAATCAAACATTGCATGCTTGTAATAAATCTATCTAATTCACCTTTTCAGGTAGGTTCCTAGGTAGGGGTGTTACGTTTCCATCAACTTAAATACTCTAGCCTATATAAAACTAGCCTTAGACAAAAGGTTTCTTATAGATACATTTGTTACAAATTTAATCTTTTAATTAAAAATCAATTTAATCCTATTAAACTGATTAAAAGATTAAACTTAATTTCTAATCTTATTAGAAAAGCAATCTTAGGTCTATATGTCATATTTTAAAACTATTTTAAAAGATGATTTAAACCTAAGGTTTGCATGCAATTATGAATTATTGATTTTAATTTCTAATTTCATTTTGTTATAAAAATTATAAACAAATGAAATAAATTAAAACCATACATTGCATCCATTGACATACTTAGTAAATTATAACAACTATAAATTACCTAAGGTAATGTCATGCTACATGCAATTCCATTTTATTACCAACTATATATAACAATTATATAATAATGTAATGAAATAATTAATAACATTCATCCTTACATACTCAGAACTATATAATATAATATTTATAATATAAATGATGCATGAAATGTTATTAATGTATACAAATATATAATACAACACTTATATTATATGATGCATGAGCATGCTATATTAACTAAATCATGCAACTATATATATTATAACACTTATAATATAAATGATACATGAAATTAAATGCATAACCTATGGTAGGATTTTTGCTATATGACATACATTATGACATAATAATAAATATAATTTTTACTATATGACATATATCATGACATATAATAATAAATATAAATCATACATCAAATGAATTATTAAAAAAATAATAATTATTGGATCGGGATTGGACACATTAACAATTAATTAAATTAATATAACACTTATATCAATTTAATTAACTAAAAAAATATAACTATTACAAAATAATAGTCAACCGGTTTGAAACAAGTGAACTGGACCTTGAACCACTCGAACCGAACCGCCTACCAATGATCTCTCAGCAGCGATTTCTTAGTAGCCATCTTTTAGCATGATCTCTTAGCAGATGCTACACGATCTGTTAGTAAATGCTACATGATCTCTTAGCAAACGCTACGTGTTGGGAATGGCCTAAACTCGTAGTCCGTAAATGTTGTTAACATATTCTATTTATTAATAAAATCCTGTTGAGTTTTTTATTCCATAAATTACAATTGATATTGCTATGAAAATCCAATAAATGAATCCATGGCTATAACATGAATACTTTAATTTTATGTGGTGACATAAAAATGGATCAAGTTTTAGTATGTAGCCAAAATAGTCTATAAGTATATGGATGAGATTGGGTACCTCATCCTAGTATCACTATTGGATGCGGCCCATTTTGTATACTGATACAAATGATGTAACCCAAAAATCATTCATATAGAGACATGTGAGTGGGGACATCCTATGCAATGAGTTTGCATAAGACCGAACCTCGAAATAGTCACTTTTTTTTATAACAACCATTTATTGTTAAAACTGACTATCTCAAACTCAATGACCTAGGGTAACTCGATCTTAATCCTGAGCTAACTACGAACTCCTGTTTATTTAGGATTATCCTTTGATCTGCATAGGTGAGAGTAGTCCAACAACATTGCTCAATAAGCCTTCCATTTTGGAGATAAGACCAGATAGATAGCTGAGGACATAACTTTACAATATGGAATTCACTCCTACCCGATTTAGGGTTAGCGGATGGTTGTTCTCTTAAGCGTTGATACCTTGTCTTGAACAACGGGGCCTCACCCTCTCATGGAAAAGAGGGTTATGATTTATAAGTTAGACTATAAATCAATTGTTCAATGGAGGATCAGTGGGAGCTTAAGGAGCAAGATGTATTCACAGGGCTAAAACAGTAATTTTTGACCTAGCTGTAAATACGAACGACTTGTGAAGGATTGACTTATCGATTATGGTTAAAATGGACAAAAATATATCTATAGTGAGAAGAATGCAACTATCGAGCTATAGTGGAATGTCTTGGTAGTTAACGAATAGTGATTAATTCGGTTTAAGGAGTTTAACCAATTAATTACAAGTTGTTAAAGCTCATTATTTGTAGGTCCATAAGGTCCCTCTACTGGCTCGTAATTTAGATTAGTAAATTGAGTAATCTTGATAAGATTTGAAATTAGGGTTTAGAATTTGAAATGTTCAAATTCATTTAGGGTTTCTATTTATTGTATCCGATACAATGTTTAATTTTATTGGAATTAAACGAAATTGGAGAAATGATGAATGTTTAAAATATGATTTAAATATTAATTTCATTATGATGAAATTGTTTTTTATTAATTCAATATTAGATATTAAATCAATAAAATTAATTAAAAGGTTTAATTAATTAGTTTTATTTAAAAATTGATTAATTGAATTATTTTTTTTATAAAACCAATAAATAAAATGAAACAAGTTTAATTTAGAAAATAATTTTGGAAATCATTTTGAAAATAAAAAATCAAAGTGGAGATTTCCAAAAGTTGGAAATCTCCACTATGGTGCAAGACACCTTATTCACTCAATTCCCTTTTCTCCATGAAGTAGGAGCTAACATTCATGCAAGCTTTGAATTTGCATGATGAAAGCTCTATAAATTGAAGTGCTAAGCTGAATAATGGTTTCATGCTTACAAGACTTTCTTGAAGAACTCTACAGAAATCCATTACCCTTCAAACCCTCTTCATATCTTATATACATCCAGCTCAATTTAGTGTTTCCACCACAAAATTCTTGCAAGAGAATAGTAGAGAAGATATTTATGGTGATCTACTTGAAAATTGAAACTCTTTCACGTAGAACTCAGCTAGACTTGAAGAAGATTCTTCAAAGGTATTGTGTTCAGCAAACCATCTTCTGTAAAAGTTACTTTGAAACATGTTTTAAACTCAAATTAAGTAAAATTAGAGTAATTTCGATTTTCTCTACTGCACGTTAATGTACTTTAACCCTACGCGATCTCTGAAGGAACTCTTAACGAAGAGCATCCATGAGTGCATTTGGATCTTTCCGATTTCATTATGACCGAAATACAACATATACATTCCAACATATAGTTATGCAAAATAACCCTAATTAATGTCATGCTTCTTACAATAAAAAACAAGGGAAATAGTTCACATACCAGTTGAAGACTTTCTTCAAATGTCGAACTCAAAAGCAGCGGAATGACCTCTACGCGAACTCTATCGCCCAGCAAACCAGTCGGCTGTAGCAACACGATCGTTTGCACGAACGACAGTAACTTGAACAAGCACGAACAAATAACAGCGGGGACGACACCACAGTTGGAGCCCTTGGTATTCTCGGAGTGAGAATTCAAAGCGTGGTCTTTGGTGAATTTGGTAGAGGTAGGAGGAAAAGTAGATCGTGTAGACGATAAGAAAGTGGGAGAAAAGCTATCGTATAACAAAGGTGCTTATCGTTTAGAAGAAGCTATATGTTCGTGTAGGTTTACTAAGCGATCGTTTAATAAAAGGTAGACGATCGTCTAGAAAACGCGGCACGCTATGCGATCGTTTAGGGACATGCTTGCGATCGTTTAGACGCGAGGTGTGCGATCGTTTAGACAATAGAACTCTATCGTATAGGTCTCGACTATGAGATCGTCTACTTTTCCACACCAATGCGAAATTTTGAAGTTTTTGCAAAATGAAACAATTTTTCATTTTATTCTTTGGTTACAATAACCAACTTCGGATTCTCCCACTAACGCACAGCCAAGAGAAGTTTTTGGCCAATTATCATATAATTAACCAATTTAATAATTAATGAATATAATCATATTATATTCTTATCCTATAGTTTGATATCGCATATCTACTATAGTAATTTCTCCTCCACTTGATATAAATCATAATTATATCTAATTTCCTCCAAAATAATGTATCTCATACATTTAGTCAATTATATTATATATAATTAACGAGTCCGATTATATCATATATAATCGAACTCCCTCTTGTCAATTTGAACATTTCAAATTAACCCAAACACTGATTCTCGACTTTATCTGAGCTACCTAGGGGACCTAATGGACCTGTGGCTCGAAGCTCCAACAGTACATGAATAGCTGACTAAACTCTTTAGCCACGAGATCCACCATCCGTTAACTGTCAGGCATTCCACTAAAGACCAACAACTGAACTCTTTTTACCACAGATATATTTCTATATCCATCGAATATAACCAATCATGAGTACGATGACCCTTCATAGATGCTCGTAAGTACAACTTGACCAATTTACCGTTTTTCGCTGTAGTTACATCTCACTTTTTAAGTACTACTGATTCCTCTAATGAACAATAAAACATAGTCCAACTATGTGTGAACACCTCTCGGGCCAAGAGAAGGTGTGTGGCGCCATATCGTTCAAGTCCTGGAATCAACCCTGAAGGGAGTTATCTATTTACTTACCCAGGCCCCGGGGAAGGAGTGAATTCCATCTTATATAGCTAAGTTCCCAACTCCCAAATCAGACGAATCGCCAAAATGGTAGGTTTGAATTTGCGACCTGACCATTCGCACCCATACAAATCAATGGACCGCTCTTAATGGTAGGAGTTCCCAACTCACTCAGGATTGAGGTCATGGTACCAATGGTCATCCTTGTGAAGTGAAGTCTCTATCATGAACGGTGTTATATAACGAGACATTAACACTTCGTGGTCAGGTCTTATACAAACTCTTTGTATAGGACACTCCTGCTCGCATGTCCCCTACACGAATGATCAAGATCTGACCATCTGTGACAAGTCTCAACACTTGTGACCATTCCACAAAGCGAGCCGCATCCATAGCATTACCAAGATAAGGTTTCCCTTCTCTATTCATATACTACAGACCATTTTGGTTATCACTTAAGACATGATCCACTTGTATGTCACCACATACATGCTTAAGTTACATACAGATAACCAGGGATTTTATGTTTATTGGTTTGTGGTAAAGCAAATAAAACATATAACTGAGCAAAAAACAAGATGTGAAGTAAATATCATATATTATACAACACTAGCGTTCGTACAAACTGTTTACAAACTACAGGATACGAGACTTTAGAGCAACAACCCCAACAATCTCTTAGCAGATGCTGAGTGATCTCTTAACAAATGCTACACGATCTCTTAGCAAACGCTACGCGATCTCTTAACAAATGCTACACAATCTTTTAACAAACACCGAGCGATCTCTTCCTCATTGTAATGTTGTTTTGTTTTTCTTCCAAAATACATCGGGAACAACACGAGCGACTCAAAACTTTAAAATACAGACTCGATCACAAACAATAATGCCCAAAATAGGGACCCTTATAAATCAATTTGTAAATTGAAAGCGATAAATCTAAACAGTCCAATCCTCAAAACATCCAATAATCGTAAACCATTCACATTCACAAACATTCATCACATGAACATATACAAAATGCTACCCACCAATTCTGTAAAATTAAAATATGGAACAATAAAAATTGGGGATCAAAACCATGCTCTGATACCAACTTAAGGAACCTTTGAAGGTTCTTGAGCGGAAGTGTGGAGATCGATCCAAAATTTATTTTCACAGTATCAAAATTGCAGAGTATAAATGTTATGCATAATCATAAATTTACAACATGCAAACAAAAGGAAATGAGAGAATTAGGGTGAGAGAACTAACCCTTGAAGAGCGATCTTCTTCGAGTATCCTCTTCTCCAAAAATTACGAACTCAAAACCCTACAATGGACACCACCATTTGATTGCCTCAGTATTCTCTAGGTGAGAATCCAGGAGTTTTATGGGATCTGGCCATTTTCGAAAAGAGGGATTTTTAGTGAGATGAGAGGAAATGATGAGATTTAGATTTTCGTAGAACGTTTCGGTGGATCTGTAATATTTTTATGAAACCACACTAGGAAGAAGAAGAAGTACTACTCTCCCCTGCCCCACTATTACGTATTAGAGAGAAAAGAGGGTAACTCCCTCCCAAAATGATTTCTAAAATAAAATAAAATAAATTAATTTATGTTCATAAATCAATTTAATATATATTTATATGATAATTACCTTGTCATATAATATATTAAATATAAAAAATAACCTATAGTTTCTATATTGTATCAAATATGTTGGGGTTTTACCCTAAAGTCTCGTGTCCTGTAGTTTGCAAACAACTGTGTAAGAATGCTTGTGAAGTATAATATATATGATATTTACTTCACTTCTTGACTTTGCATAATTAGATGTTTTTTATTTTATCACAAACTAAGAAACTTAATATTCCTGGTTGTTTTTATGTAACTTAAGCATGTATATAGTGACATACAAGTGGATCATGTCTTAAATGACAACCAAAATGGTCTTAGTATATAGATATAGGAGGGAAACCTTATCTTGGTAACACTACGGACGTGGCCCGCTTTGTGGAATAGTTACAAGTGTTGTGACTTGTCACAGATGGTCTGATCCTGATCATTCGTATAGAGGACATGCGAGTGGGGGCGTCATATACAAAGAGTTTGTATAAGACCTGACCTCGAAGTGTTAACGTCTAATCATATAACTCTATTCATGACTGAGACCTCACTTCACTAGGATGACCATAGGTAACTTGACCTCAATCCTGAGTGAGTTGGGAACTTCTGCCATTGAGGGTGGTCCTTTGATTTGCATGGGTGCGAGTGGCCAGAGCGCCGACTCAAACCTACCACTTTGGGTATCTGTCTGATTTGAGAGCTGGGAACTCAGCTTCATAAGATGGAGTTCACTCCTTCCCCGAAGCAGAGGTAAGTAGATAGATTTCTCTTTTAAGGGCTGATCCCGCGACTTGAACGATGTGGCGCCACACACCTTCTCATGGCCTGAGAGGTGTTCACACATAGTAGGACTATGTTGTATTGTTCTTTAGAGGTATTAGTGGTACTTAAGGAGTAAGATGTAACTACAGGGGAAAAAGGGTAAATTGGCTAGCTGTACTTATGAGCATCTGTGAAGGGTCATCGTACTGATGATTGGTTATATCCAATGAACATAGAAACATATCTATGGTACGAATAGTTCAACTGTCGGTCTTTAATAGAATGCCTGGTAGTTAACGGATGGTGGATATTGTGGCTAAAGAGTTTAGTCAGCTATTCATGTACCATTGAAGCTTCGAGCCATAGGTCCATAAGGTCCCCTTGGAATCTTGGATACAAGTTGAAAGTCAGTTTTTGGGTCAGTTTGAAATGTTCAAATTGACAGAGGGAGTTCGATGATATATGATATAATTGAACTAGTTATTATATATGATATAATTAACATTATGTATGAAATACATTAATTTGGAGGAAATTGGATATAAATATGATTTATATCTAGTGGAGGAAAAATACTATGATTAATATATGATATTAATTCATAGGTTATGAATATGATGTGATGATATTCATTGTCTATTAATTGGACGGTTAAAGGGGTAATAGGACGACGTCTCTTATGTTTTCAATAACGGATGAGTAAGTTGAAAAATCACTTTGAGACGCTTAAATAGCTCACTGTGTGTTAAGCATGGGATGCGCGAACATCGTGTTGAAGAGTGTCATCGCTTAGCAAAACCTGTGCCTATACAATAGTTCTTGAACGATCGCCTACCTATACAATAGTACTGAGCGATCCCTTAACGATTACACCCGCGTGCGCTGTTTACTAAAGGATCGTTTACCTCTTCCTAAGCGATTGTTTAGTGTCCGATATTTACTAAACGATTTTATAGACGATCGCTTATTTTTTCCTACACGATCGTTTAGACGATCGCTTATCTTTTCCTACACGATCGTATACTTTACCTAAACGATCAAGCATTTTGTCTATAGGATAGACGAGCCTATCTCCTACTTGCTTGATTGTTGTATACGATCTCCCTTTCTTCTTCCCTCTACCAAATCTAAATAAAGCCCACCCTTTGTATTGTTACTCCAAGAATACTGAGGGCTCTGACTGGTGGTGTCATCCTGGTTTCCTTCTATTAGTGTGGAGATTGTTCGAGGTAGAAAATTTGATTTTGCTGAGTGATTGCTTATCGTTTCAGCGAAAGCGAGATTTTTTGTGAGAATAAGTCTTCAACTGGTATGATCTCTCGATCTCTTATTTATTGTTCTTTTGAGCATGTCAATAATTTAGCATTATGAATGCATATTAGTATGTTTGAATGTATATGTTGAAATTTTGTCACAATGAATTGGAAAGATTTGCTTCCGCTCATAGGTACTCTGATTAAGAGTTCATTTAATTGGTATTAGAGCCAAGTTTCTGATATTCCAATTCATTGCTGCAAAAGAATTGCATTTACATTCTTGGTAGGTGCAGTATGTCTACTCTCTGTTTTAATTGTTAATTCATTTGTGGATGTGTGGATTAATGGAGTTTTATGGGATGTAACCTCGGTTTTTTGAATTCTCAAGTTAGTTTGTTATGGCCCTTGTGTTTTTGGGCACAATTAATCACTATCGAGTTTGTAAATTCAAAGTTAGTTTGAGTCTTGAGTCATTCATGATGATGTTCAAAGATGGGTTGCTGTTCCTCGAGGAAGAAGGCGATCAAGTATTGGTCGTGTCGTGTAGAAGATGAGGTAGACGATCGATGCTTAGTTGTCGTTTAACGCATGCGTGAACTAGACGATCGTATAGCTCAGTAAGCCTCATCGCTTAGTTGCTGACTTTACGATCGTGGAGTAAATGCGTGGTACATCGTTTATCTTTCGTGTGCTAAGCGATCGTCTAGATAATCAGGCTTCGTGGCCTCATTGTTGTCTATACGATCGTTTAGTTTTTGCGCTATCGTTTAGAGCGTCTAGTGTACACTACACGATCGTTCACCTAGAGGCGTTTACTAAACGATGGGAGCTTCACCCGAAGATTTAAGACCCAGTTCGCTTGTGAACCGGTTTGCTCAGTGGAATAATGTAATAGTTAGTTTTCTCATTCTGATTTTGTATTGGTTCATCTCGGTCCATTAATCCATGGTTTTATACATGTGATGTATATTTTTTTTTTTATGTAATATGGTATGCACATATAGATAAATCCCATCTTAGGTTATGCACTAGTCATCCATATTCTCTTTATTATAAGTATTATGATTTAGTGAAGCATGATTTGATTTATGTAAGTGTATGCTCATGCATCATATAATATAAGGGTTATATTTATGTATGTATTATTTAATTTAGCGTAATATTTATAAGCGTTATAAATACTTCGTTATGTGGCATGTGTGTTTTAGTTGTTTATTTTATAAATGGTTGTAAAATGAAATTAGAACTAAAATAATTAGTAAAAGGTTAAAGTATCAAATCTATCTATAATGGACCTTTTGTCTAAGGCGGGTTTTGTCTAGGCTGGGGTATTTAAGGTGACGACAACGGAACACTCTTACCTGGGAACCTACCTGGAAAGGTGAATTAGATAGATTTGATGCATGCATGCAAGTCAAGAACAACCCATTAAATAGTTTAATGTGACTACTTGGACTTATTTTATTTCAAAGATAAAATTTTTTTTTGTGCAAACTTAATAAACGACTTAGATTATTCTCAGTAGTCGAATTGTCTAGGTTAATAAACCCCTAGGTAGAACATTCAGTGGGAGGTACTTGGGACATTTGATGCTTCATTTACACCTCTCGCTTTTCTCCTTCATAGTCCACACCGTGAGATCTATCCTCGGCCTTGTGATACCCGGGGAGTATCCCCCTAAAGGATGGTGTTTGGGTAGGTTAATATCAAGGTGGATGGAGAGAATGTTCAAAGTAAATGGGAGTGAGAAGTGCGACAGCATATCCCACGGTCTCTCTCATTAGATTAAATAAAGTTTCTGCGCATCGCCTCGAGGCACCCTGGGTGTGTTCCCCCTATAGGATGGCTGTTTTGCGCATTTCTTTATTTGATCTCCTATAAGAGGATAAGGTTGCTTAGTCTCTTGTCCTAATCTGCTTTTTCCCTACGGTGGGTGCATTAGGGCGGGACTCTGGGGTCGAAAAGCCGAAAATAAGGGGTTACACTTATGAGGAATTGTTAAGGGTTAACAGTTCTAGACCGAACAAATAGTGGTTGTTAGGTTCAGTTCCAAGAGTTGGTTCTGCCTAATAGTTGTGAATGTCTCATCTCAGTGAAGGGACATCTGATCACCCTACCGGTGACGTTTGTCCTACCTTGCTAGGGCATCATTGCAAAATAGAAGTCTTATCACTTAGGGTACTTGGAATCTGTTTTGCTAAAACTAATTGGATAAAAACGTGGTTTTTGCAAAGTCTTATAAAAGTTTAATCGTTTTTCAGCAACGGTTTTAAATGGCTACAACCACTATCAGTTTACTTAGTGTCGAAAAATTGAATGGCCAAAATAATTCAAATCGGAAACATATGCTCACGAAAATACTCATCATCGAGGATTTGAAGTTTGTCCTTATGGAGGACCATCCTCCTATTTCACCTCTAGACGCTATTCAAAATGTTTAGATTGCATACGAGAGTTGGACACGGGCAAACGAGAAGGCCCAATCCTATATCTTGGCCAGTCTTAGTGACGTGTTGGCCAAGAACCATTAGCCCATGGTCTCAGCATGTGAGATCATGGAATCCCTACGGGGAATGTTCGGATAGCCGTCTGAACAGCTGAAGCATGAGGCTCTGTAACATATTTTCAGCTCCAAAATGGAGGAAGGCACCTCTGTTCGTGAACATGTGTGGAATATGATGGTTCACTTTAAAGTGAAGGAGATGAATGGGTCTAAAACCGATAAGGGTAGGATTATCCTGCATTCATTTTCGGAGAGCTTCCTTCACTTTGTTAGCAATACGATTCTTAAAAAAGTGGACTATACCCTTACTACTCTCCTCAACGAATTTCAGACATACCAATCCTTATTGAAAAGTAAGGAGAAAATGGGAAGTGAGGCAAATGTTCTCTCGTCTTCTAAAAGGTTCCATCGAGGTTCGACCTTAGGAACAAAGTCTACACCTTTAACTTCTAACTCTGAAAAGGAGAAGAAGAAGAAGGGTGGTAAACGGAAAGGGAATGTGCCTGCTAACCCGCCACTTGTCGCCCAAAAGAAGCGTTGATGCTTATTTTTATTGAAGTGGAAATGTGGATGATATGCGTTGATGAAATTGCATTGTGTACTCAAGTTTCCTAAGTGGAATCCAAGTGTAAATTCTACTGAGTTTCCTGGTGAATCCAGGGTCGAACACAGGGACTTGTGGAAACAGGTTGCATTGGTAATTTTTATGAAAACTTTGCGGTGGCAAATAAATAAGTTGTTGGTTTGTTGTTGATTGCGTTAATGAAAAAAGTAAACAAATGCGGTGGATTTGAGAAAATTCAGTTATGTGATAGATGCACTAAGTATGTGATGAATGTATTGAGAAGATCTTTTGCTAGCGTTACTTGGGAATGTGTCAGACTATGCGTTCATGCTACAACCATGCACAACAAGTCATTTTCCAATGTAAATGCGATGCTCCTAAGTCTAGGTTGCCTGTGTTTAATGAAAAAGTGTCCATAGAGCTTATTCCTAAGTCTCTACTCTTGTCCTATGCAATGATGCAAAATGCATAAAAGCAAGGTGACCGCATATAATCATATCCTATCTCTAGGATGCATGCGATGCGTTAAAAGAAAACAATGCTTATTCCTAAGCTCTTATCTCTTGCTTATGCGTTCTAATCTGACTCTCTCGAGCCTAAATTCTAACCTGACCTTCCCAAGCCTAGATCCTGTCCTTAGACTACCCTCTCGAGTATCTCTAATGGATGAATGAAGCACTCATAATACAAGATAATCGCATAGAGTGAAGATTCTCTAGTTGTGCTCACTAAATGCTTTTCAACCCATTCAACTAATTTAGCTACTCATGCGTAAATAACAGAGAGTGAACAGATATAGAGAAGTAGATTCCATTTCAATAAATGAGTAGAGTACAAAATAACAATGGAAGTTAAAGGTAGAGAGCCTAGTAGCAATTCCTTGCTGACCGAGGCTTTTACACTGTAATCTCTATTCGGTTCTAAAGATGTTCCCGCTTCTGCAGGTGTCGACCCTTTCTCTATCCTTGAAGCTTTCGACGCTCTCCTAAGCTTACCGGAATGATCTATCGGCACAACCTCTTCTCTCGCGTCCACCTTAAAATGAAAGAAAACTATGAACAAGGACGTGCGAACTGATTAACTCGTGCAACCCCTTTTCTGAAGGATGCCTCTGGTATTTATAGAACATCCACGGTGAACGAAGACTTCTCTCTCATGATTGTACAAATGGGACGACTTTAATTCCTGATTGATGCGCCGAATATTTGTCACCGAAAAGCTGAATGTACTTGTGATCGTTATCGGCTGTCAGCTTAATTCGGATTCGACTGTCATCAGCTTTCTGTCCCATCGCGATTAATTAGCTTTTCACCCAGATGCGCCCAGTATGTTGCGCTAACCAAGTTGCGGCAATCCTTCTCGGGCGAATGTTTACGAACACAATCATCGCAAAGCCTTGCAGTGAAGTTGCGCTCGACAACGATTTCCTATGATCGCAATTCTTACATTGTGTCAACGCATTTTCTGCATAAAAACACTAAAATCAACTGTTCCTATGCGATGAACGCATGCGACCGCAATATTATGAAATTGGTGCTTGATGGACGCAATTTAACATATTTTATCAACGCAATCCAATCATTGTTTAAGAACTTAGCACTATGATAACGTGCATTTCTGCCCGTTATCACACCACCAAATTTAAACAATGCTTGTCCTCAAGCATAAGCTAAAGACTTCTTTTAGCATGTCAACCGCAATGTTCTTTTCCTAGATTTCTTAAGGATACTTCGTTTAAATCCTACATACCAAAATTTCCTTAAGTCTTATTCAAGTCTTCTCTTAAAATATTTCTAAGACCTAAGGACTACAAGCTTAACCTTCAAAAGAACTTTACTAATTTCTGGAACATCACATGATTTATTTCAAAAAGAAAAATTTCCACCAGGGTGTCAAATGATTTTATCCTTGTATATTTCTTGACATTATTATTATTATTATTTTTTCTAACCTTGAGCTAATCTGAGTGCTTTGCCTTCGTTTTGGCTTGCCCCCACGGGTGTCATGCAGACATCCAACTACGAGCAATGCACTCTTTCTCAGATTAAACTCATACTTACTTGGTAGTGGAGTTGCAGTCATTTATTTATGCGTTGATCCTGGTGACTTACTTTCGTTTTGGCTTGCCCTCACGTATGTCATGCAGACATCCAACTAAGGATAAGTGCCTTTTACAACTTAACTCTTATCAACATGGGTTTCCCATTGCGTTGACAGTGAAGTTGTTATTCTCAATTTTTTTTTTCCAAAATAGCAAGGTCGAAAATAAATATGTCACCCCCAAATTTAAAATGCGGCAATATCCTCATTGCCAAAAGATTTAAATGAGTCATGCAATGTTCTTAGAAAACTTTGTAAAGAGAGTTTGAAAGAAAGCTAGCAAACCCCTAAACTTCTAGAAATATTTCATGAAGTGACTATCTTAAAGTTAAGTCGACTCGAGTATATATGAAAGAAATAGAAGCATATTTTTCATCATTGAAATCATACTTGGCAAAAAGACAACATGCGTTAACTTACTAAATTTATCTATGTCAAATGATTGTAGTAATCAAAGAGGATGTGGTGATAAGACTTTTAAAGCTAAAATGCGATGCGATAGCGCAAAATTTGAAAAAAAGGATAAGGAAGAATACACCCCCAAATTTGCGATGTCGCCCACATTGTGTATTAACGCATACTTCTTTACGGCGATCTCTTTTCTTTGGATTGCGGTGATCGAGTGAGATAATTTGCTGCTTCATGCAACATCTCTGCAATCCTGTGCCTTAATCGTTGTAAACAAACAAAGAGAGGGTCACATAATTTTAAAGAAAACAACAAGTTTTGTTTTGTTTTTTTTTTAGAACTAAGGAGTAAAATGTAGATAGATAACTAATGACTAAACTGACGAAGGAATGAGAGTTCAGGAATTAAACAAAGGGTATTCTGGGTTTTTCAGCTTCACGGAGGTCCTTTCTGGCTGGAAATCACCTCCGCAATATGCCTTCACTCGCTGTCTGATAACTGGCAGAAAGGCCAGTTATTATAAGCCTTTTATTAGAATCATGAGAGCTAATAAGTAGAAAATGCGGTGATAATACTTAGAATTTGCGAAAAATTGAATTTTGCGTCGATTAGCACCTAAACCCTCACTGACTCCAATATTATGCATTACTTAATGCCAAAGTGTCTATTTTTATAACTATCCCAGGAATCAAACACATGCGTTTGAAGTAAGCAATCGCAGACAAACGCATGCGCTGAAGCCAGGCGATCGTAAAGACAAACGCATGTGTTGAAAATTGAATCGCATGCGTCCATCGTATGGAAGTTGCTATGATCGAATGCGTCCATTCCATGAAAGTTGCGATGATCAAGTGGATGCGATGATCAATTGAAAATTGCAGTGACCGAATGCGCCCATCACACGAAAGTTGTGGTGATCAAGCGGATGTGGTGATCATTTGGGAATTGTGGCTACGAAGTGATAACCAGAATAGAAGGATGATCGCAAGATGGGAAGGATGCGTTGACGCTTCAGCTGAATCAAGCTCGGACGCATACCTTGGGAGTATCAACAAGATAAAACGATATGACATTGCCCATACTGCGACAAAAGCAGCAGTGAGCCATAACGCAATCATGATAGCTATCGGCATTTAAACTCCATAAATAGCCTTTTGGACCTTCATTTCAAGACATCCGAACTTCTGCCTCAAGGCAGAGGTTTGTGATCACAGATGAGAGCTTGAACAAAATTTTCAGTCTGAATTCTTCACGTCCACAAACCAGACCGAATGACGACCGAAGCTTTCGCCGGAGATAGAGCTCGAGAGAGACATCTCCACCATTCATCCATGGAACCACCGGTAGCCTTGACAAAGAGTCCTTCATTTCTCTTCTAATCTGGGATTACTCGGGCGATTTAAGATAATAAACATTACTATGCATTAATGGTTGTTGTGCATCTACCTATTCTCATCGCAAGTCTTCTATTGCTCAATCTATTTAGTTAGGACTAGAAGTAATGTGTAAATCCATTAAACTTCTTTTATTTTTATTCATCGCCTCAAACGCATTACTTCACAAGCATTATTGAGTGACAAGTCCCTGTGTTCGACCTCGGATTACCCGAGAAACTTGCGTTCGTGTTATACTTGGCGCGAGCATAAGAAAACTTGTGATAGGAATGCATGGACATTACTTACTAGATTAATGCATTTTCATTCCGATGCATGACCTCAGACGCATGGGCATGAATGCATAAGCCATGTCTAACGCATGATTGCGTGCACAAACCCATCTGTCCCTAATAAATCTTTCCTAATAATTTTCCTACCAACAAGTTTTTGGCGCCATTGCCGGGGACTTGGCAGCTAATGTTTTGTGAAGTTTTTGTGTTTTCACAGGCACCCTTTCAATCTTAGGCATATTGTAGATTGTGTGACCAAGCTGCAAACAATATTTAGAGTATAGGCGATGCGTCGAAAGTCAAATATTGACCCCGAGATAGAAAGGCTATCTGTCGTATGAGCTGGAAGCTGTTTTAGGCGCATGCCAACCATCATGCGTCCAACAATTGTTGGAAGCTCCAACGGTCAATGCAAGCCCCTCGACCCAAGTAGTTGAAAGCCATCTCCTGCGTGGGAGACTCTTTGCGGTGACAACACTCCAATTTCTCCAGGGACGTCTTCTACTCTATCTTTTACATTGATTTCTTAGTTTAGTTTATTATTATTTTTATTTATTATTATTTTGGATATGCAGCTGCTTTCTTGGTTGTGATGCATTTGCTCCTTGTAGGTGCGATAATAACTCTCCTCGGTGCGCAGTTACAATGGAAGAATCCTTCACATCCTTTAACGCATGGCTTCAATCGCATGAATTCCAATGCATTGTCGCATGTGTTATTCTACTTAAGGTTCTGTTCTTGTTATCTCTTATGTCTTATCCTTTTGAAATTCTCTTGACTGTGGTTCTTTGCGATGCATCTATAATGATACAAATAATTCACCGCATCCTCTAACTGGTATCGCAAGGGTCTCCATACTTTTAATAGCTTCTTCAAATTGAGAAATTCTATAGTTTTATTGTGTGCAAACCCTTGCTCAAACATTTGGTATCACATTCCTATTGAGTTTTATTTTAGCTTGTAGTGAGAACGCTGCCACCCTCTAAGTTTGGGGGTGGCAGCTTTCTCGGAGAATTGCGTTCATCACATTGCGATCACTTCTTAAAAAAAAAAAATATTTATAATAACAACTCCACTACCAACGTAATGGAAAAACCCATGTTGACAAGAGTTGAGTTGTGAAAGGCACTTACCATAGTTGGATGTCCGCATGACACCCATGGGGGCAAGCCAAAACGAAGGTAAGTCGTTAGGATCAACGTATAAGCGCAACTTCTCTGTCGGATGCAAGCCAAATTAAGCAAGACATGAGTTGAGTTGAATATGGAACGCAACCAAAGTTGGATGCCCGCATGACACACGTGAGGGTAAGACAAAACGAAGAGCGTAACTAGGTTCAACACCGCATTCGAATAAGAAATCGCATAATCTGGAATTGTTTTGAACGAATGCATTCTCAAGAGCTAAACGCAAAGTTGCAGTGAATGAATAAAAAATTTTTGAGCAAAGGCTTACCGAATTTAACTTAGAAAAGATTTCTTTGGAGAAGCAGCTGAAGTGGAGGAGAGCATTGTGTCCATAGTTAGAGGCACGAGTAAATTATATTATGAGAAGATGGAGACGCCGAAAGGTGAGTTAATAATTTCTTGAGTATCGCATGCTTGAGAACAAGCATGATTCTAAGTTTGGGGGGGGGGGGGTAATAACTGGCAGAAATGCCAGTTATTATAAGTCTTTTATAAAAAATTTCAAAATAAAAAAAAATAAAAAAAAAAAAAAAGAATAAAAAAAAAAAAAAAAAAAAAAAAAAAAAAAAAATATTAAAAAAAAAAAAAAAAAAAAAAAAAAAAAAAAAAAAAAATTAAATTAGTTTGCGCAGAAATGCCAGTTATTACAAGCCTTTTATTTAGAATCATGAGAGCTAATAAGTAGAAAATGCGGTGATAATACTTAGAATTTGTGAAAAATTGAGTTTTGTGTCGATTAGCACCTAAATCCTCATTGACTCCAATATTATGCATTACTCCATGCCAAAGTGTCTATTTTTGTAGCTATCGCAGGAGTCAAGCACATGCGTTTGAAGTAAGCAATCGTAGACAAATGCATGCGCTGAAACCAGGCGATCGCAAAGACAAACGCATGTGCTGAAAATTGGATCGCATGCATCCATTACATGGAAGTTTCAGTGATCGAATGCGTCCATTGCACGAAAGTTGTGGTGATCAATTGAAAATTGCGGTGACCGAATGCGCCTATCGCATGAAAGTTGCGGTGATTAAACGAATGCGGTGATCATTTGGGAATTACGGCCATGGAGTGACAACCATAATAGAAGGACGATCGCAAGATGGGAAGGTCGCGTTGATGCTTCAGCTGAAACAAGCTCAGACGCATACCTTGGGAGTATCAATGAGATAAGATGATGTGACATTGCCTATACCGCGATAAAAGCAGCAGTGAGCTATAATGCAATCATAATCGCTGTCGGCGTTTAAACTCTATAAATAGCCTCTTGGACCTTCATTTCAAGACATCTGAACTTCTGCCTCAAGGCAGAGGTTTGTGATCACATATGAAAGCTTGAACAAGATTTTCAGTGAGAATTCTTCACCTCCACATACCAGACCAAGTGACGACCGGAGCTTTCACTAGAGATAGAGCTCGAGAGAGACATCTCCACCATTCATCCATGGCACCACCGGCAGCCTTGACGCAGAGTCCTTCATTTCTCTTCCAATCTCTGTATTGTATTACATTTTAGCATCAGATATTAAGACAGTTTATGATCAATGCAATTCTTGATTCCTTCATTGCCATCTTCTTCATCATCTTTATCTTTATCATTGTTTATCTTCAGGGTTTATTTATCAAAGGCGATCGCATGCTTAATCATGTAGCCTAGAGATAGGACGCATGTAGAAACCCACCGAGAGGAGTGCGTTGTGCGATTATAGTGAGTTAATCCTCTTCGCTTGGTGAAAGGCTGTAGCAACCCTTGTCTATGGGATGTTGCATTGCTTGTCTATAAGTTAAATAGTCGCGTCTAACTGCCTGAGAAGGTAAGAGATGGAACGCACTAAAGAAAAGTTTGCATTGTTCATAGAGATAGGCACAATCTTATGCTCGACGGAACTATGCATTATAGAGATATAGTCATGCGGTTGACCACCAAGAGATGTGCGATGCATCAGTGCAATGAGCTGGGATTACTCAGGCGATTTAAGATCATAAACATTACTATGCGTTAATGGTTATTGTGCATCTACCTATTCTCATTGCAAGTCTTTTATTGCTTAATCTGTTTAGTTAGGAGTAGGAGTAGTGTGTAAATCCATTAAACTTCTTTTTATTTTTATTTATCGCCTCAAACGTATTACTTCACAAGCATTATTGAGTGACAAGTCCCTATGTTCGACCTCGGATTACCCGAGAAACTTGCGTTCGCATTATACTTGGCGCGAGCGTAAGAAAACTTGTGATTGGAACGCATGGTCATTGCATACTAGATTAACGCATTTTCATTCCGATGCATGACCTCAGACGCATGGGCGTAAATGCATAAGCCATGTCTAACGCATGATTGCGTGCACAATCCCATCCGTCCCTAATAAATCTTTCCTAATAATTTTCCTACCAACAAGTTTTTGGCGCCGTTGCCGGGGACTGGGCAACTAATGTTTTGTGAAGTTTTTATGTTTTCGCAGGCACCCTTTCAATCTTAGGCATATTATAGATTGTGCGACCAAGCTGCAAACAATATTTAGAGTATAGGCAGTGCATCGAAAGTCAAATATTGACCCCGAGATAGAAAGGCTATATGTCGTATGAGCTGGAAGAAGTTTTAGGCGCATGCCAACCATCATGCATCCAACAATTGTTGGAAGCTCCAATGGTCAGGGCAAGCCCTTTGACCCAAGCAGTTGAGAGCCATCTTCTACATGGGAGACTTCTTGCGGTGACAACAGTCCAATTTCTCCAAGGAAGTCTTCTACTCTATCTTTTACATTGCTTTCTTAGTTTAGTTTTTTTTTATTTATTTATTGTTATTTTGGATATACGGCTGCTTCCTTGGTTATGGTGCGTTTGCTCCTTGTAGGTGCGATAATAACTCTCCTCGGTGTGTAGTTACAACGGAAGAATCCTCCACATCCTTCAATGCATGGCTTCAATCGCATGAATTCCAACGTATTGTCGCATGTGTTATTCTACTTAAGGTTCTGGTCTTGTTATCTTTTATGCCTTATCCTTTTGAAATTCTCTTTGTCTGACTGCGGTTCGTTACGATGCATCTATAATGATACAAATAATTCACCGTATCCTCTAACTGGTATCGTAAGGGTCTCCATACTTTTAGTATCTTCTCTAAGTTGGCTAGACAGACTTCGTAGGTATTCTCATAAACAGAGAAGTCGTCCATAAAGATTTCCACAGAGTCCTCAAGATAATCTGAAAAGATGGCCATCATGCACCTTTGGAACGTGCTTGGTGCATTGCAGAGGCTAAACGGCATGCGGCGAAAAGCGAAGGTCTAATATGGGCAGGTGAATGTGGTCTTGTCTTGGTCTTCTGAAGCTATTATAATTTGGTTGTACTCAGCATAACCATCCAGAAAGCAGTAAAAATCATTTTCAGCTAGACGATCTAGCATTTGATCGATGAACGGCATAGGGAAATGATCTTTCTTTGTGGCCGCATTCAACTTGCGGTAGTCCATGCAAATGCGCCATCCGGTGATGGTCCATTGCGGTATTATTTCATTGTTTTCATTCGGGATTACTGTAATGCCACCCTTCTTCGACACACACTACACAGGTTTGACCTACGTGCTATCTGCTATAGAATAGATAATGCCCGCATCTAGCCATTTAATGAACTTCTTCTTGACGACCTCTTTCATCGTAGGGTTGAGACTGCATTAATGTTCAATCATTGCTTTGTGGTCCTCTTCAAGACGAATGCGGTGCATACAGTATGCTGGGCTAATTCCTTTAATGTCAGCGAGCGTCTAGCCAATGGCATAAATTATGTTAAATTCTGGTCATCATCTGAGTCATGCAGGTCTTCCTCATTCGTAAACTTCATGGCATGAATTATGTTAAATATGAGCTTCTGTCCGTTGTTACTAAAAGTGATTTCTCCTTTATATACATCAATATGAGCACGACCCGTTGATAGAAAATGTCGCCCCAGAATGATGGGCACATCTTTGTTGGCCTTATAGTCCAAAATGATGAAGTCGGCTGGTAAGATAAATTTGTCAATGGTGATCAGCACATCCTTCACCTTTCCCTCTGGATGCACCAGAGATCTATCGACCAGTTGGAGAGTCACTGTCATGAGCATAAGTTGCCTCACGTTCAGCTGTCTAAAGATTGACAGAGGCATCAAATTTATGCTGGCTCCCAGGTCACATAGGGCTTGCTCGATGTACAGTCCTCCTATAGAGCAAGGAATGGTAAAGCTCCCAGGATCGCTCATCTTTGGTGGAATGATTGATTTTGAACTTTGCGTTAGCACCACCAAGGCAAACTTACCAACTCCCCTCTTCCTAGTTACCATATCCTTCATAAACTTTGTGTAGGCAAGAATTTCCTCAATCACTTCATTGAAAGGAATATTAACATGTAATTGCTTTAACATATATAAAAAGTGTTGGTATTGTACCTCTTCGTTCTTTTTCTTCCTTAGTCTCTGCGGGAAATGGGGTAACTGCACTTTCACAGTTCCCGTCTCAGTTGGCTTGAGGTCGACGCAACCTCTGGTTCTACTACTTCTTTTTCTCTTTCTTCTTCTTGCGTTATCGCAAATTCAGTTTCAGCTGCAATGGGAGCTGTCTGACTAAGCTCTTTCTTTTCTCCTTCCACAGTCTTCCCACTTCGCAATGTCACAACCTAACATTGCTCTTTACCTGATCGCCCTGGGTTGCGTGGGAGTTGTGTTAAACTCGGTAGAGCCCCTTGTGATCTACTCTTCGACTCACTCGCAATCTGGCCCATCTGTAATTCTAGATTGTGGATGGATGTAGCCTGACTCTAAAGCACGATTTCATTTTTCTCTATTTATTGCTTCAATAGACTTTCTAAAGAAGAGGATTGCGATGGTTGTGAGCTACTTGCATGATTGCTCGTTTTACTGTTCTTACGTGGGAAGAATCTTGGTGGCCTCTCTTTCTGTGCTACTGATTGGAAATTCTATTTCTGATTCTTCCAAGGAAAATTGGGGTGGTTCTCCACTTGGGGTTGTAGGTATTCGAAAAGAAGTTATTCTTTACAAAATAAATAGATTGTGGATTTTGCGGGCAATCTTCCATCGCATGCCCATCACTGCAAGCCGCACACCTTGTGGTTTTTGGATTGATTGCATTGATTTGCCTGTTTTGCGGTATTGGGCTACTGATCGCAATTCCCTGGATTAAGTTCATCATTGCGGTCATCTGGTTTTGTAGTGAAGCAATAGCATCATTACTTGCGTCATTGTCTTTGAGTCTTAATCTCTGGCCACTCTCTCTCCAATCTTCATGGTTCTTGGAGATGCGATCCAAGATATTTTTTTCCTCGTCATACGTTTTATCAAGCAGACTACTAGCGGCTGCCGCATTGGCAGCGATCTGCGAAGCGGGATTCAAACATTGATAGAAAATTTCCATTTGAAGTCAGTCTGGCAAACCGTTGTGCGGATAATCCCTGATCAAACTTTTAAACCTCACCCAGGCATCGTTGAGCGATTCGTCCATGTCTTGTTCAAAATTTGTAATTAGTTTCCGTCGTCTGGCATTCTCGGTAGTGGAAAGTATTTCTTCATAAAATTCTCCACGACCTATTCCCAAGAAGTGATCTCTCCCGGTTCGAGAGAATATGCTCATTTTCTAGCCTAATCACAGAGAGAAAATGGGAACAAAGTTAGTTGAACTTCTTCGACAGAGATGTTCGGGAACACAAAAGTATTGTAGATTTCAATAAAGCTTCGGAGGTGGGTGTGCGGGTCCTCGCCACGCCTTCCTCCGAATTGTCCTACAGTCTGGATCATCTGCAGCATCACCGACTTCATTTAGAATCGGCTTCCGTCTAGGGCAGGCCACATGATTCCTAGAGAGAAATCGTAGAGGTTTGGCGATGCATAGTCCCTAATAGGTTTATTGCGATCGTTTGCCAACAAGATTGGATTCGCCATGACATTTTTATCATTTGGTTCTCCGTTTCCAGGCTGCTCCGCCATCTCTTCTTTATCTGATTATGGTTGCTGTTGGCAGTCTCTCAGTCTTTGTCTAAACGTTCTCTCAATCTCTGGGTCGTAATTCACCAGAGATGAGAGTCTGCAAAGAAATCAAAAAATTACCGTTAGTACTCTATTTTGTCAAAGTCCCCGGCACCGACGCCAAAAATTTGATGCTTATTTTTATTAAGTGGAAATGTGGATGATATGCATTGATGAAATTGCGTTGTGCACTCAAGTTTCCTCAGCGGAATCCAAGTGTAAATTCCATCGATTTTCTTGGTGAGTCTAGGGTCGAACACAGGGACTTATGAAAACAGGTTGCGTTAGTAATTTTTATGAAAACTTTATGGTGGCCAAATAAATAAATTGTTGGTTTTTTGTTGATTGCGTTAATGAAAAAGTAAACAAATGTGGCGGATTTGGGAAAATTTAGTTGTGTGATAGATGCACTGAGTATGTGATGAACGGGTTGAGAAAATCTTTAGCTAGCGTTACTTAGGAATGCGTCAGACTATGCGATCATGCTACAACCATGCACAACAAGTCATTTTCCAATGTAAATGTGATGCTCCTAAGTCTAGGACGAATGTGTTGAATGCAAAAGTGTCCATGGAGCTTATTCCTAAGTCTCTACTCTTGTCCTATGCGATGATGCAAAATGCATAAAAGCAAGGTGATTGCATACAATCATATCCTATCTCTAGGATGCATGCGATGTGTTAATAGAAAACAATGCTTATTCCTAAGCTCCTATCTCTTGCTTATGTGTTCTAATTTGACTCTCCGGTGCTTAGATTCTAACCTGACCTTCCCAAGCCTAGATCCTGTCCTTAGACTACCCTCCCGAGTATCTCTAATGTACGAATGAAGCACTCATAATACAAGATAATCGTATAGAGTGAAGATTCCCTAGTTGTGCTCGCTAAATTCTTTTCAACCCATTCAACTAATTTAGCTACTCATGCGTAAATAAAAGAGAGTGAACAGATATAGAGAAGTAGATTCCATTTCAATAAATGATTAGAGTACAAAATAACAATGGAAGTTAAAGGTAGAGAGCCTGATAGCAATTCCTTGCTGACCGAGGCTTTCACACTGTAATCTCTATTCAGTTCTAAAGATGTTCCTGCTTCCGCAGGCATTGGCCCTCTCTCTATCCTTGAAGCTTCCGATGCTCTCTCAAGCTGACCGGTACGATCTATTGGCACAACTTCCTCTCTCACGTCCGCCTTAAAATGAAAGAAAACTATGAATAAGGACGTGTAAACTTATTAACTCGTGCAACCCCTTTTTTGAAGAATGCCTCTGGTATTTATAGAACGTCCACGGCGAACGGCGGCTTCTCTCTCATGATTGTACACATGGGATGACTTTAATTTCTGACTGATGCGCCGAATATTTTTCATTAAAAAGCTGAATGTACTTGTGATTGTTATCGGCTGTTAGCTTAATTCGGATTCGATTGTCATCAGCTTTCTGTCCCATTGCGATTAATTAGCCTTTCACCTAGATGCGCCCACTATGTTGCGTTGACCAAGTTGCGACAATCCTTCTCGGGCGAATGTTTGCGAACAAAATCATCGCAAAGCCTTGTGGTGATATTGTGCTCGACCAACGATTTCCTATGATCACAATTCTTGTATTGCGTCAATGCATATTTTGCATAAAAATACTAAAATCAATTGTTCCTATGCGATGATCATATGCGACTGTAATATTATGAAATTGGTGCTTGATGAATGCATTCCAATCATTGTTTAAGAACTTAACACTATGATAACGTGCATTTCTGCCCGTTATCAAGCATCCACCACCGGTTGAAAAAGGAAAATGTTTCCACTGTAACCAGGACAGACACTAGAAGAGGAATTGTCCTTATTATCTGAAGGAAAAGAAGGAAGCAAAGGCTAAGGTCAAGGCATAAAAAGGTAAATGTTATTTACTTGTGTTAGAAACTTGTTTAGTAGAGAATGATGATTCTGCTTGGATAATTTATTTGGGCACCACTAATCATTTTGTTCTTCTTTTCAAGGGATTAGATCCTAGCGACAACTGGAGGCTGGTGAGATGATGTTGCAAGTAGGCACTGGGCACGTCATCTCAACTGTGGCAGTGGGAGACATCTAGTTAACTTTACAGAATATGTTTCTTGTATTAAAAGATGTCTTTGTAGTTCCTGAACTAAAAAGGAACCTTATTTCTGTAAAGTGTCAGTTACAATGCAATTACACTTTCTTTTAAATTGACTAAAGTGTTTATTCATAAGAATGGTGTTGAAATTTGTACAGCTAAACTAGAAAATAACTTGTATGTGCTAAGACCATTAGCCTTAAGTTCCCTCCATAACATAGAGATGTTTAAATATGTCGTAACTCAATCTAAACGTCAACAAGTTTCTCTGAAAGAAAATGCCCAACTTTGGCACATTTGATTATGACACATCAATCTCAATAGGATTGAGAGATTGGTGAAGAATGGTCTTCTAAGTGAGTTAGAAGAAAATTCTTTACCAATGTGCGAATCTTGCCTTGAGGGTAAAATGACTAAAAGAGCCTCTAGAATTAGTACATTCTGACTTTTGCGGTCCTATGAATGTACGAGCAAGAGGAGGCTATGAGTACTTTATTAGTTTTACTGATGATTACTCGAGATATGGATATGTCTATCTGATGCAACAAAAGTCTGAATCTTTTGAAAGTTCAAATTATTTAAGGCTGAAGTTTATTATGTTTTGGATAGACAAATTAAAGCACTTTGATCAGATCGAGGTGGAGAGTTTTTGGATTCCAAGTTCCAAGACTATTTATTAGAATATGGAATCATTTCCCAACTTTTGGCATCGGGTACACCTTAGCAAAATGGTGCAGTGGAGAGGAGAAATAGAACTTTGTTGGACATGGTTCGTTCAATGATGAGTTATGGTTCCTTACTGGACTCGTTTTGAGATTTCACAGTGGAGACTGTAGTATACATTGTCAATTTTGTTCCTTTTAAGAGTGTTGCGAGAACACCTTTGGAGTTGTGGAATGAGTGTAAAGCTAGTTTACGTCACTTCTGTATATGGGGTTGCCTATCACATGTGCTTGAGGCAAATCCCAAGAAGTTGGAATCATGATCGAGGTTGTGCCTCTTTGTAGGCTACCCTGAACGTACACGAGGGGTTACTTTTATGATCCGTCCGAAAACAAGGTGCTTGTTTCCACGAACGCTACTTTCCTGGAGGAGGATCATATCTGGGAGCATAGTCCACGTAGTAAAGTCGTGTTAAGTGAACTTTCCAAAGAAACTACTGAAACTTGAACAAGAGTTGTTGAAGGACCTGCTTCATTAACCAGAGTTGTTGATGATAGTTCATCTGGTAGGTCGATTCCACCTCAAGAGTTGAGGGAACCTCGATGCAGTTGGAGGGTTACAAACCGGCATGATCACTACCTGGGTTTCACGAAAATCCTAGCTATGGTGGCAAATGGGGACGTTGAGGATCTGTTGTCTAATCAAAAGGCAATGGAGGATGTTGACCAGGATGAATGGGTAAAAGCCATGAATCTCAAGATGGAGTCGATGTACTTCAACTCAGTATATGCGCGCGCACGGGGACAGTGGGGTAGGCGTAGGGTGCGCACTTGGGGACAGTGTCACTAACCTCCAAAGAGGTTTTTGATGTGCACCTGGGCGCCCACGCGTAAGCCTCAGCCACCAACCTTGGCATGCACACGATCGCCCAACCCATATACTTGGGCATCCAAACACCAAGGTCCTTTTTTCATCATAGGCCACCCCCACACCCCATGTGACCTACCCTTTGAGCCATGATGGGCTTGCATGGCAACCCATCCACTCACCAACACTTAGCCTTATATTTGTATACTTCTACTTAGCATATAACCTTTATGGAACTTGGAAGAAATAAATGGGTATGTGTGGGGAGGGACGAATCAGAGCGTTGTAGATTAGCTTGATGGGGTAAGACCTATAGGTAATAAATGGATCAACAACTGCAAACAGGGTGCCGATAAGAAGGTGCAAACCTTCAAGGCTCGACTTGTGACAAAGGGTTATACCCAAGTGGAGGGAGTCGACTATTTGGAGGACTTTCTCACCTGTTGCCTTGTTAAAGTCGATTTGTATCCTCTTGTCCATTGCCGCTTATTATAATTATGAGATCTAGAAAATGGACGTCAAGACGGCTTTTTTGAATGGAAACCTTGAGGAGTCCATTTACATGGTGCGACCCAAAGGATTTATTGCCCAAGGTCAAGAGCAAAAAGTTTGCAAACTGAATCGGTCCATTTATGGGCTAAAGTAGGCGTCTCGATCTTGGAATATTCGGTTTGATGCTGCGTTCAAATCGTATGGCTTTGACCAAAACGTTGATGAACCTTGTGTTTACAAGAAGATAGTCAATAGTTCAGTAGCTTTCTTAGTGTTGTATATAGATGATATACTACTCATTGGGAATGATGTAGGTCTACTGACTGCAGTTAAGAACTAGTTAGCGACCCAATTCTAAATGAAATATTTGGGAGAGGCTCAATTTGTTCTGAGTATACAGATCTTTCGGGATCGTAAGAACAAAGTTTTAGCGCTGTCTTAGGCATCGTATATTGACAAAATCCTTCTCAAGTACTCGATGTAGGACTTTAAAAGAGGCCTACTACCATTCAGGCATGAAGTCACTTTGTCTAAGGACATGTGTTCTAAGACGCCTCAAGAGGTTGAGGAAATAAGATGGGTCCCATATGCATCTGCCATTGGCAGTCTAATGCATACGATGCTCTGCACTAGGCAAGACATCTGCTATGCTGTAGGAATAGTCAGTAGGTACCAGTCTAACCTAGGCCAAGTTCACTGGAACGCAGTTAAGAATATCCTCAAGTATCTTCAGATAACGAGGAACTATAGGCTTGTGTATGGGTTTAGGGACTTGATCCTTACTAGATACATAGATTCTGACTTTCAGACTGATAAGGAATCTCAGAAGTCCACTTTAGGGTCAGTATTTAGTCTTAACGGAGGAGCTGTAGTGTGGCGGAGCACTAAGCAGGGGTGCATCGCTGACTCCACGATGGAGGTCGAATACGTAGCGGCTTGTGAAGCTGCTAAAGAAGCCATCTGGCTCAGGAAGTTCATGACAGAGCTGGAAGTTATTCCAGATATGTCTAGGCCCATTACCTTCTATTGTGGCAATAGTGGTGCTGTGGCGAACTCCAAGAAGCCAAGGAGTTACAAGCACGGTAAACACATAGAGCGAAAGTATCATCTGATCCTCGAGATAGTGCATCGAGGAGACGTGATCGTCACGAAGATCGCCTCGAAGTAAAACGTTGCTGACCATTTATGAAGGCTTTCACGGCTATAGTGTTTGAGGGTCACCTTCAGAGCATGGGTCTACAAGACTGCCCGCGGCTTGACTAGGGCAAGTGGGAGATTTTATTGCATTGGGTTTTTATGCCCTAGTTTATTGTTTTGTACTTGCCTTTTTTGTACTCGTCACTTCGCTTTAGGACAAGTGGGAGATTGTTAGGGTTTGTGCCCTAAAGTCTCGTGTCCTGTAGTTTGTAAACAACTTTGTAAGAACGCTCGTGTTATATAATATATATGATATTTACTTCACTTATTGACTTTGCACATTTAGATGATTTTATTTTACCACAAACTAATAAACTTAATATCCCTGGTTGTCTTTATGTAACTTATGCATGTATGTAGTGGCATACAAATGGATAATGTCTTAAGTGACAACCAAAATGGTCTGTAGTATATGGATATAGGAGGGAAACCTTATCCTGGTAACACTACAGACGCGGCCCGCTTTATGGAATAGTTACAAATGTTGTGACTTATCAAAGATGGTCTAATCCTGATCATTTGTGTAGGGGACAAGCGAGCGGGGGCGTCTTATACAAAGAGTTTGTATAAGACCTGACCTCGAAGTGTTAACGTCTCGTCATATAACTCCTTTCATGATTGAGACCTCACTTCAAATAGGATGACCATAGGTAACATGGCCCCAATCCTAAGTGTGTTAGGAACTCCTGCCATTCATGGCGTCTTTTGATTCACATAGGAGTGGCCAGAGTGCCGACTCAAACCTACCACTTTGGGGATTTGTCTGATTTGAGAGCTGGGAACTCAGCTTCATAAGTTGGAGTTCACTCCTTCCTCGAAGCAGAGGTAAGTAGATAAATTGCTCTCTTAATGACTGATTCCGGGGCTTGAACGATGTAGCGCCACACACCTTCTCATTGCTCGAGAGGTGTTCACATATAATAGGATTATGTTATATTGTTCATTAGAGGGATCCGTGGTACTTAAGGAGTAAGATGTAACTATAGGAGCAAAATGATAAATTGGCTAGTTGTACTTATGAGCATCTGTGAAGGGTCATCGTACTGATGATTGGTTATATCCAATAGACCTAGAAATATATATATGGTAAGAAGAGTTGTACTGTTGGTCTTTAGTGGAATGACTAGCAGTTAACGGATGGTGGATATCGTGGTTAAAGAGTTTAGTCAGCTATTCAAGTACTGTTGGAGCTTCGAGCCATAGGTCCATAAGGTCCCCTTGGTAGCTTGGATACAAGTTGAGAGTCAGTTTTTGGGTCAGTTTGAAATGTTCAAATTGATAGAGGGAGTTCGATGATATATGATATAATTGAACTAGTTAATTATATATGATATAATTAACTTTATGTATGAGATACATTAATTTGAAGAAAATTGGATATAGATATGATTTATATCTGGTGGAGGAAAAATACTATGATTAATATATGATATTAATTCATAGGTTATGAATATGATGTGATGATATTCATTGTCTATTATTTGGACGATTAAAGGGGTAATAGGACGACGTCTCTTATGTTTTCAATAGCGGATGAGTAAGTTGAAAAATTACTTTGAGACGCTTAAATAGCTCACGGTGTATTAAGCATGGGATGCGCAGACATTGTGTTGAAGAGTGTCATCGCTTAGAAAAACCTGTGCCTATACGATATTGCTTGAACGATCGCCTACCTATACAATAGTACTGAGTAATCCCTTAACGATTACACCCGCGTGCGTTGTTTACTAAACGATCGTTTACCTTTTCCTAAGTGATTGTTTAGCGCCCGATATTTACTAAACGATCATATAGACGATCGCTTAGTTTTTCCTACACGATCGTTTAGATGATCACTTACCTTTTCCTACACGATCGTATACTTCACCTAAACGATTAAGCATTTTTTCTATATGATAGACGAGCCTATCTCCCACTTGCTTGATCGTTGTATACGATCTCCCTTCCTCCTTCCCTCTACCAAATACGAACAAAGCCCACCCTTTGGATTCTCACTCCAAGAATACTGAGGGCTCTGAGTGGTGTGTCATCCTCGTTTCCTTCTGTTCGTTTGGAGCCTGTTCAAGGTAGACAATTGGGTTTTGCTGAGCGATTGCTTACCGTCTCAGCAAAAGCGAGATTTGCTGTGAAGAATAAGTCTTCAACTGGTATGATCTCTCAATCTCTTATTTATTGTTCTTTTAAGCATGTCAATAATTTAGCATTATGAATGCATATTAGTATGTTTGAATGTATATGTGGAAATTTTGTCACAATGAATTGGAAAGATCGGCTTCCGCTCGTTGGTACTCTAATTAAGAGTTCCTTCAAATATAACATAGAGTTTCTATTCTCTCACGAATGACATTTAATATAAATCTCATTTATATTAGATTTAATTATGTGAATCAAATTCATATAATTAATATTTGAATAATATTCAAATATTTATTTCCTCTCAAATAAAATTTATATTACAATGTGTCAAATGCATTAAAGTAATTATATAATATATAATTAGATTAGATTAACTACCTCACATATAATTAATTTCCTCAATTAATTTGAAAAATTGATTCTCATTAATTCCCGTTGAGCTATAGAGGGGACCTCATGGACCTGTAGCTTGAAGCTCCAATGGTACGTGAATAATTAATTAAACTCCTTTAATTACATTATTCACCATTCGTTAATTTTTGAACACTTCACTAAAGACCGATAGCTACACTCTTCGTACTATAGATATATTTCTGTGTCCATTGGATATAACCAATCAACCATTCAATGACCCTTTACAAATTGGTCATAAGTACAGTTTGGCCAAAATTACTGTTTTGCCCCTGTAGTTATATCTATCTCCTTAAGTGCCATTGATTCCTCTAATGAACAATAAATCATAGTTCAATATAATCAAACCCCTCTCGGGCCAGAAGAAGGTGTGGGCCACATTGTTCAAGCCTCGAAATCAGTCCTTAAGGGAGCAATTTATCTACTTACCTCGACGTTGGGGAAAAAGTGAATTCTTTCTTGTGTAGCTATGTTCCCAACTCCCCAATTAGACTAATCTCCAAAATGGTAAGCTTGTTGAGTCGACAATCTGACCACTCTCACCTATACAAATCAAAGGACCGCTTTCAAGGCAGGAGTTCACATCTCACTCAAGATTTAGATCATGTCATCTATAGTCATCCTGGTGAAATGTAAGCCTCTATTATGAATGACGTTATACAATGAGACTAGTCATTTTGTGGTCCGGTCTTATACCTAAACTTCTTTGTATAGAATAACTCCGCTCACATATCTCTATATGAATGATCAGGATCAGATCATTTGTAGAACTTTACAACAATTGTAACATCTACAAAATGAGCCATACTCGTAGTGTCACCAGGATAAGGTATCCAGCCTTATCTATCTACTACAGACCATTTAGGTTATCACTTAAATATGATCTACCTGTATGTCTTTACATCCATATTTAAGCTACAAAATAACCTTATGAAGGAAATTGTACATGAGGATTTCCATGAACAGCAAAATGATCGTTCTAAATTCCATTCGTATATGAACAACAACAATTAAAGTCAACAAACGGAAACATACAGGCTATGCATAAAACGAAACTTCAACATGCTTTTCTAAAGGATAAAAAAAAAAGAATATACATACCTTTGAAGACTCATCTTCAATCTCCCTTGATCAAGAACGCTCGATCAAAGCAAGATGGAAAACCCGAACGCTCGAAAACTACGACTGCTACACAACACGATCCATAACAATCTTGAACACAACGATCAGCTCTATCACGAATACAGCGAATGGCCTCCACAGAACCTCGTCTATATCGAGTTGAGTACGAGACCACCACAATTTCTACCTTGGTATTCTCGGTGTGAGAATCTAGAAGTGTAGGCTCTGTGTGGACTTTGTTAGAGGAAGAGACTAGAGGAAAAATCGTGTGAACGGTATAGACGATGCCCAATCATTTAACAATTGCTATGCGATTGTTTAGCTAATCGGCCAGCTGAGTGACTATCGTATAGAAACACTCCACGATTGTCTAGTCTCTCTTCAACTGTCGTTTAGAAAATCTTATTTACTTGACAGCCACTGTGAGAAATTTCCGAGAATGGAAACTCTTTCAACTTCTAAATTTAGGAAAACATTTTTCCTTTTTATCTCACGGTTACCATGAAACCATCAATAACCTCCCAATCAATTGGTTATTAGAGTAAAAGAGATAATTATCCAATAATTAATATTATTATAAATATATATGATACTAACTTACCATAGTATATTTATAACCTATAGTTTTAATATTTCATCTCATGAAACATATAAACTATAGCTCTTTTTCTATTTCATGGCCCTTAATATAAATCTCATTTACATTAATCCTCCCCTTGATGTATCTCATACACCACACCGATCATATCATATATAATCGAATTACCTCTTATCAATTTGAACATTTCAAATTAACACCAAGAACTGATTCTCAACTTGAATCCATTGAGCTACCAAGGGGCCTTTATAGACCTATAGCTCGAAGCTCCAACGGTACGTAAATAACTGACTAAACTCTTTAGTCATGAGATCCACCATCCGTTAACTACTAGAAACTCCACTAAAGACCGACAGTTGAACTCTCATTACTACAGATATATTATATGTTCATCTTATCCAATCAACAGTGCGATAACCCTTCACAGATCGCCCATAAGTAAAGTGGACCAATAATCGTAATGCCCTTGTAGTTACATCTAACTTTTTAAGTACTACTGATCCCTCTAATGAATATAAGTCATAGTCCTACTATGACTGAGTCCTCTTTTCCAAAGAGAAGTGTGGCCACTATGTTCAAGACCCGGAATCAGCCCTTAAGGGAGCAATCTATCTACTTACCCCTGCTTCGAGGAAGGAGTGAATTCCATCTTGTGTAACTGAGTTCTCACCTCCCAATCAGACAAATCCCCAAAAAGGTAGGCATGTTGAGTTGGTAATCTGACCACTCTCACCCATTCTAATCAAAGGACCGCCCTTAAAGGTAGGAGTTCCTAAAATACTTAGGATTGAGGTCATGTCACCTATGGTCATTTAGGTGAGATGTGAGTCTCAAGTATCAACGACGTTATATACAGAGACTAGTCATCTCGTGGTCCGGTCTTATACAAACTCTTTGTATAGGACACCCCCGCTCGCATGTCTTCACATGAATGGTCAGGATCTACCATTTGTAGTAGTTCACAAGACATGCAAACCTCTACAAAGCGAGCCGTATCTATAGTGTCACTAGGATCAGGTACCCCACCTTAATCCTTATACTACAGACCTATTTAGGTTATCACTTAAGGCATGATCCACTTGTATATCATATACATGCTTAAGTTTACATACGATAAACATGGAGCTTTGTTTATTGGATATGAGTAAATGCCAGAATGAAATAACTCTTATTTTATTCATAACAATGTGTATAGATTACAAACTACGAGACTCCGGGATAATTAGGACCAATCCCAACACCTTGAATCTTGGTTTATTAGTTTGTGGTTAATGCAACTTAAATTGAAATAAAACATCATATATTTTATTACATAAATAAAATATTTGTACATTACAATCACAAATTATAGAACCCTACAAGATTTAGGGCATCAACCTGAACACCATTTTATTGATGTGTACTAGATGTCGGAAGTTAGGATACAAATCCTTGTTCTATCAAATAGACTTGGAATTTTAGATCCGAATACTCTTCACCTCGATCAGATCGAAATGTTTTAATAGTTTTATTTAATGCATTTTCAACTTCAGCCTTATACTCCTTGATCTTTTCAAGGACTCCAGACTTATGTTGCATTAAATAAATATAACAATATCTAGAAGAATCATCAATAAAAGTGATGGAATATTCAAACCCTCCTCTTGCCTTAACATTCATCAGACCACGGAGGCCTGAATGTACAAGTTCTAAGGGTCATTTGGTCCTGTAACCTTTTCCAGTAAAAGATCTTTTAGTCATTTTTCCTTCAAGGCATGCTTACACATACGTAAAGAATTTTCTTCTTACTCGCTTAGAAGTCCATTCTTGACTAGTCTCTCAATCCTATTGAGATTTACGTGTCCTAATCTCAGGTGCCAAAGATGGGTATTTTCCTAAGGAGAAATTTTAAGTCTTTTCTTTTGAGTTACTGTAGTTTTAAATAGTTCAGTATTTAGGAAGACTTTAGTTGCTAACGGTCTTAACACATAAATTATCTTCGAGATTATCACAACAAATATGTACTTCATTCTTGTAAACAAACACTTTATCTACATGAAAATTTAAAGAGTAATGTTATTCTAGAAGACATTTTATAGAAATCAAGTTCCTTTTCAAGTATGGAACTACATATACATTATTTAATAAAATATAAGATTTCTTCAAGTAGAGTTGAAGCCCTCCCACTGCCATAGTTTAGACGACATGCCCAGTTCCAACGGGTATCATCATCTCCCTAGCCTCTAGTTGCCACTAGAAATTAATTCCCTGAAATGAAGAACAAACATGGTCAGTGGTGCCTAAATCTATTATCTAGGTTGTATCATCATTTTCCACTAAACAAATCTTCAAAACAAGTAAATCATATTTACCTTACTTGGCCTTCTTCTTTTTTGTCAAGTATTTGGACAATTCGTCTTCCAGTGTCCCTCGTGGTTGCAATGGAAACAGATTCCCTTTGCAGCTTTGGTCTTCTTGCCCTTCTGGGTAGCAGCTCGTGGGTTAACTTTCCCCTTTCCACCTTTCTTCTTCTTCCACTTTTTGGTGCTAGAAGAAGAAGGTACAAACTTATTTTCAAAGGTCGAACCTCCGTAGAACTTCTTAGAAAGTCTGTAGCTCATTGAGCAAGGTGGTCACATTGTAGTCAATTCTATTTATAACAGCATTCATATGGAACTGCAGGAAACTTTCAGGTACAGATTCTAGTATCAAGCTAACCTGACTGACTTCATCGATGACTTATACATTCATCTCCGTCACGTTGAAGTAAACCATCATGTTGAAAACATGTTCTATAATAGATGCCCCTTCTTGCATACAGGCATTGAAGATGCTTTTTAGAGCGTCATGCCTGAGTTGTGCGGACGATTGTCTGAACATCCCTCGCAGGAACTCCATGATCTCACGGGTAGAGATCATGGGCTCATGTTTCTTGGCCAAGACTTCAGAAAGGCTTGCCAAGATATTCGCTCAGGCCTTCTCATTTACAAGTATCCGACGCTCATATGTCCCCCGAACATTTCGAGGAGCATTTTGAGCAGAAATAGGAGGACAATCCTCCATAAGGAAAAATCTCAGATCATCGATGATTAATATTGTGTTGATTGTTTCTTTCCATGCTGTGTAATTTTCGCCAGTAAATTTGTTGGTGGCGAGTAAGTTTAGTGTTGCGGAAGTCATAATGGATTTGCTGAAACATACAAATTATTTATATAAGAATTCAAGCATTAACTATATGAAAAACCAATCAATTTAGGAAAATAATATAATGCACCCTATGTGACATCTATTTTGCAATGATGTTTTAGTGAGGCAGGGTAAAAGTCATCGTAGGGTGATCAGTATCCCTTCACTGAAATGAGACTGTCCCAACCAATATACAAAACAACTCCTTGTTAATGTAAATGTCAATCACCATTGTTCGGTCCAGAAACTGTTAACTTACTTAATATTTTCTTGTAAGTGTAACTCCCTCATTTTAGATTCTAGAGTTCCACCCCAATGAGCCAACCATAGGGAAAAATCGATTGGGAAAAAAATTTAAAGCAACCCTATCAAGTTTGGAGTTTGAGTAAAAAGTCACGTAAATGCCATTCGTAGAGAGACACAAGCAAAGGTCCCTCGAGGACAAGCATGAAAATTTACTACTAACTAATGAGAGAGACCGTGGGATGGTTGACACACTTCCCGCTCCCACTTATTATAAAAACTCTCTCCATTCACCTTGGTATTGACCTATACAAACACCACCCATAGGGGGACACGAGCAATGGTGCCTCGAGGCCGAGTATAAATATCACGGTGTGAACTTATAGGGAGAAACATGAAAAAGGAAAAAATGAAGTATCATATACCCCATTGTCCTTACACTGAGTGTTTTATCTAGGGTTAATTTAACTTAGAAAAATACGACTAATTATTTTATTAAGTGATTGTTAAAATTTGCCCAAAAGTAACACTTACTTTGGATAGTTAAACAACTTTGATTAATTTTCATTAAACACTTTAATAAACATTAATCAATAATTGCATGCTTGTAGCAAATCTATCTAATTCACCTTTCCAGACCAGTTCCCAAGTAAGGGTGTTCCGTTTCCGTCAACTTAAATATCCTAGCCTAGATAGAACTAGCCTTAGACAAAAGGTCCCTTATAGATACATTTGTTAGAAATTTGATCTTTTAATTAAAATCAATTTAATAGGATTAAATTGATTAAAAGATTAAATTTATTTCTAATCTCATTAGAAATGTGATCTTAGGTCTATGTGAATCGTGTTTTAAAACTATTTTAAAAAATGACTTTAACTTAAGATTTGCATGAAATTATGAATTATTGATTTTAATTTCTAATTTCATTTAACTATAACTTTTATAAAAGAAATGAAATAAATTAAAACCATTGCATGTTAAAGCATATTTAGGTAAATTATAACAATTATAAAATAACCTAAAGTAGTGACATGTTTCATGCAATTCCATTTCATTACTTAACATACATAACACTTATATATTAAAGTAATGAAATAATGAATGACATACATCTATCCATACATTCAACTATATATTATAATACTTATAATATAAATGATGCATGATTATGTTATTAATGCATGCAAACATATATTGTAACATTTATATTATATGATACATGGACATATTATAAAATTAAATCATGCAACTATATATTATAACAATTATAATATAAATGATGCAAATTTTACTATATGACATACATTATGACATATAAAATAAATCATATATCATATGCATAATTTAGAATAATTATTGGACCGGGATTGGACTCCTAAAAAATTAATTAAATAAATATAAAACTTATATTAATGTAATTAATTAAAAAAAACTAACTATTGAAAAAAAAAAATATAGCCAACCGGTTTAAACCAAGCAAATCGGGTCTTGAACTGCACGAATCGGACCACCCAACACCCAAAATGGTCACGACGCTTGAACCAAGTGAACTAGACACGAACAAGCTGAGCCAAAAACCGAACCGTGTGCGAACTGGTTCATTCTTTCCTTGGAGCGTTGCAATGCTGTGACCTAGCATTGCAATGCTACGGAAAGCACATTTCGTTCAGCTCTTCGCAACATTGCAACACTAGGGCACAATGTTGCAATACTACTGTACAGTAGCCACTGTACAATTGCGAATTCCTTCAAATTTCCTCTGATTTTGGCCTCGATTTCTCTAGAAAAACACTAGAACAATCATGAATGACTCAAGACATTCAAATTACAGACTCTATAGCTTTAATTATGCCCAAAACACTAAGCCCTTACAAATCAAAATTTGTAAAAATAAAACAGTAAAACTAAAATCCAATCCCGAAACATCCAAAAATTGTAACACATTCAACATCCATTCATCATATGAAAAAAAATATAGAATACAACCCACTAATTCTATAAAATCAATCTAGAAAAATAAAAATTGGGATAAAAAAACCTCCATCTGATACCAATTGAAGGAACTGTGAAGTTCCATTGTGGAAGTGGAGATCGGGCTTAATTTTTTTTTTTTACATAATACAAATTTTACAAATCAAGAAACTTATACAACATGTAAAAGAGAGGAAAAGGAAATTAGGGTTTAGAAATCAAGAAACTTACCTTTGAAGAACTGTTCTTCATGAATCCTCTTCTCCGAATTGATTACATAAGGGAAAAACAGAATGGGCACCACCACAAGATCATCCTCTGTATTCTTTGTAAGGAATGAGAGTTTACAGGAGGAGTGGGCTCTGTAATATTTTGGGAGAGGGAGAAAGATTTGAGAGGACAATTTTCTTTTGCGGTGAATTCTTCAGAAAAGCCAGAGAGAGATAGTTCTCTGTGAACCTAGACATGCTGAACTAACTGAACCAAACCCCTTTTTTGAAGGATGCCTTCGGTATTTATAGAGCTTCCGAGGTGAAAAGCGGCTTCTCTCTTATGATTGCATAGATGGGATGACTTTAATTCTCTGACTGATGCGCCGAATATTTGTCACCGAAAAGCTGAGTATACTTGTTATCGTTAGCGGCTTGTCAACTTAATTCGGATTCAACCGTCATCAGCTTTCTGTCCCATCGTGATTAATTATGCTTTTCACCCAGATGTGCCCACCAAGTTACGCCGGCTCTATGTGACAATCCTTCTTGGGCAGATGTTTGCAAACACAAATCACTGCAAGGCCTTGCGGTAATGCTGCACTCGACCATTGAATTCTTGAGATCGCACTTTTTGCCCTGCGTTAATGCATATTCTGCATAAAAATACTAAAGTTAACTGTTCTAATGCGATGAAGATGAAAAACCACTACATGTAACCACTATCTATCAAGAGAGAAAATTGGAGGAGGGGAGGGGGGAGGGAGTTACAACTCCCTCCCAAATTGATTTAAAAAATTCAATTAATTAAAATTTAAAAATAATTTAATGAATAACAATTATTTAATAAATTATTCAATATATATATGATAACTACCTTATCATATAGTATATGTTCAACTATATATAATATCAAATATAACACATAACCTATAGTTTTTATATTGTATAAAAACAATATAACCTATAATTTTAATTCTCTCAATCATTTGTGGTATTTTATATAAATCACATTTATACTAAATTTAATTATATGAATCCAATTCACATAATTAATATTTGAATCATATTCAAATATTTTTTTCCTCTCAAATAAACTTTATATCATGTATCAAATACATTATATTAATTATATCATATATAATTAATTTCCTCAATTAATTTGAACAATTCAAATTAATCCAAAATTAATTTTCATTAATTCTTGTTGAGCTACAGAGGGGACCTTATGGACATGTAGATTGAAGCTCCAATGGTACTTGAATAATTAACTAAACTCCTTTAATTAAATTATTTAACATCCATTAACTGCCAATCACTTCACTAAAGACTGACAACTGCACTCTTCGCGCTACAGATATATTTCTATTTCCATTGCATATAACTAGTTAATGGAGCAATGACCCTTCACAAATTGCTCGTAAGTACAACTAAGCCAAAATTACCATTTTGCCCCTATAATTACATCTAACTCCTTAAGTACCACTGATCCCTCTAATGAACAATAAGTCATAGTTCAATTATGACCAAAGCATTCTTGAGCCAAGAGAGGGTGTGGCGCCACATTGTTCAAGCCCCAAAATTAGTCCTTAAGGGAGAAATTTATTTACTTACCCAGATGTTAGGGAAGGAGTGAATTCTGTCTTGTGTAGATGTGTTCCCAGCTCCCCAATCAGATGAATCCCTTAAATGGTAAGCTTATTGAGTTGGTGATTTGACCACTCTCATTCATACAAATTAAAAGACTGCCTTCATAAATAGGAGTTCACAACTCACTTAGGATTCATGTCATGTGACCTATGGTCATCCTGATGAAATGTAAGTCTCTATTATTAATGGTGTTATATAATGAGACTAGTCATTTCATGATCCAGTCTTATAAGACTACAGGACTCACGAGATTTAGCTACAGAAGATGATCCACCTATATGTCTCTACATACATGTTTAAGCTACAGAAGTTAACCTTGGATGCTAGTTTATTGGTTTGTGGGTTAATGCTACTAAATGTCGAATAAAACATCTCATATTTTATTAAATAAATAAAATATTTGTACAATATAATTACAAACTACAAGACCCATGAGATTTAGGGCATCAACCCCAATAGTACGGTTGGGCCTTTTCATTTGCCCATACCTAATACTCATATGCCTCTCAAACGTTTCAAGTGACATTTTGAGCTGGAATAGGAGGACAATCTTCCATAAAGACAAATCTTAGGTCATCGATGATTAATATTCTGTTGATTGTGTGTTTTCATGTAGTGTAATTTTTGCCCGTAAGTTTGTCAACGACAAGTAAGTTTAGAGTTGCGGAACTCATTTTGTAAATTGCTGAAACATACAATTTATTTATATTAGTATTCATGCATTACCCATTTGGAAAAAAAAAACCAATCACAATTTAGCAAAATAATTGCACCTTATGTGACATTTATTTTGCAATGATATATCAGTGAGGCATGGTAGGTGATCAGGTACCCTTTCATTGAAATGAGACCATCTCAACCAATATACAGAACAACCCCTTGTTACTATAACTATTAGTCACCATTGTTTGGTCCAGAAACTATTAACTAGCTTAACACATTCTTGTAAGTGTAACCCTTCATTTTAGATTTTAGAGTTCCGCCCCAATGAGTCAACCGTAGGGAAAAATCGATTGAGGCAAAAACTAAAGCAATCCTATCCATTTTTGGAATTCGACTAAAGAGTCATGAAAATTTCATCCGTAGGGGGGACACAAACAAAGGTGCCTCGAGGCCGAGCATGAAAATTTACTACAAACTAATGAGAGAGACCGTGGGATGTGTTGACACACGTCCCGCTCCCACTTGCTATAAATACTCTCTCCATTCACCTTGGTATTGACCTATACAAACACCACTTGTAGAGGGACATAAGAAAAGGATCCTCGAGGCAAGTATAGATCTCACGATGTGAACTTTGAGGGAGAAACGTGAAAAGATACTTAATAAAATTATAACATTTATAAAATTATCTAAAATAGTGTCATGCTTCATGCAATTTCCAGTTGATTACTTAACATACATAACATTTATATATGCTAAGGTAATGAAAGAATTAATAACATATATACATCCATACATCCAAACTGTATATTATAACCTTTATAATATAAATGATGCATGACTATGTTATTAATGCATGCATACATATGTTATAACACTTATATTATATGATGCATGAGCATGCTATAAAATTAATTCATTCAACTATATATTATAACATTTATGATGCATGAATATGAAGGAACCCTTGTGGGGGGATCCATGAGTGGAAGCAGATCTACCTAAATCCCAGTTTTTACATAATTGAAAATTTTTATAGAGAAACAAAAAAGTTCATGCATTTAATTCAACTATTACAACATGCTTAAACATAAATTACAGAAGAATTAATTAGGGTTTCAGAAAACACTTACCTTTAAAGACTTTCTTCATGTATCCTTCTCCAGCATTCTTAAATAAACGGCCAATTAGGCACGACCATGAGAATGACCTCAGTTCTCAAGGCAGAAAATCGAGGAGGTGTGGACTCTGGTGATTTTGGAGAGGGAAGGGAGAAGGAAAAAAATGACAGGAAAGGCAATTAGAATTTTGTTTTCCCAAACTCTTCTATGTTGCACGAAGAAGAAGAAAACCCCAATTCCCATGTGGGTGGAGAGAAAATTAATATATATATATATATGCATGTATGTATGCATGCATGTATGTATGTATGTATGCATGTAGGTATGTATGTATGCATGCATGCATGCATGTATGTATAATAACTAATTTATTATACATATATACATAACTATATGTTATATCACATATAATATATAACCTATAGTTTTTATATTGTATCAAATACAATATAGCCTATAGTTTCAATTTTCTCTCACCAATGGCTTTTAATATAAATCAAATTTACATTAATTCAACTATATGAATGTAATTCATGTAATTAATTTTTGAATTATATTCAAACATTTATTTCCTCTCATACTTAATATTATAATGTATCAAATACATTATAGTAATTATATCATACATAATTAATTCCCTTAATTAATTTGAACAATTCAAATTAATCCAAAAACTGATTCTCATTAAATCCCGTTGAGCTACCGAGGGGACCTCATGGACCTGTAGCTTGAAGTCCCAACGGTATGTGAATAATTAATTAAACTCTTTAGTTAAATTATTCACCATCCGTTAACTTTCGGGCACTCCCGTAAAGACCGATAGCTGCACTCTTCGCACTATAAATATATTTCTGTTTTCATTGGATATAACCAATCAACAGTATGATGACCCTTCACAAATTACTCGTAAGTACAACTGAGTCAAAATTACTATTTTGTCCATATAGTTACATCTAACTCCTTAAGTACCACCAACCCCTCTAATGAACAATAAATCATAGTCCAACTATGATCAAACCCCTCTTGAGCCAAGAAAGGGTGTGGCGCCACATTGTTCAAGCCCTGGTATCAGCCCTTAAGGGAACAATTTATCTACTTACCCGACATTGGGGAAGGAGTGAATTCTCTCTTGTGTAGTTGTGATCCTAGCTCCCCAATCAGATGAATCCCCAAAATGATAGGCTTGTTGAGTCGGTGATCTGGCCACTCTCACCCATACAAATCAAAGGACCGCCCTCATAGATAGAAGTTCACAACTCACTCAGGATTCATGTTATGTTACCTATGGTCATCCTGGTGAAATGTAAGTCTCTATTATGAACGATGTTATATAATGAGACTAAACATTTTGTTGTCCGGTCTTATACAAACTTCTTTGTATAGAATATCCCCCACACATCTCTCCACATGAATGATCAGGATCATATCATTTATAGCACTTTACAACAATTGTAACACCTACAAAGCGAGCCATACTCGTAGTGTGACCAGGATAAGGTATCCAACCTTATCCATCTACTACGGACTATTTAGGTTATCATTTAAACATGATCAACTCGTATGTCTCTACATACATGTTTAAGCTACAAGATAACCATGGATGCTAGTTTATTGGTTTGTGGTTAATGTAACTAATTTTGAAATAAAACATCAAATATTTTATTACATACATAAAATGTTTGTGCATTATAATCACAAACTATAAGACCCTACGAGATTTATGGCTTCAACTCCAACAGAATAATAGATAACCTATGGTGGGATTTTACTTTATGGCATACATTATGACATATGTAATTAAAATTAAATCATACATCAAATGCATAATTTAAACAACAATTTATGGATAAGGATTGGACTCCTAAAGAACTAAATAAATTAATACAACATTTATGTTAATTTAATAATTAAGAAACTAACTATTACAAATAATAGCTTAACCGGTTCGAAAACAACGAACCAGTCCTTGAACTACACGAATCGGACTGCCCAGCCGCTCGAACCAAGCGAATTAGACGTGAACCAGCTGAACCATGAACAGAACCGCGCGTGAACCGAAAAAATATTTTCGTCTCGGAGTGTTGCAATGCTATGACCTAGCGTTGCAACGCTATGCAAAATTTTTCCATTTCTTCTTTCACAGTGTTGCAATGCTAGGGCACAACATTACAACACTACTGTACAGTTGTCCACTGTATAGTTGCGATTTGCTTTGTTTCTTCTCTGATTTGGACCTTGTTTTCTCCAGAAAAACCTCGAAATCATCACGAACGACACAAACAACAAATTTATAGACTCGATCACAATTATTGCCCAAAAACAAAGGGTCCTTACAAACCAATTTGTAGAAATAAAACGATAAATCTACAGACCAATCCCAAAACATCCATAAATCGTAAACATTTCAACATTCATCAACATGAACAGAATTCTGAATGCAACCCACCATAACACTATAAATTAATTTTTTTAAAAAAAATTAAAATTGGGACCAAGAACGCCGCTCTGATACCAATTAAAGAAACCGTGAGGTCTATTGCAGAAGCGGAACTCGTTCCCAATTCCCAATTTTCACATAAATAAAAATACAGGACAAACAAATTATGCATAACAGAATAATTTACAGCATGCTATAAGAAAGGAGGGAGAAGGTAATAAGAATTAACTTACCTTTGAAGAACCGATCTTCTTTACGAAACCCTTCTCTCCTGTCACGAACAATCACGAACCCAAAAACTTCCAATGAGAACACCGCCACAAAAGTTTCCATTGTATTCTTTGTAGGGAAATAGAATTCTCAAGAATTGTGGGCTCTGAGTTTTGGAAAGTGGGAGAGAGTTTTGAGAGAGGGAATATTTTTTTTTAGGAAAGTGTATTCTGGGGAAAAAATTCACACAAAAAACTCTGTAGTTCTTTAGTGAAGAAGATGAAGAATACCACACCTCACTGAACCGTATTCTCACGTACGATTAAGATAGAAAAGAGGGGGAGAGTTATAACTCCCTCCTAAATTAATTTTAAAATAATTAATTAAATTTAAAATAATTTAATAAATAAAAATTATTATATATAATAATAATAATAATAATCACCCTATCATATAGTATATATATTAAACTATATGTTATATCAAATATAACACATAACCTATAGTTTTTATTTCTCTTAATAATGTATGGTATTTAATATAAATCACATTTATACTAAATATAATTATATGAATCTCATCCATATAATTAATAGGGAAATTGTATTGTATGAAAAATGCTACTAAATGTCGAATAAAATACCTCAAGATTTTATCAAATAAATAAACTGTTTGTACATTACAATAACAAACTACAGACCCACGAGATTTAGAACATCAACCCCAATATATATATATATATATATATATATATATATATATATTAAAGTTGTTAATATATATATTAAATCTATTTTTTAATTTAAATTTATAATAATAACTCATTAGGGAGTTATTCCCTAAAAATCTAACGCGAGAAAGAAGGAGAGTGAATGTTGGTTGTGAGTTAATGTGAAAAAATTGTTTATTTATAGAGACCTTCATCCTCTTCCATCATTGGCTCTTGAAAAAAAAAAATATTTAAAAAACTAAGAACATAAAATTCCCTTATACCTAAAATTAATTTTAATGAGTCCACAACTCCACTCCGATTCTCATCATAGAGAATAATAAGGAAGTCCTCATGCTAGTGTTCTGGATTTTATATTTGTTGTGCATTTCGTTTGGACTTGGAGAAGAACTACGGTTCATGAACTTGCAGTGAATTAGGGGAGGAAATGTGAAGATAGTGATCTTCAAGGGTGTGTTCTCGATTCTCTTTTTCTATGTAAATCACAATTGTAAAAGCATGGTTGATGAATTTTATCTTTTTTCCGTCCTTTGCTTTATTTGGTTCTATAAAATGTAAATTAGAATTCAATTTCATTCACATGTTTTGGTTGTGGGTATTTGAAACCCTTCCTAACGAAGATATCAAGACTCCAACTAATGTTGCACGTCATCTTGAATTGGAAGAAGATCGTAAAGGCATTAAAGCCTGACAATGCTGAGGTGTATATGATTAGACCTACTTCTCATGAAAATAAAGGTAAAGAACATAAACATGACTTGCAAAGTGACAAAACACCAAAAGCAACTGGGTCCGGCAGCTTGTTGGAACTGTTTTGGCCTTTTATGTCATATTCACAAGTTCGTGTTATGTATGCATTGGCATTAAATTAGATCAGATTTAGAGCTATCCGCCATTTGATCCTTTTTTTTCCTCCTTTAAATGTAGCATTTAACATCTCATATGACTTGGACATTAGGTCATTAAGGCTTTCAAACAACACTTCATTTTTGTACTTTCTATTTGCTGTTGCATGTTTGTCCTTGATACTTAATAGGAAAAACTAAAATGTTAAACTTTTTTTTTTTTTTTGGTATGATTTAAGGAACTTTCAACTCTTACCCAATTCTCATCTTCTCAACCGGGTTATAACGGCTTAAGGAAAATTGAAACTAGAACTAACATTTACAAGCTGAGTATATCAAACTCTCACATTCACTATTTTAATGAACTCCCTTATTCTGCTGATTACAAGGTATTTATAGAAACAAATTCCTGTAACTAACTAACTATTTTTTTAATGAGAGTTTATCGATTTAATTCACCATTTATTGGGTGAATATCTTTCAAATTTAAAATAAAATTTCAAAATTTTAAAGTTAAGATGTCATTGTGTTCGTTTTCCATAACTCAATTTTTGACTTTCAAACATTTTCTCACCCTTTGATTGAATTGACTTTGTCAATTGAGGAATGATCATTTCATATCATACTATGATTGTTTTTATGGCATATTAGACGATAAAAACATCTACAAGAACTTCAACTCTTGCATGTTTCCTATAACGAAAGACTAAACACCCTCGATCAACTCACACAATCCATCGGCAATCACTTGAGTTTAGATGTCTGTGACAATAATTGTAGTTGCTTAGAAAATTCATAAACAAGCATAATTGTCGTATTGATGTTGCTGATGTTGCTCCAACAATCATAAGCAAGCTACTGAAAATATGGTGAGTGAGTATGCAGTTTTTCTCAATTATAATTGTCAAACATTTCATGTTTCTGAGATTTAATTTAGGAGTATATATTACAGACATAAACATTATATGCATCTTTAGATATATTTATTTTTAAAAGTGTCAATACACACATCTAATGTTATTACGACAACATTGCTATGAATTTGTTCAGTCCATGAAACTGTAGATCAAATAATTTTAATTAACTTGTTTCTTATTTTTGTTGTTGGAATCCATCTCTCTTACTTCCATAATCATCTCATTCTTTTAGGCTACTCCATAGTTGAATTAAAAGTGGAAAATAAACTTCAATGGTAGTTTCGTCTGATTGGCAATTTAAAACCATGGACATCATGGTCACTACCATATATCGAATACCTATGAAGCATGTGAGGTAAAGAATCAATATCAGACACACATCGGATACCAATACTTTCAGATACTTCCCAGATACGTATCTGACACGCGATTTGACGTATCTATTTCTACGCGTACTTTTTTTAAAAGAAAAAAGACAAGCAACTCATCTAATCTTTTCTAATTTAAAACTAGGCAACCTATTTAAAAATCTCACTACTCGAGTCCAAAACTAAAAGGAAAAAAAAAAATAACGAACTAAACCCTAGACTAGAATCATCTAATGTTCATCTTCACATTTGAGTCCTCACAAAGTCCACTAAAATATAAAACATTTGGATATCTACAACAATTCAATGAAGAAGTTCTTCGTTTATATTCATACTTCTTCCTCTAATCTTCTTCTTCTTCTTTGCAATATGAGTCACCTTTCTATTGCATTTTATTAACTATTGCACTTCAACATTGTAGATATTGTTTTTTTTTTTTTTTTTGTATTGTATTTCAGTGTTTGTATTCTATTTTGTGCTATTGTTATTAACTTATATACGAAATTTATTTATATCCTAGATTTTTTTTAAAGAAAAAGAAAATGTATCTTCAATGTATCAGTATCCTCGTTTTTTAGAAATATATATATTAAAAAATATATACAAAAAATGATGCATCTTTAGACGTATCCGTATCTTAGTTTTTTAGAAATTGACGAATCGTCGTATCCATATCATGTAGCCGTATCTTAGTTTTTTAGAAGTTGAATACCAGTTGAGTTATGCTCCTTCGACTATTTAAACCACTTTTAGCTGGTTTTGTAAACTCTTCTGTATTAAGTTGCCCTACATAGTTTTAGCCATTTCTTTGGTTGATTCATAGATTTATGGAGCTGAAAAAAGATGAGCAAGACCCTAAGCCATGGCCTGCATGCTTTGAAGCCCACTCCCATGAGGTAGAAGGATGTGTAGTTTAGTTGGGCCTGGCCTGTTTTCCAATCAACAAAAGCCATCCACTCTCTCATAATTCATCTCCAAATCCATATGACAAATGCACAACTAAGAGAGTTGTTTTACTTTTTATTTTTTTGAAGAATGGGCATTAGGTTATCTGGTTTGGAAGACCTAAACCAAGTGTTAAAACCAACAGCTTTTGCTGCATAATGAAGATAAAGGGTCAGCTGTTTAAAATGGTAGTTGGCTGAAGTGATGGGTGGTGAGAAAGGAAGAATAGAGAGATTACTTATTAATTAAGGGTTTATAATATGTGGATTTGAAATATAGAAGCACATGTAATTGGGCCATTTGAATAAGATTAGATGTATATACTAATTACAATTGTCTGTCCTTTCTTTTCTATGTTCTTCTTTAGTGAATATGATTAGACAAGCTTAATCAAAATCTGTTTTACAGTGCTGGACACAGTTATATCAACACATTTATTGAGAAGACTTGGATTTTCTTTTTGAGGGCTTTCTTCTTATTAGAATCTCATATAACTGCCTTTGGAGCATAAACTCTCAACCAAAAAAAAGAAAAAGCAAATACAATTAATAATAATAATTCTAATAGAGGGAAAGAAAGTTGATAATAATTTCCCACTAGAAGGCAAAAGCAAGAGAAATAATGTAACTATTCAAAGATAGGGTATAAAAGGGTGCTATTTCAACCATGTAGCTTTTTTGTAATTGATGGGCTTAAATGCCTTTAAACTTTTGATGATGGGTTTTAATGCCTTTTTTAGGATTTCTTATTATGTTGTCTTCTTATCAAACTCAGTCTTCTATGCAACTTGGTTATTTTATTTTATTTTATATATATTTTTTTTATAAAAATACTTTTTTATCATCAGATTCTAGGTCTAACTTCTATTTGATTTCTAGGTTTTACAATGTTACATATTTAGTTGTTAACTTTTGAATTTGATCTCAATTTAATCTCTAGATTACAAAATATCACAGTTTTATCATTGAGATGATTTGAGTTTTATTTGAACATAATAAGAAATGTTTTGAAATCTTGAGATTAAATTAAAATTAAAGTCAAAATTTAACGAATAAATATATAACATTTTGAAATTTTATAGACTAACTGAAAACTAGACCCAAAACTTAGAGACAAAAAAAATCTCTTTTTTTCCAACTTCTTAAAAATTAAGTTAATCTTATTTTTTTTCAATTCTTTATTGTATTGTTTTCTTTTTATATATTAAACAACAATTGATTTACAAATTTTTAGATTTGGAAGAGTAGTCAAATTACAAACGAAACTGTCCAAGTTTTTATAGACTTCAAATAATAAATTATCTTAACCTACTAAGCTTCAATAATTGATGTAAAACTACTTAGATAAAATTTGTTTTTTACCGACGTATATAATTGAGTGTGGTAATTTTAATTTTGGAGTTATAAATTTCATTATCCCAAACATAGAATTCATATTTGGGGAAAAATTCTTACACTGCTCTTAGGGTGAGAGTTTGGCATACCTTTTATTTTTAGAATAGGTAATATTATTATACAACAACAAGGAGGATCCCACAGCCCGGGATTAAGGCAATACAGCAACAAGCACGAGCAAAGACAAGTCTCAATAGAAAACAAAAACCAAACCAAACTCAAACAATCAACCCACTAGGGCGAAAAAACAAGAAGCAAGAAGAACCCATAAGCAGGGGACAACAACAGAACAAAAGAATAACAGAAAGAACTAAAGAAAGAAAGACACAAAACACAAGCTAGATGAGCCCAAGAAGGTCAACCCGCCAGGAAGCAGCATGAGCACCAACCATTGAAACCATAAGGTGGAGCAGAGCCGATGCCGTTCTCGAACGACTCCCATAGAGCCGACGATTCCACTCTTGCTAGATGTAGTAGATAGAAGTACACTAGAAAACACGAAACAACTCACCAAACACTCCCTTACCTGACCCCATTCGACTCACCCAACTCAACTCCACACTCCATCCCGCCACCTGATGAGACGACCTCAACTGACGCAAGACACCCGACCACACCTCTCTCCCAGTCCCACACTAAAAAAATAAATGGTCTCTCGACTCCACACCTCCCATACACAGGAGACACCCCCTCAGACGACACACCCACCTCCTCAACCAATCTTGAGTACCTAATTTGTCCCTCATGGCTAACCAAGCATAAAAGGAATGACGTGGAATACCACCTGCAGACCATAGAAGACACACCCACGACACCTAGGACGATGAGAACGCAAACTCTCCCACGCACTGGCGATAGAAAACTGACCACTAGCACTCGAAACCCACACCCAATAATCCTCCCCACTTACCCTAGGCCCTACTGTCTGAATCAAACCCTCATATCTCGAGCAACTCCCACGACACTATAGGCCACCTCCAACCTCCCTCACCATCCATAAACTTTGACAGCTGTGCCTTAGGATTACTCTCCGCGTCACATACCACCTTAGACCCATATAACTCCATAATCCCACCCTTTAGCAACCAAGAATTCCACCACACAAAACATGATCTCCCATCACCTACCATCAAACGAACCATATGCTTGAATCTATCTCTACACCGTAAAATAGCCTTCAGGCACCAAGACCTCCTAGCCTCACATCGAACCGCCCATAAAAAATGTCCACGTAGAATATACGCCTCCATCTATACCACCCATAACAAGCCAGACTTGACCAGAAGAAGCAAAAGTTGCTTTATAATAGCAGCCTAGTTCCACGATGTCACATGTTTAACACCCAACCCCTCCTCACCTTTCGACAAGCACACCTCATCTCAAGAAACCCACACACCACCTCGCCTTTCCCTACTACCCTTCCATAAATAACTCTGTAACAGCCGATCAACCTCATGAGAGACATTCGCAGGCAAAACAAAGATGCTACACCAAAATACCTAAAAGGACTGTAAGACAGACTTGACTAGTTGCAACCTCCCAGCAAACGAAAGGGACCGAGTCGCCGAGGTTCTAATACGAGCTGTAATCCTCTGGATCAAAGGAGCATAATCCACTGCCTTCAACTAACCAACCATTAAAGACAACCCAAGATACCTAATAGGCAACAATCCAAGGGTAAACCCTATAAAAGCGGCAAGCTCTTCAGCCTTACCAAAATGAACACCCACTACAAATATGGAACTCTTCCCCACATTCACCACTAACCCAGACAACTCCATAAACTCCCTCAGGACGCGTCTCACAAACTCCAAAGAACCCCTCTCAACTGCACAGAAAATCATTAGATCATCTGCAAATGCCAAATGAGTCAAGCCCACACACTCACACCGATCATGGAACCTAAACGACTCAAGAGGCTTATTTAACAACTGGGACATCACCTCCATCACTATCACAAACAAAAAAGGAGACAACGGATCCCCCTACCTCAAACCTTTCCTACTAGGGAAAAACCCCTCAAGGGAACCATTGATCATCACAGAGAAAGTTGGCAATATAATATAAGCCCTCACCCAACTAACTAACTGAATAGGCGTACCAATAGCAAGCAGCACACTAAACAGGAAATCCCAATTAATCGAATCATAAGCTTTCTGAAGGTTAACCTTCAACATGAAAGAAATCGAATCCGAGATTTCCATGAACAGCGGAATATATCATTCCAAATTACAATCATGAATGAACATTGCAAATTACAGTCGTACAGAAAACATGCGGTTATACAATCAATATAGTTGGTTTTTTCCTACTCGGGATTTTGATATCAAGAGTTGGCACTATTTGTGGGGAAGAAAATATTATATCATAAATATGCATACCATGAAAAGATATGAGTAAGAGAGATATAATACGAATATAGACGGAGATCATTTCGATCAAGGCCGCCATCAGCAGATAACTTAAAATCAAATACACCTTTAGAATCTTTGATTGTGTTCTTATTCAACAAAGTTCCCATTAATGGCTTAGGCTCCTAAAAATACTTCATAAAAGGTTAAATAGATGTTGAATCTAGTTCACCATGTTAGAGTTTGAGTGAAAATTACAAGTGTATGAAATGTGACATTCTCCAATTGAAGGGTATGCGCATATTTGAGTCTCTCTTTTATCATTATCATTTTCAATTAGTTTTCACAAAAACTACCATTCCCAACTATTTTGCTGTTACTTTGCATTTGAATTCTTGGGAAAAGTCTTGACCATTCTAGTGTTTTGTAACATCCATTCCCTTCGGTTTGATATCAGCTGTAGTACCTCTATATTACTTGGTGAAAGTGTGCGCTTCACTAAGGACCAAAAACCATTTATGATCTTTACAGGACTACACATCATCAGGCTATGTCTTTATTGCTCTCATCAGCCAGTATATAAACAATCCAACCAATCATCATCTTAGGGTTGTGAATAGGATTTTAATATGTTTGAAAGGTACTCTCGAGCATGGATTGTTGTTTAAAAAGTCATAAAACATAATGGTAAAATTATATATTAATACTAGTTGAATTGGAGAATAAGCTGACATGAAAATTTATATTTGGATATTGTTTTTATGGTTTGGGCAACTTAATCACTTGGAGAAGCTAAAATCAAATAATTGTAGCAAGAAGTAGTGCATAAATGGAATATCATGCTCTAGCTTTGGAAGAGATAAACATAAAGGGTGTGTTTAGGGTAAGGAGTTGGTTATAATACTTCTAAGTTATTATAGTTGGGTTTTAATAGTTTGTGTTTGAAGCGTAGATTATTTAGTTTATAACATAACAGTATGTGTTTGAGGTGTAGACTATTTTAGTTTGAGAATAAAATAGTAAACACTGTAGCAAAGAATAAAAAAATGATGAATGTAAAATAGTAAAAATTGTAACAAATAGTAAATACTGTAGCATATAAAGGTTTTGAAATAGTATTTATTGTAGTTAATTGGAGATTTTGAAATAGTATTTACTATAATAAGAGGCGATTATTATAATCTTATGATAATCTTGGTTCTAAACACCAAAAAATTCTAACTTCTTGCAAAATATTTGTGATAGTCAGGTAACAATCAACATAGTAAAAGATCTCATTGATGGGCGTTAAAGAGATAATTCTCGGATGCAATTATACACTCCAACAAATAATATAAAATGAAAGTATTCGAAATATCAAATTCCAATAAAGTGGTGTTCACTCATATTCAATTTAATGAGTAATAACCTCCTCAAAATTTGGAATGAAGTAACCAATATGATTAAAATCGGATTGTTTGCTTTTAGAAAAGTAAGTACAAGTAAAACAGAAAAAGAGAGTAAAATAAAAGGAAAACAGCATTTTAGGCGATGTACTAAAAATATAATGATAGAAATAATTTCAACTCAAGTAATGAAATTGTGCCCACTTTGCACTGACTGTCTCTTATCCATTTGTACCTGCACTATGAATCAAATTCAATACCTATTTAATTCTCATTGAGATACATTTAGGAGCCTAATAAATTGAACTCATATGTCTTAAGACTAATTTAAATCGTGCTATGTCTAGGATGAAAAACAAATTCTTATATCTAGATTTTTATTTTTTTTTATTGCTTTTATAAAAATTGTTTATTACACACTTTTGATTATTGGATTTAACATTTTATGCTAACATAAGTGACCAATTTAGATTAAAAAAACAATAAAAACATGACAAAGTGTTGCGCAAGGTTGCAAAAATCCTAGTGTAGCTTATTTCTTACTTTACAACATCTATATTTGTGAATCCCAAAAAGAACGTTGCAAATATTAAAAAGAAAGACAAATGAACTAGACTAAGAAGAATTTGAACTTTTGTCAAATTCGTGACTTTAAGGATATTTGTCAATTAGGTCTAGTTGGGTTAAGTTTTGACAAAATATTAAAAATGCGGTTATATCCCACATTGAAAAGGTTCAAGAAAGGTCATAGACTTCAAATATTATAAAAGAGCCTATACCATTATTTTCAAATTGTCCTTGTAAAAAACATTTTAAGTTTAAGTGTGTTAGCTCTAATTAAATTCTCTTTTACATTTTCTAGTTTGAGAATGAGAAAAATGGTGCAAATAGTCAAAAGTTTTAATAGAGTGATTTTGTAATTTGGGTGTGGAGAGATCTTTGTGTGATTGTAACAAATTTTCACATAGTGGATTTTTTTAGTCTACGATTTTCCTCCGATTCAAAGTTTTTTCACATTAATTCTTGTATTTTCAGTTTTATTGATTTTTTTTAAAATATTTTTAATTTTTTTTCTGTTTATTCCGTGCGAGGTTTTTTTTTTTTAACAACTTAGGTTCAATTACGGAGATCTCCTAGCGTGTCTACAATTTTGTCTTCATGTCACTCTACTTTCGCAAGCCGGGTGTAACTTGGACAGAAATCACATCTCCTTCACAAAAACACATCAAAATCTTTGAATTTTGACTCCTTTTACAACTTATTCACAAAAACATGTCTTTGGCTCTTACTTAATTTTTCTCTTTTTAAATGATTTAAAATAATAAACACATAATTTCTAAACAAGAAACTAAGTGGCGGTTTGCTAACAAATTGATTTTTAGTTTTTAGTTTTTAGTCTTTTATTTTTTTTAAAAATGTATTATAAATATTATAATAATAATAGATATTTATTAGTGCCAAAGCTTGGTGTCTTAGAAGAACAAATGATATTCTCCTACTACCCAATGTGTCTTTGAACATGTCTCCATCAAGTGTAAGTAAATAAATTGCTCTCTTAAAGACTGATTCAGGGGCTTGAACAATGTGACGCCACACCCTCTCTTGGTCTAAGAGGGGTTTGGTCATGTAATTACAGGAGCAAAACGGTAATTTTGGCCCCACTGTACTTACAAGCAATTTGTGAAGGGTCATCGCACTATTGACTAGTTATATCCAATGAGCATAGAAATATATCTATAGTACGAAGAGTGCAGCTGTCGGTCTTTAGTGGAGTGATCGACAGTTAATGGATGTTAATATTTTAATTAAAGAAGTTTAATAAATTATTCAAGAATCATTAGAGCTTCAATCTATAGTTCCATAAAGTCCCCTCCGTAGCTTAACAATGATTATTGAGAATTAATTTTGGATTAGTTTGAATTTTTTAAATTAATTGAAAGAATTAATTATATATGATATAATTAGTTTAAATTAATTATATGTGGTATAATTAACATAATCTATTTGATACATTATAATATAAAGTTTATTTTGAGAGGAATTAAATATTTGAATATGATTCAAATATTAATTATATTGATAAGATTCATATAATTATATTTAGTATAAATGTGATTTATATTAAATACCATACATTATGAAGAGAAATAAAAACTATAGGTTATATGTTATATTTGATACAACATATAGTTTAATATATACTACATGATAAGGTGGTTCAGTAAGGTGTGATATTCTTCATCTTCTTCACTAAAGAACTACAGAGTTCATCTCCCCCACTTTAAAGTGGATTATCATGTTGAGAATGTGTTCTCGAACAGATGTCCCTTCTTGCATGCGAGCATTAAAGATGAATTTGAGCGCATCGTGACTGAGTTTAGAGGACGATTGTCGAACATTCCCCGCAGGGACTCCATGATCTCACCGGCACTGAGCATGGACTCATGCTTCTTGGCCAAGACTTTAGAAAGGCTTACCAAAATGTATGTGAAAGAACTGTGAAGTTCCATTGCTGAAGCGGGGATCGACCGTAAAAATGATTTTTACAGAATACAAATTTTACAAAACCTTTGCACAGTATCACATAAATTATACAACATGTAAAAGGGGGGAAAAGGAAATTGGGGTTTAGAAATCAAGAAACTTACCCATGAAGAACCGTTCTTTTTTAATCCTCTTCTCCAAATTGATCATGATCAAGGAAAAATAGAATGGCCACGACCACAAGATCTTCCTTTGTATTCTCTGTAAGGAATGGGAGTTTACAGGAGCAGTGGACTTTGTAATCTTTTGGGAGAGGGAGAATTATTGGAGAGAGCAATTTTCTTTTGCAATGAATTTTTCAGAAAAGCCAAAGGGAAATGGTTTGCTATGAACCTTCTAAAAAGATGAAAAACCACCACACATATACAATATCGATCTAGAGAGAAAATAAGGGGAGAGAGTTACAAATCCTTACCAAATTGATTTTAAATTTTCAATTAATTAAATATGTATATATATATATATATATAACTACTTTATCGTATAGTATATATTAAACTATATGTTATATCAAATATAATACATAACCTATAATTTTTATATTGTATCAAATACAATATAATCTATAATTTTAATTCTCTCAATCATTTGTGGTATTTAATATAAATTACATTTACACTAAATTTAATCATATGAATCCAATTCACATAATTAATATTTGAATCATATTCAAATATTTATTTCATCTCATATAATGTATCAAATACATTATATTAATTATATCATATATAATTAAGTTAAATTAATCATATATAATCAATTCTCTCCATTAATTTAAACAATTCAAATTAATCCAAAATTAATTCTATTTAATCCCTATTGAGTTACAAAGGGGATCTTATAGACTTGTAGATTGAAGCTCCAATGCTACTTGAATAATTAACTAAACTTCTTTAATTAAATTATTCAACATCCATTAATTGCCAGTCACTCCACTAAAGACTGACAACTGCACTCTTCGCACTACATATATATTTCTATATCCATTGGCTATAACCAGTCAATGATTCGATTACCTTCCACAACTTGCTCATAAGTACAATTGGACCAAATTACCATTTTGCCCCCGTAGTTACATCTAACTTCTTAGGTGTTGGGATTGCTATCCTAATTCTCCTGGAGTCTCGTAGCTTGTAAACTGTACATATTGTTATGGATAAAATAAAATTGATTTTATTTAGCATTTACTCATATCCAATAAACAAAACTCCATGGTTATTGTATGTAAACTTAAGTATGTAAATGAGATATACAAGTGGATCATGCCTTAAATGATAATCTAAAAAGGTCTATAGTATAAGGATAAAGGAAGGATACCTAATCCTTATGACACTACGGATACAACCCGCTTTGTAGAGGTTTACAAGTATTGTGAACTACTACAGATGGTAGATCCTGACCATTCATGTGAAGTCATGCAAGCGGGGGTGTCCTACAAAGAGTTTGTATAAGACCGGACCACGAGATGAATAGTCTCTTTATATAACGTCGTTAATACTTGAGACTTACATCTCATCTAAACGACTATAGGTGACATGACTTCAATCATGAGTGTTTTGGGAACTCCTGCCTTTAAGGGCGGTCCTTTGATTAGTATGAGTGAGAGTGGTCAGATTGTGAACTCAACAGGCCTACCTTTTTAGGGATTTTTCTGATCTGGGAGTTGGGAACTCAATTACATAGGATGGAATTCACTGCTTCCCCGAAGCAGGGGTAAGTAGATAGATTAAGGCTGATTCTAGATCTTGAACATAGTGGCCATAACTTCTCTTTGGAAGAGAGAACTTAGCCATAATAGGACTATGACTTATGTTCATTAGAGAGATCAGTGGTATTTAAGAAGTTAGATGCAACTACAGGAGCATAACAGTTATTGGTTCAGCTGTACTTATGAGCAATATGTGAAGGGTTATCGTAATGTTGATTGGTTGATATAGACACAAAATATATCTATAGTAAGTAGAGTCAGCTGTCGATCTTTAGTGGAGTGTCCGACAGTTAATGGATGGTGGATCCCGTGACTAAAGAGTTTAGTCAGTTATTCACATACCGTTGGAGCTTCAAGCTACATATCCATAAAGTCCTCTTGGTAGCTCAATGGATTCAAGTTGAGAATCAGTTCTTGGTGTTGATTTGAAATGTTCAAATTGACAAGAGGAAATTCGATTTTATATGAAATGATTGGTGTGATGTATGAGATACATCAAGTGGAAGATTAATGTAAACGAGATTTACATTAACTACCATAAAATAGAAAAAGCACTATGGTTGATATGTTTCATGAGATGAAATATTAAAACTATAGGTTATAAATATAATATAGTAAGTTGGTTATCATATATATATTTATTATAATATTAACTATTGAATAATTATCTCTTTTTCTGTAATAATCAATTGAGTGGGAGGTTATTGGTAGTTTTATAGTAACCGTGAGATAAAAGGAAAAAGATTTTCCTAAATTTAGTAGAATTGCTATTCTCGGAAAGAAACTCACGGTTTGCTGTCAAGTGAATTCGATTCACTAAACGATAGCTGAAAGAGAGACTAAACAATCGTGGAGTGACACTAAACAATAGCTCACTCAGCTACTCGTAGCTAAACGATCGTAGGGCTTTTTCTATACGATAGATTTCCTTCGTCTAAACGATTGAGCATTTGTCTATACGATAGACTCTTCTCATCTCCCACTTGTTCAATCATCTATACGGTTGTTATTCCTCCGGTCTCTTCCTCTAACCAAGTCCACATAGAGCCCACACTTCTGGATTCTCACACCGAGAATATAAAGGTAGTCATTGTGGTGGTGTCCTCACTCAACTCGACTAAGTTCGAGGTTTTGGAGGTCGTTCGTTGGATTCATGATCTTTGAGATCGTTGAGTTCGTGGTTTCTGTTGATCGTGCTGTGTTGCGGTCGTTGTGCTTGAGCGTTCGTGTGTTGCTGTCTTGGAGGCTGATCGAGCTTTCTTGATCAAGAGAGTTTGAAGCATGAGTTTTCAAAGGTATGTATAATTTTTCCCTTGATCTCATTGTTAAGCATGCTGTAATTTTGTATTCTACATGACTTGTAAGTTTCCGTTTGGTGACTATAATTGTTATTGCTCAATTTCGAATGGAATTTGGAACAATCATTCCGCTGCTCATGGAAATCCTCATGTCTGATTTCCTTTAATTGGTATCAGAGCCAGGTTGTTTTGATATTCCAAATTCCACTTTCGTTTTGAACTTCTTTTACAGTCATGTGGGTTTTCTACATTGCATTTAAGTGTTAAATTCGTTTGTGGATGGCGTTGATGAATATTTACGGGTTAATTGCCTCTGTTTAAACCTTTCTTTTGATTACAAAGTGTTAATTTGTAAGAACCCCTGTGTTTTTGGGCATAATTAACAAGCAATTGAGTCTGTAATTCAAAGTGTTTGAGTTTGGTGAGTCGTTCATGATGAAGTTTTGAAGCATGGAGATGCAGTTCTCAGCGAAGAAGAAGACTAAGAGTTGGTCGTATCGTGTAGCCTAAGGTAAACGATCGTGTAGATTTTTCTATGCTATCATGTAGTATTTACTAAACGATTGTTTAACGTTAGCTAACCGGTCGGGTACAGTGTTGGCTCTATCGCGTAGCGTTGGTTTCCCGATCGCGTGGACGTTGAAGGTTAATGATTGAGTAGGAGCATTTGGATCTCATCATTTAATAAAAGACGCACGCACTAAATGATCATATAGTTAGCATGTCTCATCGCATAGTCATACACGATCACGCGGTATACGATACTTAGGCACTCATTCAGCGATCGTTTAGACGATTGTGCTTCACTGCATCGTTGTCGCTTAGACGATCGTTTAATGTTTGCATTATGTGTTACGTGCTACACTATCGCGTACCTCTTACATAGTAAAAGGTACACGACCGTTGCTAAATGATCATTTAGCTCTGGAAGCGTTGGTAAACGATTGAGTAAAGCGTTTACTCTTTCGTATAGACGATCGCAAGTATTTTTGGTACACGATCAATGGAGAAGCGAACTTTGACTGGACGGTTCAAGACCTAGTTCGCCTGTTTGAACTGGAGACCCTTTTCTTTTGTAATAGTTAGCTTTTAGTTTTGAGGATTTGAGGCAAATTATCCCGGTTCATCAACTTTTATTTAATATACATGAGATGCATGTGGTTTATATGGCATAGTGTATAACATATAGATTTAAAACCCACCTTAGATTGTGCATTATTCATGCATCATGTATTATAAGTGTTATAATATGACATGATGAAATTACAAGATAGCATGCGCATGCATCACGAAAGAATAGAGTTATATTTATGCATGCAATAAGTATATTCATGCATCATCTTTATATTATAAGAATTATAGTATAAGGGTGAATGGAAGCATATTT